>NW_012130098.1:35049-44748 GCF_000143395.1 Atta cephalotes | reverse complement strand
CTCTCTTCTTCTCTCTCTCTCTCTCTCTCTCTCTCTCTCTCTCTCTCTCTCTCTCACACCCTCGTTTCCCTGCGTTGCCGAACGCGACTGGACACGTCGTTGGCGATCGAGGGCGAGATAATGTCGTTTCGTGATTCGCGCCACGAAAGCGCCTCTCTTCCGCTCTCTCCGGGACGAGAGTCGCTGCCAATTCGATCCTGGGCTGTATCGAGGGATCGATGAACCTTCCCTCGTAAACACGTGCAATTGGCGATCGTGTGTATGTTTTGGCAGACGTAAATTATTTTGACATCGTGATTGCGTGAAGCGAATGCAGATGATTGCGAAGAAAGAAACGTTGCAGAGCCAACGCTTTCATAATTAAACGAAACGTTATAATTTCCTTCTTGAACGTTAGAATCAAATCTCACGTGTTTCGACGAAAAGCATTTCCCGAAGGGGTCAGGCTTCTCCGAAAAGCCTAACTGTCAGAGCGATTCACGGGCGTTCATCGCGAAAGTTTGAGACAGGCGGAGTTTCGGGTGCAACAGCGGCAGTTCGTCCTATGTCAGGAACAGAAACGATAATGGCAGCTATTAACGAACCGTGGCGGGCGCGAAAGCACCTGAGCCCAAAATATCACCGCGATTAATGCAATTACAGCTTACAAGTCCCTTCGGCTTTAAGACCTCCGCCATTACTAATTCAATGTACGCGTAGAGATATGTTTCCGGCGAGTTGCGGCGGCAGCGGTGGCGGTGGGTTTGTTCATGATAGCCGGTTCAACCCTCTTGAAATAGTCAATAGGCCAACGTTGTTCATAGACGTATAATTCTTGTTTCTAGCCGACCGTAAAAATCAACCGAATCCTTTTATCTCCTATATGTCGATTTAAATTACTTTAGCGTGTGTTCTCTCACTGGTGGAAAAAAAAAGTGAGCTATCTTATAATTTAGTACGCTGCGAATAAATTGCAGACACGATCGCACGTAAGTCTGGTTAACTCGCGATTCCGACGACTAGGCTGACGGCTCACGCGTCTCTCTAATTCGACGGTGAACGGCCGGTAAGGGTAGACGAAGTGGTAGGTTCGAGGCGGGTTAGGGCACTTTGGGACCCCCCTCGTACCGGTAGTACCGGGTGTTTGGCGGTTGCGGTTAACGTAATTACGGCGAAGGACCTCCGTCGGCTTCTTGCGCGAAACCGCGAACGTCTTAGCTTCGCCGTCTTGCCCTCGTCCCAGCCCACCCCCACCTATTTTCCCCACCTCTAGGATTTTCCATCGTCTCCACCTCTTTGCCCTCCTACGCGCGTGCGAATTGCTTGAATGCCGTAATCGAGAAATCGAGCGTCTTCAGGCGCGTCAATAAAGCGAGACTCTCGAAGAAGCCTATCGTCCGAATTCCAAATGGATTATGAGAGATTAGAGCTTCTAGAATTCCATTATAATTACATTAGTTGACAATAAAATGTTACTTTTATTATTTTTTTAATCAGAAACTAGATGTTTCTACATGTTATCAAATGCTCAAAACGACGCCGCAAGCGAAATTTTATCAGCAGCGTTAGGTTTCTAAAATAATTGAGGAATAATATGCAAAAATGAAAAATTTTTTTACTTTTTTACTTTTTTTTATTTTTGAAATTATTTTGTAAAAAAAGATTATCTATTTAAATTCTAATTAGAAGTCGTGTATTGTTCATTCTTTATCAAATTTGCATTTTTAGAATTTTAATACTTTTACCTTACTTTTTAGCCATTTTATGAAGGATTATATTGTTTTCAACGTGCAAAAAATCTATAAGACACCTCTTATTTGATACAAAGTAAATTTTTGCTATAAATTAGTGCTATAAATAAGATCGAATCTCGTTTGTAATCTCTGTTGGGAAAACTACCGAATTGTGTCACGATATTCTTATCAATACCAATAAATTAACTACGTGTAATTTTATGTTACACAAATGTAAATTCCTGTAAATTCCGATATACACCGCATATAAAAGTGTAACAAAAACGTTGGTACGGCTGTTGTAAAATGGCAGCTATAATAATAGTGAGCTTGAGCCTGGTCTCATCGAAAATGATGGTCGCCGGAAACGTGACTATTGAACGGGATCATCGATGACCGCAAAAGTTACGGCGTCCAGCAATTATGGTCATGCCATCATCATTGTCATCGGCATGCTCGCTCATCGCAAAACGGTCTCTCTTTCTCTTCCTCTCCTATCACGTTTTATTACTCCGACGATCGGCACAATCGATCCGATGATTACAACCGAAAACATAATCGTTAACGCGTACGACCCATTAATGACTATGGACCATTCTCGATGCCAAATTGGTAGCGGCTCGAATGGAGTGAAATTGCGCGCGCGCGTGTAACCGCGGTGCGAATGTACGCGCGAACTGCCCGCGAATTGACACACGCGGCTGCGATGACGAACGCATTTAACGTGGACGTTAATTCTCGTTATGACAAATCAAAATTTAAAGGCACCGCACGTTATCGAATTAAGCGTGCGCGAACGTGGAACGTGTTGCGGCATTAATAACGCCACTCGAATCAACTTTCCGCCCGATCGCGCCACAATGTTCATTTAACGTCGCCATGAATACGTACCGGGCGCGGTTTTCAATTCACGGTTTTTTCGTTTATTACGCTGCTTACATACTCGCTTTTAGCGAACCCGGCGATTTTTCTCCCGTTTGTTAAACAACGTTTCTTTTTAATTAAATCCGCTTGTACTTTTTTAATTAAATCCGCTTTTACAAGATAACCTGTGTGAGATATGTCGGTTACCGACCGCGTTACTTTTTAATCTTTACTCTGAAACGTTTCATCTTTTTTTTTCCACTTTTGCGGAAGTACTGTTAACTATTGGCGGCGATGTTACGCCGGCGACTGCCGATAAATCGCTTTAAAAGGGCTGTACTTCCGCGTCGCGAGCGCCCATCCCTCGTTCATCAGCGCGTCCCTCGCGCGCAAGAAAGTAGGGTGGTTCTTACTGCCAGGCAAAATGTTCAGGCGTTAGTCTCTCGGCTCCTGCATAATTTATGGAATTCTCCGTCTGTCCGTGGTGGTCTCTCCTCGCGATGTTATAATTAGAAATATGCTTACGACCGTAATTCCGAATACTGAAGAGTGGGATAGAACGATGACGGTGGCGGCACAGTCGAAGGAGGGTGAGAGCGCGCGTTTACTGCCAATAAGGGACGCATGCATAATAGAAAGCCGTAGATGGTAGCCAGGCCGACCGACAGAAGGACTTACAAGAGAATGCTACTTTACGACGACTCGTATTACGAGGGTTGCGGATTCGTCGTCTTTCATACGCAAGCACTTCCCTTACCTCCCCCTCCGCTGTACATACATTGAATCCTACCCGATCATACTTCCCGACACTGTCCTTTGAGATTCCTAAACGTGAGATACATTTTACGGCATTGGAAATTACATTTATGAGCGATGTTTCGATATGAAAAATCGCTCGCGGAAAATTATAATCGCGTGATGCTTCAAAGATGTGATAGATATTTCAAAATAAACCAAAATGTATGAAAATATCTCACAGATTATTCTAGATCGCATTTAAAAGTAATATAAAGAAATTTAACGATGATTTATCACTTGAATCCAAAGTATTTCAATAAGAAATATATTTTATTATATTGTATTTATTGTTTTATATATAGTAATTTTATTTATCAGTAGACATTCTCATATTATCTTCTGTTTAATTGAATAAATACGCGTGAATGTGTGCTTTCTTAAAGTATACATGTTATTTTGTTTTAAGTATACATGTATTTTTTTATATATATGTAACTGCTTTTAAACTCTATTGTATCATAGATCTCAGATTTTAAAACTTTATCTTTTAAGATGCATCTATTTCTGTCTTTGTTGTATATTTACTTTCTTCTCTTGTTATTTATGATTTAATAAAAATCATTATTATTATTATTATTATTATTATTATTATTATTATTATTATTATTATTGTGCGTGTTCTAATAGAATGAAAATTTATTAGAAAATAATGACAAAAATCTTAATTTTTTATTTAAGTGTACGTCAAGTATTCAAGATGATTTATATAAAGTTATATTGCATCCATCCATCCAGAAATCCAGAAATTAATTATTTTGTAAATAAATATTTATTTGTTCTAAATATCTGTAATTAATCGGTAAATTGCAATGAAACTTTGTGTAAATCATTTTGAAAATATTAAGTATTATTGCAAAAATATTTAGATTTTTATTATTTTTAAAATTTTATTTCATAACAATAAAAATATTAATAAAGTAAAATATTAATAAACTATAAAAATGTGTTATTTAATAACACTAGAATATTGAACTTTCATATATATATATATAGCTTGCTTAAAGAATAAATATTAATATATGTGCTATAGATCATACCTCTTTAACACACGTTTGGCCGCGAAACTCATGAGGGATTCGATACGCGCGATTCGTATACCATCGCGTAACGATAACTGTAGTTGTTAATGGACTCATCGGGCGGTTAGGCCGCGTATCAGCGCGAGAATGATAATGCCCGGAATTGAGCTTAGCGTGATTCCCCGCATTGACATATCCACCCGTGTTACCGATGGAAAAGAGGGGGTTGGTTTCGATGATGACACGAAGAGGGTTAGAAGGGAGCAAAGAGAGGGATGTTTCAGGGTGTTGGGATCGTCGGTGCTGAAACCGGGCGATACGTAATAACGGGTTACTAGTTACGCGCGTACGGATGTTTATTTATTTACACCTTCCAGCGGGTAATTTCGCATAATTCGAGGTTCCGTTCTCATGGGGGAAAATCACTTTTAAATAGCCGGTTGTCCTCTGTCGACATCCGGAAAAAATTACGGGGGAATCCTGCTTCGTACTTTCTCCCACCCTGTACGTGCGGCGCGGAGTGGAGCGGCGCGGCATAGCGCGAGAGAGTGCGATTAAAATCTAATAACCAGTTGAAACTACGAGAACCGCAGCGCGCGCGATCGTTATTATTAATAATTTCATTACGCAACGCTGGCCGGTCGCGCATTTAAATATTGCATCTCCATTAACGGTCGCACGGTCGGTGAGCGAGCCAAAGTCGGTTACGCGCGCAACGAAAAAAAAAAAAAGAGAGCGCGAGCGTTACATTATTTTCTCTGTGCATATATCTCGTTACGGGTCGCATTAGAGATTCAAAGCTACCGCTATATTGCACATAATAATCTTACTCGTTACACACGCCCCGTAAGATAGATTTCCGTACTAATATTCGTTCGCACGTTTTTTAATCGTGGTCTTTCGCCATGCAAGGAAAATCGATGGAAAACCGATAATTCTCGTTGCGATACGAAATTCGCGGGAGATCATGAAAAATCCGTTTCCCGAACGAGCGGTTTCACCGTGATCTTTCTAGTCAACTATTAGATGGCAGGTCAGGCCTCCTCGGTGGCTGTGTCATCGTCGTTACGAAATATCGCTTTCTTTCTCTTCATTCGTTGCATTCCGCGCTCGTAGCTCTTCCACGACAAGACGGAACGTTAGAACGCTCAGAATTTCCGTGCAACGGTACGCATACACACAACCACATACACATGTTCTCGCTATTCACGTCGTGTTTCGCGTACAGAATCCGACGACGACGTGTATCCTCCCGCGAGCGTGTGCGCAAGCATAAATACGTGTACGCCCGGGCTCCCAAGTAATTCGCGCAATTTCATCTAAATTCCGTAGCGACGAAATTTCTCGCGCCATCGTCTCCTCGCACGAGCGAGCGAGCCTATGTAAACGCGCCGTCCCGTATAAATGCTCCGTTTGCCTTCGCGTGCGTATGTGTGTATATGTACGTATATACGCGAATTTATGCGAACACCTGGGTATACATACAACGTATTTCCTGCCTCGTGTGTGGCGCGCACCTACGTTGTACACTGGGACGTTTCTTATACTCGCTCTATTTATTATAGTTCGTATAAGCGGTGGCGCATTATTGGGAAATATGATTAGGTGCACCACAGGTTCTCTCTCTCTCTCTCTCTCTCTCTCCTTCCCTTTCCCTTTCTCTTTGTCTTTCGTTCCGCCTGTGTCGTGTCCCTCGGCGACTTTTCGCGTGACGGCGATTCCAAGCATCCTAGACATTCGAGCCTTTGTGTGCGCGCGACCGATACTCTAAATGCCACCGCGTAAATATTCGCGGGAATGCTTATCGTGCGCGAAACACAGCGGATTCCCCTACGTGTATTAATCCATGCACTTGTCGAACCCTTCGTACTTTGAGCCCGGAGGTCGCTCTAGTACTCCTGAGGCATTTAAATCGCCGACAAGCCGATGTTTTAATTCGTGGTTTCCATTTATAGAGAAGACTGAAGCTAATAGAGTAATTTTTCAATTTTTAAATTTTTACAGGCAAATATATTTGACGATATTTAACAATATTTTAATATTAAGTGGAAAACTGATAAATAGTATGAAAAAAAAACGTTTTTCTAATGCATTTCTTACGTGTCGATTAGAACCAAGGAGTGACACATGATATGGAGTAAAAAATCTGACTATAGGATTTTTAAATTAAAGGAAAAAATAAATATATTTTTTTAAGATACAATATATCTTATTATATTTTAATAAAATTTTATAAAATTCATCACGAATGAGCGAGCGATAGTCTTTGCTGCTCAGACACGTTTACGTATCTGTAATATAATATTTTGTTTCTACTGTAGATTCGATTAATCTACCTTTAAGTCTACTAGCCCCAGTTTCTCTTGTTGGAATACAAAAATGGATATTCATCGTTATTATTATGAAATTTTAAAGCAAAAAGAATTGTTAGTTCTAATTTGTTATAATTAATTAATAATCTAATACAGACGTACTATTGCAGTATCACCATCGAGTTCGAAGTGTGAAAAACCACACAGCGGTTTGTTTATGATTAATCATCAGAACCCGACACTGCCATGCGTGCCATTAACGCGACGTTATCCGCGGTATCTCGTACAGATTTTCAACTTCTTGTTGCATAACGTGACTCGCGTAGAGTAATCGCGGCGGTTTTATCTCCACGCGCTAAATCGTTTCCGAGCTCAACGCTCGTAACGGAAAATCGCGTGCTTCTATCTCGCGTTGAAGCGAAAGAGCGACCGCGGCATGTATACATAGAAAGTATATGCGCACGTATATCTGCACTCGTACCACAGTGGCCCATACGTATACAAATCCGCGAGAAAAGCCGGAGCCACCGCCTATTTCCCGGTGGAACGCTCATGCGCCCCCTCGCGTAAATAAGCTCTCCCGTTTTATTCCTTTCTTTCATCGTCGCTCTCGCGGTATATTTTTTCCCGTCCGCCCTGTCGGAAATATTACGCACGGCGCACACTTACCCAGGTAACCGAGAAATTCATCCCTCCGGCATGTCAGCCTCACCCTCACCAGCCAGTTAAGTATCATCGGCCGGCTTCCGTTCGGAAGCATTCAGAATTTCGCTAAACCGAAGAATTTATTATGAGAATGAATATTGAAAAGTCGATAGTGTTATTAATTTATCTTTCCGACTCGCGTTGAGAGAAAACAAATGGATATATATGAATTGAATATGGATTTTTAATTATTATACTTTGAATGATCGTAATGATGTTGAGATTAAGCTTCGCATGTATGAAACTTCTACAGCGACGAAGGAAATAGAATGACGAGCGCGCGAAGGAGAAGGGGTGGTTTGTTCCCGCGGAAGAGCGCGCATCAAGAAAACTATAACTCCTTTGCCGGCGTATTTCTGACGCGCAAATACGTGTACGCGTCGCTGTTGCGCTATCGGTGCGTTATCTTTAGTATAGCGCGAAGATCCCAGGGTGAAAGAGGAAAAAGTCTGACGCAAACACCGAGCCGAGCTGTCGGATAACGATTCCTCTTCGCGAGCAACCCCTTTGTGTCGCGCGCGAGATGAGACGAGCACACACCGCATGTACTTCTTTAAAGAGGCGTTCTCTCCGCTTCGCGATCAGTGATCATCCGTAATGCGAGGTGGCGAGCGAGGCGTGTCGTAATGGCTGCTGTTGCTGCTGCTGCTGCTGTCGCTACCGCCGCTGCTAATGCTAATGCTGTGCGTCTATTTTTACGGTAAGGAGGGCTGGCACCCATGACGACGACGCGTCCGCGCTGCCAGCCACATCGGCGTGCGCAATGCATAAACGCCGCCCGAGGTCCATCAGCGCATTAACAATTATATTACGGAAGCTCACTGTTACGCGCGAGCGAATTCATACGCGCGTGCCTCCGGGCCCTCCCCCTCCCAGAAGGAGGAGGAGGGGAGGTGGCTTGCGCACAGAGGGAAAAAACGCACATCGCGAAAGGAGGGAGGTAGCTATACATCACCTCATTAGATTTCTGTATAGGGTGCGTTGTGGGTTAGTTATTAGTAGTTGAAGACTGAACATCGCGAGATGAGATCTCGAAATATCCGGTCAACACGCGTTCTCTAAAAGATGACGAATTTTGGCCACGTTTCTCTGCTACGTGGAATTTCATTATCCTTCGTTGCGTGTGCTACGACACTCGACAGTCGCTTTCATCTCTTGCATTCGTAGTTATTAACGAATCTCGGCACCCTTCCTGGCTTTGTCCGTGTCACTGTCGCGAGAGAAGGACCGAAAGGAAGACGACGGAAGAGCGGCTTTGGTTACCCTTTGGTTGCGTCGTAACAGTGGGTGTGATTTAATTTTTTTCTCTTTCTCTCTTTCTCTCCCTCACTGCGTATCCGAGAGACCAGTGTCATATTCACGAGGTCGTGGCAAAGCGAGTGTCGTGACTGGCCGGATGGAAACGGGGAGAGTTGAGAGAGCGAATTCAAGGGAGAGGGAGAGGAAGGGAAGTCTCTCCTCTTTCCTACCGATGTGGTAGAGGACGAGAATGAGACGGGGGTACGGAGAGAGCGAGTAGTCTAGGCGAGACTTAATTAAACAGCGGGCAAAGCCAGGTTAGTTCACAAAGTGACCGCGGCGCCTACCCTCCTCCGCTTGAAGCCGCCACCATCAACTCTTCGACTCTGGTACAGCTCGGTGGTCCTAGGACACACGGTAACCTCGCTGAATTCTGCGAGGAAAGACGGGGCATCGGGCTCGAGCTCGGTCACTTCGATCGGCAAGACGGCTGGACATCGACCACTCTCGACTGGCTGTTTAGAATACCGATCGTGAGCCAAGAATCTAGGGTTCTGAACTCGGAAAATTAAACTACGACGCGATCAAAGCCGTAGAAGCAAGCTCATTCAATTGATAAATTGGTATGCTAGCGAAAAGTCTCTCCTCTTTTCTAGATTCTTTCCGATGATCGCTTCGTCGAGTCTGCGAAGTGGACACGGAGGTAGTTCGGCACGGCGACACCTTTGACGTAGCTACAGTATCCCCGTGCCGGTTCCTGCTTTACGGGGGTGGATCAGCGAACAGGGGGCACTGGGCGAGGGAAGGGTTTATTTTCGCGGGGTGGCGCTACACAGTACTCGTTGCTGGCTGGCACATCGTCGCCGCCCAACGTTCTTTTTATCTCAAAGCCGTATCCCTTTTGCGCCTCTTCTGTATTCCTCAATTTCCAATGAGTCGGAATACGACATGAAACGCTAAACTGCCACAAAGGGGGTAAGCCGATGAGCGCGGTCGAACCCTTTGCCCGGTCTTTCTCTTTCCCTCTCCCTCTCCTCTCCCTCTCCTCTC
>NW_012130098.1:24832-34584 GCF_000143395.1 Atta cephalotes | reverse complement strand
TCTCTCTCTCTCTCTTCCGTCATCAACGACGGATCGGGGTGGAACCTTTCCTCTGCGCTCTCTTTGAATTCTTTGTCACAGTGCATTAGATACGCTCTTGCCGTGTCATTATTTGAAACGGGAGTACACAGAGAATTATGCTACAAAAACGGCCGCGCGCGCATACAGGGCATTCGGGAGTGGAACACGACGAGCACCTCTTCGTTGTCATCGTCGTCGTTATTTTTGGTTTCGACATCGTCGTTCGAAAGTTCGACCTTTTTCGAGCGGGCTCGTCCACTTCGCCTCGATCGCCGCTTAACATGTTCCTCGTGCTCATTTTGCTTACAATGACAATGCGCCCATTCCACTTGACGGACTAATACGTCCCTCCCAGCTTCCGGCATGCGCGCACTACGCGCGCTTGAATCTCCCTATGTTTGTCCATTGCAGTGACTTCACTGCACAGTCAGCTCAGGACCAACTCCAGGCGCTTCGCGGGATTCAATGAATCAGAAGACTCGATGCAAGAGACGCGATGTTCCTTCATATGCGACAAAAGGGTGATTGGCACGTTTTCGCGTGTGCGAGTTTGCATCACGTCGATCATCAACTGGTGGGGATGAGCAATATTGCGTCCGTCTTCTACCCTGGTTTATGTAGTTAGAATAATGAAAGATTCTGTCGCTCGCTATAAACGTTCAAAGCGGCAAATTAGTTGCCATTATACATAAGAATTTGTCGTCATCAACATTGTCAATTCTTATGAAAATTTCTTCTCGACCAGCATGGAGGATAGCAAACAAAAAATATACAAAAATGTATGAGAGAAGAATTAATATTATTTTTTAAAGATAATTAAAAATCTTTGCGTCTTATATTTAGAAAAATTATCCTCATAAAAATACAACAAATCATCCTCAGGTATCGACCTGAGTCATTCTCATAATTTTATTTGCGATGAACCAATCGACCGTGCAGCGACCTACTTTTTACGGTCCTCATTCTCCAATATTTCGCAGTCATCGTCAAACTGGCGTAAAATAATTTTTAGTTGCTCTCTTGGTCGTTACAATCGCGATGTTGTCCATCGCGACGACATCAGAGGAAATGAACAAACGGCATCGGAAGTAGAACGGGGGATGTCGGCGTGGGCGGCGGTCGAACTGAGGGGTTGAAACGCGGGAAAGTCCCTCGGGTCCCAATTACACCGACACCCGATCCCAGCATTACGGCTCGGCTAATTCGAGGGGAGAGTCGTATATAAATCTCGGCGAGTTGATTGTGCAGTTTCAATTCCGTTTGTCGCTCGACGACGTCGGAGATAACGTGTCGGCAGGTCGTTACTTTTTCACCGGAGAGATTAATTCCGTATCAGAGTCGCACGACGCGACGCGACGCCTCATTCGATCGAGCGTGTCCCATAACTGTAATCGGATACGATTGAGCGTAATGTTTGTCATTAAAGATAACTACCTCGCGTCGAATGTGTTACCGATGAATTACTGAGAAAACATTTTTATCTGTGAAAATAATACGTATTATGCTACGTATGCTAATACGTAATTTCTTTACGACTGTCTCAATGGATATAAGTTTTATTTCTCATTTATTCTCAAAGTGCCATAGACAAGCGAATCGATAAACATGATTTAGTAACGTGATATGATTGATGGAACAACGATCACGCGGAGTCTTTTCTTTGCTCGCAAAATCTCACGGCACAACTTAAAGTTAGTTAACAACGTTCCTCGCAGATTGCCGCGAAAAGGGATGTAGGAGGAGAGCCTGAAAGGGGTGTTTCTCTCGACGGAGCTTGCGACAAACGGCTCAGCTAATTACAGAGAGGCCACAGCTCCATGTAAACCGACGGCAAAGGCAGCTGTCGGTTCCCAGGCTATCGTGGTTTTGATGGTTTACGTGTGTCGAGCTTTTTGTTTTTGCGTGAAAATGTCGTCGTTCGTTAATTCGATGGTACGATATATGCCCGACCAGAATATCCGCCAGTGGATCAGTTCCAGAAGCTATCGCGTGTTTCTTTCCATGTTTATTATCCTTTCGTCCGTTAGCACGTATCGTTTCAATATTAATATTAGCACGAGCAAATAAGTATCAAGCCAAGTATACTTGCCCAGTTCCGTAAGAATCTGAACGCGAAATTTAAATGATCTTCCGCGTTTGCGTAAGCACCAGAAAAACGTGGGAAACGCATCTCGTAAGCATCGATATGATACTTCCTCATATGGTTCAGTTACATAGAAAAAGAAGATAAAACAATGACGTCATTCTTGTTTCAGCGTTTTGAATTCTACGATATTTATGCACAGTTAAGTAAAAAACAGATTAAGTATTCGTATATCATTACAAGTCAGCACTTATATAAAACTTTCAATGTTCAATGAATGATAATTTAAATATAAGCATTTAAATATGGAAATAATTTTAATAATTGGAGTATTCTTTTTAGCTAAACTTTTTACACGATTCATCTCTTTTTCTTTTTTTTCTTTTCACATTGGAGAGAAAAAGAAAGAAAAATGAACTGTGCAAGAAGTTTCTAAAAAGAACAGATCTAATCATTCTAATGTTTTCAGAAGATTGATAATAATCGGAAATGAGTTTCCAACGTGGAGGTCGTTGCTCTTTCGTGTATTCCATTCAGAATTACGAGACGTTGTGCATTCACCAACTACGAAAGGTCATCTTATTGTTCGCCGTCGACAAAGTCGCGCATCCAACTGGCAATTCCCTCGCCGTCACGATACTACCGAGGAAGGAAGCCGGATTTCTCGCAACCCCTGCTAAGATAATACGACCACCCACCCGGCGGGAGGTCGAAGATTTCAACCTTTACCAAAATGCCAAACGGGGCTTTAAACAGGCTAATAATGCTACCTTTCCCTTCAACACGCTGCTGTCGTATCGTATATATGATTTCGATTCTGTCGCACAAATTGCCTGTAAAGTATATATAGCGAAGCCTCCTTCATCACTTGTCACTCGTCTCTCATAATAACGTCGTAACGACGAGAATTGACGACACATTCCCAGAGAATAGCAATTTGTTTTTATCGACATTAACGTTCCTAATTAACGTTGTACACTTTGTCGCGTATTTTTAAACTCGTTAAATGTTTTTATTATTGGCGCTCGGAGTTTACCTGACAATCCCGAGCGAACGCGCGCGCGTGGGCCGCTGTCTTGGTATTTTAAACCCCGGATGGCTTAGCAAGGAAGGTTCGCGCACGTGTGCATCATGCGCCGTTCTATGGGAAAAAGGGGTTTGCAGCAGTGGGGTACTCGATCGGAAAAACTGCCGACGGATACGCCCTCGTTAAAGCGCACCGAGGTCGTCGTCGTCGTCCTCATCGTTGACGTCTTCGCCATCGTCGCCGGTGAATAGTAAAGGTTGACACGGTATCTCTTACAAGACGGTCATTAGTCGAATGAGAGGAGGAAGTCTTATGAAGTGCCTGCGTAAATATCTGTGGGACTGGCCGGTCATCAATCATCTTAGAATCCTGCGAGCCGCGAGCTCGCTATGCACGAAATTACGTATCGTCTTACGTCTCGCGATGCCACGAGACCCGCCCTGAGCAGAGAGAAATTACATAGAGGGTTTCTCTTAACGAACTATTATTTTTTACGAATTTTTCCGTTTCCCAAGTCTCGGCGTAATTTTGTGGGAATAATACATTCTGGTGACGTATTTTCCAAAAATATTGCATACCTACACAAAATATTATATACTATATTATACGTTATGTATATTATAGATTTCCCTTCTTTTCTTTCAAAAATACTAGTATACAAAACATTTTTTCATATATAATATTTTTCATATATAATAGTACATAATACAAAAAATATATACGATATTTTTTGAGAATTTGGTTTCGTATATTACATACTTGTCGTTATGAAAATACCACAGAGAGATAAGCAAAAGAAATTTTCTTCGAAACCATTTCGAGAGGGAGAATTTTTTCATCTAAATATTATTAAAATATAAATCAATAATAATACACGGAGATCTCACGTCACACCATTTAAGTGATAACGTAATGTTGCACGCGTGCGAAATACACGACCGAATACATATATATCGTTCACACGGATAAAGTTATCGATAGGCCGCACAATGCGGGCAGACTATTTACTATATTTGCGATATCATAGGGCGAGTAATGGTTTCGCTTGACGTTACGGTCGGAAGAACGAAGTAGCAGGGGATAGAAGATGACGCGAGAGGGAGAAAGAAAGAGAGACAGGGTGGATAGGATATTCCGTGAGACTGGCTGTCATATTCATGTATTGACACCGAGCTGGTTGACTAATGGACTGCTGTTGTCACAGGCTCGTGTTACCGCGAGGGCCTGGCCTCGCCGAGTCGTTTTTCCTGAGAATCGACTGAAACGCATTCGCGTCTATAACATTCGTCTCGTGTTTATTAAAAATTTAGTCTTGTGCGAATTGTGAGTCATTTCGAACAGTAATCGTAAAACATCGTAAAGAATCGCATGTTAAATATGTTAATTCGGATCTCTCCCTCCTGAAAAAGCTTCTAAAAAAAATTTTATATCATGTGCGTTTCACTGAACAATATTTTAACTGCATCATTTTTCTGGCATATGGTTACGCCAGTTACCAAAAGACTATTTCACTCGTTATTCTTGAATAGAATAGCACGTCGCGTTTCGTAAAGCCGCGAATGGCGTGGCCGTTCTTCCCGACTTTTACATATTTATCGAGCCTCGCATTGTTGTCACGTCAGACGAGAGACGTCGACATTGTCGAGCCTCGAAAATCCGCGATATTATATCTGCAAGCTGGAACCGAAGATCCAGTTCTGATCCCCGCTACGCTACCTTCCCCTCTCTTTCTCTCTCTTTCTCTCCCCCAGTTTGCGTACTTTTATGACGACATTCTAAATCCATACGTATTTAACGCGAGGAAAATCGGAGAAAATGAAAAATGAGTGATCAAAATTTTCGATTAAAACGACAGCAATTTCACAGTATAATGCACACTCTCATCTTATGTCAGCTTTTGATTTACGCGAATTCGAATTTACATGGTGGGTTACAGGTAACGCATTAATCGCGTAAATTGAGAGTTATCTGTATATCCCTCTCACCTGTCCGTTCGATATTTCATCGAGCTCAATAACATATTCAGCTTTTATAATAAATGGCACTCGCGAAATTTTCGTTTTTATTGATGTGCTTGTTCGAAATTACATGCTACAGAATTACAGAAAAATGAATGAATGAATGAGAAATTACATCAGATGAAACTTTGACGAAAAAGTCAGAATAGTAGCACAGAATTAAGGGTTATAAGGAAATGGATAACGAGTACTCAGAACTATTTTATTACTGTTTGATATTTTATATGAATTCGGTTATGCAATTCGGTATCGCGAACTTTGGCCTGATCCCTGCCTTCCATTACACGCAAAAACGTTTAGAAGATGTCGAGTCAGAGACGAGTGTAAAGTGGATGAAGGAAACGTTATAGAGAACGCGAGTTAAGGCGAGAGACCCCCAACGTGGAATAATATGATACGCAGGAATCAACGGACACACGGACGCGAGACTTTACGGCGCGGTGCCTCTATGGCTTCTTGATTTATTGACGAGTTAAGCTTCGGCTTCGAAAACCTGCTCGAGGCGTTCGATGTACGCTCGTGAGATTACCGTGTGTCGCGGATCGCGCGTTCTCGGCCTTTCAATGCATTGCTTGTTGGTCAAGTCAATTTTCTGCGGAGCGGATTGGGTGCCACTTGTAAACTTGAGTAAGCCGACCGTCTCGATTCGATGCTTCGTAGAAGGACACCTCCTCTCGCGATCTCAACCACGTAAACTCTTG
The DNA here is from genome assembly GCF_000143395.1 of Atta cephalotes. Lineage (NCBI taxonomy): Eukaryota > Metazoa > Arthropoda > Insecta > Hymenoptera > Formicidae > Atta > Atta cephalotes. The sequence continues at coordinate 28,734 of NW_012130098.1, read as the reverse complement.
TACTCTTGTACTCACCTCGCACCTTCTGCTCGTCTTGTAGCTGCCGCTCCAGACTGTCCTTGACCTCCCGCTCCCGGAGAACGTCCATTTTCAACTCGGCTGTAACACACAAGATAATGGAAATTTATTTAAACGTTCTTGTGCGCTCCCACCATCTCGGGATACGAAGGATACGATTGTTCATTCAATTTTGACTAAAGTTCTCGCTTCCCCTATCATATCGTTAGTTTTAATTGCTCGATTACCTAGTTCGCGCGAGAATGCTTGAGGCAACGAGTGTCTCCATTCTTCATGAATAATTACTAGAAATCGTCTCATCTTCTCGAGAAGACTTCGTCAAGGAGGATTAAGTTTTCGACCGTAAATTCTGAAAGCGCGAAGGATTTGTAAATCAACTACAGTCAGTGGTTAATTTGACAATAAGAGTCTCTCCCAACCTTCTCTTCTCTATCCACTTGCCATCGTCCAAGAGGTGCTGCGGGGAGGATATCGCACGGTTGACTGAGTTCGTGATTAAATCCAATGGCGATGGGCAGACCAGAGCTCGCATAGTTACCTCTAATAGAATTATATTAAGACATGAAGTCTCTATCCCCCGCCTAGTCTTCCCGCTTCCACCTGCTTAGTCCATGTTTCTTGTCTCGCGTACGACTTCCCTCCTCATCCCGTTCTCCCTATCACCGTCTCCGACTTGTAGAACTCCCCCGTTCCCGTGGGAGTCACCGCGCTAAATTAGCCATTTCGAATCTCTGCTAGAGGGTCGTTAGGACGAGTCCAGAAACTCGTTGAACGGTACTAAGAAACCCATGTGCGCCATACGGTGACCAGTTTTCAGTCACTCTCGTCGCGAAACGTGACATGCTAAGATAAGTGTAAGCATATAAATGAGAAAATTAAAGAGCATGTGAATGTGTAAACTGTGACAGCCTCGAATTATAGAACTTGGAAAAATTCTATCCTCTTAAAGTTTAGAGGGTCACAAAATCATTTTTAAGACTGGTAATATGATAAAACATTTCCGGGCTCTAATTCAAGCAAGCTAATTCGATTTAACGGAAGAAAAGTAAGGCGGCGGAAGAGGCTCCCTTTTTTCTCTTTCCTCTGCCGACTTTCGCCGGCCTCTCGAATTATATTGATGGGCAATGAGCCACGTAGCTTGTAACGCACGTCAGTTTGCCGAACTGTTTGCAGATTTTTCACTATGCTGTTAACAAGAAATTGTACATTGTAGATTGGAATTAAATAAATGAAATTATATATAAATTTGAGATATTAAGCTCACACAGATTAATTCTAAAGAAAGAAACTTATTCTTTGAAATTTTTTGAGTGGAATCTAATTCTAAAAAGTGAGAAAGAGTGACGATTGAGTCAATATTGAAAAAGAGTGGCTCAATTGTTAATCTGTTAAGAGTGAAATTTCACTCTTTACAGTTAGATTCCACTCCAAAGATTTTAGAGAATACAAAAGAAGAAACGCATTCAATAACGATTTCATTTATCTCGCTCCTATATTCATTTTTCACGTGTGGCGTTTTCATACCTCATCGGGGAAGTATAATAAAATTTGAAACAACATTTAATTCGCTTATCGCATTTCGTAAGCTTTTAAAAGACTCTTTTGCAGACTCGTGTATACGCTACCGTCGCATTAGCAGCAATTATTTTCCGACCTGGGTTCTCGTGGAGAATCCAAAAAGTTTCGCGACATACGTACAGGTTGAAGCAGCGAGGAGAGAAAGAGAGATATGAAGCCTGACAGAGAATCAAGCCGGTAGATTAGGTAGGGCCGCGTCGTCTCAGCAGTCTGCCAGCAATTTGAGAGCGTTTGCGAGGTCCATTAACGGCGGTAACTCTTCACGACCGGCCGCCACGAAGATTCAATTTGAATGCTAACCAGAATAGGAAGTTCGCGCCGGGGCCCCATGGTATATACGCCGCGCGCTGTGTTCTCTCTCTCCCTCCCCCCTCTCGTCCCTCTTAGCCCCCGTTATCCCCTCGCCACCCTGTTATTGCCAATTTCGGCGCGTTTCTGCAGCCCACTTTGCGATCGTTTAGATTATCATCTCTCCCGGTTTCTCTTTCTCTCGACGGCCCTGGGTACCCTCCGCTCCGCCCTGTTACCCCCTTTCCCGTATCTTCTACATTCTGCTCTCCCGCTCCCACCCCCGGTCCGTTCTCTCTCAAACGTTTCCGGGGATAATTGAACTTTATTAGAGATCGTCGTCGACGAAACACCAGCCCTTGCATCCACCCCGAGGCTTATTCCGGATCGACTTGATTCTGAGATGCTTTAACGATTACTCCGTTCGCTCGCTTATCTTTCTCTCACTCGCGAAAACGCCTCTCAAATCTATGCCGCGACGAATATCTTGAGAGTACATCGGCTCCTGTTTCTCCGATCGTCGCGTGTTACGCGTCGTGAATGATTTCATGTTCATACAAAACTATATAAAATCAATTTTTAACAAAACTATCTTTCGCGATTGATATATGTATAATACAGCCTAAAAGCATATTCATGTTCAATGTCGCTACGCACGCATCGCATCGTCCGAATTATTCTTTGCCTAGAGGCAAATGCTACGTCATGTGCGAAATACCTTTTCTCAGATCTTGCGTTCTTTTTACGGGCGCATAGTGGCGTGAGTTTTGTCAAGGGACGACTGGAAAAGTTTGTCGCGATGGAAAAAACTGGAAATCAATTATGCGAGCCCGGCGCTCCTCGCCGTGAGGGAGAAGCAACCTTATTGAAATTTGGCTGCGGGGTCGTAAGCATTAAAATTGCAGGGATTAATATTAGCCGTGGTGAAAAGCGCTTTACTCGCTTTCCTCGTAAGGAAATGATTCCACCGCACCGCGCTGCTCCGTTCGGTTATAAAAGCCCGGCCCGTTCTATCATTCTTATGTCAATTAGACGAGCCCTAATCGCGACCCGGCTCATAAACCGAGAATTATATCTTTAATTTTAGCGGTCGTATTCAGCCGCTTGCAAAACAGGATTCTGCCCTACGCGCTTTCTTTACCGCTACAGGCGAGATCGCTTTAACCACGACAGATAGGTAGTAATTAATGACGAGAGACTGTACGTCGGTCAATTTCGTTACTGACGTCTAAGAGAAACATAAACAGAGACTGAATTATACGATATATCTTGCATTAATATTACATTTTTGTATACATAAAAAAATGGTGTATTAACAGCATTGATCAACAGCAATCTAATTGAAAATAATGTTGTTAATTCAATGATCTTGTCAATTCAATAATTCATGAAACATATAACATTTTAATAGAACAAGAGCATGAATTTTTTTTAATACTGTCTTTAATATTGTCATTGACAGTAAGATTATTTTCAATTAGATTGTTGTCGGCCAATGCTGTTAATACATTTTTTCCTTGTACTATTTGCACTGCTAAATCATTTTTCTTGACTATTAGAAGATACTCTGTGATAAATATTATATAAAAACATAAAAATGAAAAATATGAAAGGAATAAAAAAATGTAATTAATTAATATTTAGCAAATTATTCCAATGTCATTTTAGATCTTTCCGTAATTAAATAATTAAGTCGCTTTTAGTCGCTTACGTTTTTACGTATACATATTCATATGCATTTCTCGACTATGATGTTCGGTAGTGTTAGTAGCGGATACATTTCCGAGAGCCGCGCTCATCACGATTTACGAGTTTCTCACTGGACGGCGAACGATATCGCGAGCGGGCTCAAGCGGACCTAGGATCGTTGACGATAATAATTTTCACGGTGGCGCGAGCACTCGCATAGTAACAATAACGGTGCAACGGAACGTGCATGGCACTGTTACCGGAGCGATTCATGGTTATTGATTACTATATATATATATATATATATATATAGTACGTCGCGAGGAAGA
>NW_012130098.1:18709-20439 GCF_000143395.1 Atta cephalotes | reverse complement strand
CTCGTTCTTTCCTTCTTCCTATTCTCTCTCTCTCTCTCTCTCTCTCTCTCTCTCTCTTTCTTTTCTTCTCGTGCATCCGGTTCTCTTATATTGTACTTTTATCGGAACTCGGCGGCAGTAAAACGCAGCAGTCCTCGCACATATCTTGGCCGTTTCGCTCTCGCTCTCTAAGCGCAACTCCGCGCGATTTCGTCGCGCCGCAAATCGAAACGCTTTGTCGCTTCGTCGAGTTGCAACAAAATATTCGTTCCTCGTGGCAATAAACGACGTCGTTAACGACACACATAATGTTTCCCTTTCTCCTCGTACTTCTCTCACACGCGGCCGTTACTACTGCCCTTTTATTGCCGGTAAATTACACGCTTTATTCGCTCGCGCGACGACCCGAAAGCAAACTATATAATTGAACGGTAGTTAAAACTGCGGTAGGTCAAGTTCCTCTTTTTTATCCTGGTTTCACTTCTTCCTCGTCATTGCTGTCGTCGCCGCGCCTCCGTCGCGTTTTATTTTCAGCGTCGCGCCACATCGATACCGCGTTGGCGACGTCGCGACATTTCCTTCGTAATTAATCTCTATCTTTTTTTCCTCGCAGGCATTGATCTTATCCGCGCGAGCTCGATGCGGAAGCGATTTTAATTTAATTCCATGGAAAACATGGCGAATTAATTTACGTCACCGTGCGACGATCTCGTGCGACGTCTGATCATGTACGGAAATACGTATAAAAATTGCGATAATGCGCGATGCGTGCGTGTAAGCGACGCCGGAATTACGCCACTCAGAGCGTAATTAATTTCGATCGTTATCGCGTAGAATTGAGATGATTCTGAGAAGAAAAGGCGCGCAAAAGAGAAGCGTGCTGTACTCTTTCTCTTTCTTCTCCTTCTCCTTTTCTTCTCCCGATGACACTTAAATACCGAAGGCAATAAAATTCACTATACGATGAAACAAAGTCGCGAACCAGCCAGCAGGACGAACGAAAGATTCTCTACCTCGCTGCATTTGTTTTCTCGCCCTCCTCACTACAACTCGTCGTAAATTTTCAGTTTATAATCGTCGTCGATGCGAAATTACCAGAGACAAAGATTTCTCTTCGCAGAGACTTCTCTCGTTCCTTCGTACACAAACGGCCATTCGTGTTACTTAATTCCGAGGCGTTCATACTGTATGCAAGTACAAGGTGGCAATGCGCCGAGTACCGAGATCGATGGCTCTTCGCGATCGTTAAATCCGGAATTTAAATGACATCACTGTTAAGTGAAAACGTCTCGCAGTTTATTGTTTCTACCTCGCGCCTTTATTCCACGCAGCATGAAATCTTTTCCGAGATCGGAGTCGAGAAAAATATCTAGCAATTCAACTGTGCATTCTGTATCTCTTGATTACAATTCGTTACCATTCTAATGTCACTGAATAATATTTTTCCATATATTATATGCAATGACAAAAAGCACAGATGACACATCATGAATCATTACAGCCTTGTTGTTTGCTAATATTATATTTAAAACAATTACTAAATCTTGATATACATATTTCATATTTGAATAGTACTGAGTAAATATTTACGTACAGTATAAATAAATATTTATTAACTTAATAAAAAATGATAGTTAAATCAAATTGGTTTTTATACAGGAAATGTATACATCATAAAATATCTTAACTTCAAAGAAATATTACTTTGCTCGTATTCAAAAAAATTATTTTTTTGGATCTCTCTCTCTCTC
>NW_012130098.1:3897-13195 GCF_000143395.1 Atta cephalotes | reverse complement strand
GAGAGAGAGAGAGAGAGAAGAAAAGCCACAAAGAGGCAATGGTAGGGGACAGAAGAGTTTCGAAGAGAGAGAAAAGAGAAGAGACAGAGAGCAAAAGAGATGTTGGGGCTCCTACAATTTTAATTAACCCGGTACCGGGCACAGAGAACCGATCGCGATCGAATCGGGTGCACGATCTACAAGGAATCTACATAAGATCCTCCACTCGCAGCTACAACTCAATCCCCTCTTTATATTCCGCGCTCGAGGAGCCTTAACTGGGGGGCCCCATGGGGGCCCAGCGCACCAGACACCACGATGCACCACACATAATCCTTGCCGTTGGTTCCGCCACGGCTCCTACGCTCCTCTTATCTCGTCGAGGATCGAAGATAGTAGCCTCAGTGCCACGTTCGCCTGGCTCCTCGCCGGCCAGGACTTGGCAGACTCATATTGTCCTTTGTGCGGCATGTAACTTACCGGCGATAACGAGACAGAGACGATCGCTTCTTTTTCTTATGAAACTCTTCTTCTTAGTTAAGAGGTGCGTGCGTGCTTACTCGTTTCATACATAATGAGCAAATATTCGAACGATAATGAGAATATCGCAAATTTTTGATAAAAAAAAGGGGAGAATCGATAGAATTATTTTTTTCCGAACAGGACCTCTTGTCGCAATTATCCTTTTCATTTATAGGGAAAATAACACGCTAAATCATGCGAGAAAATGCTCTGTAAAGGGTCCTCTATATAGAAGACGATTGTGGAGTGTTAAGTAGGAAACTGACCAATTCTAATCGAGTATTCTTCTTATGTTTGATTGTGATTGGTTGGTTTTCCACGACTTAAGACTCCACGATCGTCTACGTAAAGATTTCTATGTAGAGGATCCTTAAGACTTCTGAATTGTATTGACAATATATTGACAGACTGGGAGGATTACAGTAGTAATAAACAATTCTTAAATATGATTTAAAAAGTGTTAAAGAAAAATACTAAATATTATTGATAATTTTTCCTAATCATTGTCCAAAAACTTAGTTGTATGCGATTGTTTTCAAGCAATTCTCATTCTGTCGCATCCGCAATGTATTTTGCTTTAAATATTATCTAATCTCAAGCTAAGAAATCCTTTTAATAAAACTATCGTGATTTTCAGAGGATTTGCGTTCGCACTGACCGTGTCATCGTAAATCTACATACATGTTTCATGATGTATTAACGTATTACGAAACCCGAGTCGAGCTACGATGCAAGAGGATAAATAAACGTTTCCAGATCTCCGACGTAGCTGCGTAGAACGTCACGATTCACGTGTCTCGCTCTTTTTAGGACTGCCACGATGACGGTTCTTGGTTCCCCCTACGATATAAACAGGTCGCGTGAGAGGTCCGCCTGACAAAGACGAATAATATCGATAATATTCCGCATCGAAGACATCCCGTCCGGATTGACTTAAAATCGGGCCAGGCGCGATACGTGTGCTTGCTTGCATGTGTATCTCCGCGTACATGCGCGATGCACATATAAAGGCGTTCCGATCTCGTGCCGACGGAGATACGGATGCACCCATACGGCTGAAGGTTCGTAACACGATAGTGGTCGTATGTAAAACCATCTGGTGTAAAACGAGCTGCTGGCTCGTTCGAGTATTAAATCGGGCCTCTCTTACTCTCTTTCCGACTACTTCCCTCGCGGCCCCACTGCTCCCGTCGCCGTAGTCGTAATCGTCGTCGTCGTCGTCGTTGACTGCCGCTACTCTTTTTTTTTCTTTCTTTTCTCTATATACCGCAGCAGTACCCTTTATCCTCAACCATCACCACCTCCTCCTCTTCCTCTTCCTCCTCTTTCACCTCTTTTCCTGGCCTGTCGATCGACTCGCGCTGCATGGAGATCTTCGCGTCGAACGCGCGCGCAGAATCTGTTAAGCCGACCAGCAACAACCGCCGCGCTGCGCATTCCGAGCTTAACGTCACAACGCGCGCCAAATGAACTCATTAGTGTTCACGTGTTCGATGCCCGCGAGTTGGCTTCTCGGCCGCTTCTTGACCAAGCGTGTCTCTTCTTATTAAAATCCACGCGACCGATTTATTTATTTTTATTGGACCGACCAAGGAATCGCGAAACGGAAAAAAGATCTCTCGATTGCGATACCAATCAATTATTGCGTGATGAATGAATCATAGACTATCGATATGAAAGCCAATATATGAAAAACAATTAAAAGATCTGTATCAAATTGATATTGATAATCTATTCTTTATCGATGAACTCTCTAAATTAGTGCACACGATAATGTAGTAAGTTGAAACATAACATATTATTTCTTTAACTTCAACTTATTATTCCTTGTGCAAGTTCAAAGAGTTTTTTAATAAAGAACATTGGCGAATTCAGAAATTTGTCAAGAGAGCGTCATTGGCGCTTTACAAGCGAAACTTTTTAAAATTAAATATGAAATGAAATAGAATATTGAGATTATTATTGACATTAGACTGTGTGTGAAAAAGTATTATTTAAACATATAATTCATAAACGTTTTATTATTTAAAATTATAATAATATAAAAAAAGGATAATATAATAAAATCTATGTATATTTTTTATACCTATAGGAATTTTTCAAATGAAAAAATTTTTTTAGAATCGAAATTGTGATTAAACATTTCGGAAATATCAAAAATATATATATATACACTTTGCATAAATATTTTTTAAAAACAAAATTTTAAGAGGATGACTTTCTCTCTCCCTGTGAATCCGCAAATGATAAAGAACTCTTATATGTATTGAAAAAGAAACTAAAAAATTTTTAGTGTAACATTTTTCCGCTCGTTAGTACTTGTTTCCTCGTTAGTACTTGTTCGCATTTAACAGAAACCCACGTCGGCGATATCGTTAGCGGGATGTCGTTGAGAGCATCGAAAGGAAAGCACGAATTATGCAAGCGGATCCGTGCTCGTGCACTTCGTAGCACGTAGGAGAGCACAGTCATCGAGAACTGTTCCCTTAAGTCGCTGTGTCGCGAGGGTGGCAGTGAACAGTAAGAATGGGAACAAGGGGTAAGGAAACACAACAACGGGGCATCGGCTATGGGAGCATCGTCGATTTCTTTTTATCGGATCTCTCTGCCTCGAGAATCTAACCTACGAGTCGACCAAGTACATGTAACCGCGAGGAATTGCTTAAGCCTTACCATCGCTAAGATCGCGATGCCCAGCATTCCTAACGTTAGGGCAGCAGCAAAACGCATTAGTTAACGATCCTGAAAATGACACTTTGTATCGGCTAATGGGTAATTAAAGTCCCGGGATTACGTTTCGGTCGGAATTTATTAAACGTGGCGTTGAAACGCGCGACTCCGACACGGTACTCGACGCGGCTGGATATCGGATCGCGCCTTTATGACGATCCACCACTTAAAATTTGCGAAAACGCAGATAAGAGACGTTCGTACGTCGCTCGTCTCGCTGAAGATTGCGTTCTTGTCGGTCAGTCTTTCTGAACCGAATGTGCGCCGATGTGCGCGTTGAGACTACATTTAGCACTAAATGTGATAATATATGATAGTAATTTGATTTCGCCCCTGATCTGAAGTGTTGCTTAACACTAAAAGTCATCATTTTTTACTTACTAACAGAAGGCAATTAAATTATTATGAAAATAAGGAAAGTGATAAAAATTCAAATATTTTAACAGTATAAAGAACATAATTATTGGAAAAATGAAAAAATTTCAGAATCCTGTCTTTTACATAAGAAATATAATTTCGATTTAAAAAATAAAAATAGTCAATAATAATTGCTTGGTTTTAATGTTATATAATAACTTTTAATGTTATATAATAAGAGTAATTTCAAAAAAAATATCTAAAGAAATCTGAAAAGTACGATTTTACAATATATTAGACGATGTTTATATCCCAAATTAAAAAATGATAGAAAAATCGACGTTAAATTCATACACGAAGGATACGAGATTTCAATAATAATTCAATAATAATCGATAGTGATATGTTAAAACAGAAGTGGATATAGCCGATCGACGACAGTTTTGGCGAAATTGGACAATTGCTTTAAGAATAAGATTTCATATTTCGTGTTTTTTTTTTTTATTATTATTATGTATTCACCAATATTACATCGAAGAACTGCGATCGCTCGGCTGAAACTTGACGTGTATTTACGTAGCGCTTTTTATTCGTACATTCCTTTCTCCATAATTTCATTTACGGGACGTTCCTGAAATCCCTTACAGTTATACACATGTCGCAATTAATAATAATACCTTCGATAATACAACTATCACATATTAGTAGTAATAACTAACGACTATAATGGCAATTCATTTACTTATGTATGTATACATTCCGTACGGCATAGATTCGAATAATATTGCAGCAACATTATAATTAATATTCCAACAACACTGCTACGTTCTAGCAATGTTGCTGCAAACTTCTGTGTTATATGAATATGGTAGCATATTAATATAGGAATACACGCGTACATTATATATTGTGTCATTTATGCGTTATCATCAATTCTTTTGTAACACAAATCTCTGTCAATTGTCGTTGCAAAATCAAATCACAACGAGTTTCAATCGATATCGTATAAACGGCTTGACGATTTACATCGAAATGTTTGTTACGTCGTTAAGTTTGCCTCAATCGCAAAGCAACCTCGACATCGTGAGAAACGATTCCGTGCGCCGACTTCTTTCTTCCTTTTTTCTTCTCATCTGGCGTTCCGAGATCTCGCGACGAACATATTTAATAATAACGCCGACCGATTTATCACGCGCGTTAATGAGAAAGAAGTCGTATGCTGCACGTCATCTCGCGCCGCGCCGACTCGTTCTTAATGGGTCTTGCCTACATTCATCGTAACCAATCTACGGTACAAACTCTATCTATGGCAACGGCGACACTTAAATTTAATCTTAACACGCCGAAGACGATGTTTTTGCGAGCAATATCTCATTGGGGAGTTTCAAGCTGCTTCTTGCGCAAAATATTTACGTGAATCATTCTCGAGATGCAGCTCGAAGGTGCGTTCAGTGTATCGATTTAATAAAATTTTTCAATAATAATGCGTTACGAATATTCTGCGATTCATTGTATGGATATTAAAACACTTTACGCAAAGAAAAGCATCAATAAATAGTATCAAGATATTCATTAAAAGTTAATATTAAGATTATAAAAAGCGAGAATTCATATATATTATTTGTGCACATCGTGCCTTTATGCTACAGGTCTTCACTTTTGGATGTCCAGCTCTCCCCGACTATTATCATTCTCATTTCACGTATCCATGGTCTTAACGCGGTACAAGTCAAGCGCAAAGGTTGAAGCGTGAGAGGGAGGACGCGGTAGATGAGACTGGATAAAGAGCCGGAGAGAGAGGTGAGCACGAGGGGAGGAGTAGCGGAGTCTCGTCGACGGGACAGGGACTAATGCCTCTTAATGTGGTTCTGGGAGAGCTGGAAGATAATGAAATTGTGGAGAGCGCCCTCAAGTGTCTTAAGAAAGCCCTGCCACTGACCTTTCTCGTAGTTGATTTGCCTCTCCTGCTGCCTCGCGTTGTCAGCCGCGACCTTGAGCAGGCCCTGGATATTCCTCAGCAGGGTCTCCGTACTCGAGACCGAGGGGTCTTGGGCGCTCTGAGACACGGCGACCGCCGCCGAGGCTATCTGCGAGTAGTTCAGGGCTTGAGGAGGACTTTCCGAGCCCGGTGCTGGCAATGGCAGGTTTTCCGGCACGTCCGACAAATCTGAAAGCAAAATTATCACGTTATTTCCTTCTGAATATTCTCGAGACAACAAAACGGGCAGGAAAGAAGGTATTTCTCCCTGATAATAAATAAACGCCGGTGTCTATTCTGTAACGTATGGAGCTCATTTCGCGTGGAGATTTCTCCTTGGCGAGAACGCCACGTCGGGAGCAAAACGTCAATGATAAATTCGATGTAACGAACGTCGGACAACGTTCGAAGTACGAGGGGCAAGCCCTATACAGCGTGCGTGTCTCAAAGTCGTAATCTCGCGACGACTACTTGTTACCCTTCGCCACTTTTTGATTTAATGTCAACGTGGGCGAATTAAATTCAGAGATTAAACGCTACACAGCGTTCCTCAGACGATTAGTCGCGTCTTGACCAACTGGCTGTTTATTATCTCGCTGAAATACCAGGGAGAAATGAAGTATCATTATTGATGACTAGCAATATAATTTATATGACGCTAATACGATTGTTCATGTGAAATTAGAACATTCTTAGTTAATATTATGTATCTTTTAAAAAACATCATACAAAAAATTGTTGATTAAATCAATTCCAACTTGAAACATTGAATCATCAATATTATATTATCCAATTTTGAAAGGCAAATCAAACTGGACCACCCTGGGCTGATCGCTCGAGACACTTCTTGGAAACACGTTCTTCTCGAAACACATTGACACATGTCCGATATTCTGTCGCATTATGGAAGGGTCCGCGGTCATCGTTCTTTAAGAGAGTAAAAGAGATCCAGCGGGATCGTCGGAATAAAGGATGCCTTATGGTTATTGCCGCAGGGACCCAGAGAGTGGCGGTGAGACAAGATGTCTGCGTGGGTTCCAGGCTTAAGTGATCGCTCGTGGTACCGGCCACACCGTGGGTTTTAGCAGCCCGGCTGCTTTACGGCCAACGATATGTAGTTTATTGTATCGTCTTTTAATTATCTGCGCGCACCTACAACGCCACGGCAATCGGTTACTTATTGCCATTGGCCGATTTAACGCTCAGCGCACCTTTGGTGCCGGCACCTTTTGATAGGAAAGCGCGTCGCCTCTCCTTTCCTTTCGATCCTTCGTTCTCCTAAAATCGCACACGATCCTTTCTTTTTTTTTCTTTTCAGCATTATTCCGTGCGACTATATTATCTTCCTACCCATTACAATTATCAGGACAAGAGTCGCCATTCTCTCGGATTCTTTTCACCGCGAAAGCGCAGTTCGACCTTTGCCTTTAGAATTTCTTGACAAGAACGTGAAAAGAATGTTTACAATCAGAAAGACGGTAAAAAAATTATGTAATACATGCACTTAAAGCCAATATGGAGTAAAGTGAAGTAATTTGGATAGGTTAATATAAATAAATAAATTTTCAAATTGAATAAAAGATTGAGGTCGCATAGTATATTCAATTAAATATATAAAACATACATTATTGCAATAGTGTACGTTTTGTTCTATAGCTTGTTTGAGACTTTAAAAAAGAAACGTTTCTTCCAATAAAACAAATAAATAGAGTCCGATCAAAACTTCTGCCGAAACTGAAAACAAACACTCACTGTGTGTCAGCATTGATTGAAACCATATATAGCTTTTCTTCATAAATATTAATTTTAATATGTGTAATTATTGTTTCAATAATTAAATTATGTTTATGAAGAAGAAACTTATTATACAAAGAAAGAATTTTTTCTTACAGTTTAACCTAAAAACAATAATGATAGCCATGAGACAACATTGTATTCCCAAAAATTTTTTAAATGTAAATCTCTCTTATTCATTAATAAAATTATAATGAAGTATAAAATAAGTTTGATTAATTTTACCGAAGTGCAAGGTAAAAAAATCTTTAAAATATTGTATTGTACCACAATTACCATATTTTCGGGGTAAACTTTAAAACAAAATTTTCTCCGTATATTTTTCAGTTAAAATTGAACCGAAATTTCAGTTTTCGACCGAAATTTAAGTATTGTTTCAAATTATTTATAAAGAAAAAGTATATAATAATATAATAAAAGTATATAATAATATAATGGTCATATTTATACATATGGCTTTTATAGAATTCCTATTTTTTTTAATTTTGGTTTTGGTTTCGGTTGAAATTGACATGTAACTGAGTGTTTCGGCAAAAGTTGCAATCGGACTCTGCAAATAAATATGATAATCGAATAGAAAATGACTGAGAAAAATTCAGTGAGGATTGTCAGATGCAAAATTGACGACGAATCGCAGTGAATCCGATTCCAAGAACAAGAGCGAGAGATAGTGGCACGTCTCATTAAATCAGAACTGCATTCCACAAGCGTGTACACTCCCACGGGCGTTCGACGTGGTTCTACTTCGATCACCCGCGAGCATCGTAGGTAGAATGTACCCATGTATTGCGTACGACACGCTGCGAGACACGGATTTGATTCCCTTTCCTCTTCTCATCGTACATGGCCCGCGCCCGGAATTTATACGTCTAACTCGCGTATTTCGTGGAATTTACAGGCCTACTAATTCGGGGGTACACGCGGGATCCTCTAATTTTGTGAACGCGCGGCAGCTTCAACATTTTCCAGTCAGCCTCTGGCAGCGCGAAGGCCGAATGACGAATAATTTTATGATTTCCATGAATTCTTACCAATATCGTCGCCCCCATCGAGACTACAAAATGTATCAATTCGCCCGTAAATCACTCGTGACCGTGCAAGGTACGCTTTCTTCTAACGATTCGGTCTCGCATTAAATTGCGACCCAAAAGAAACGAAATTAATTAAGACAACGCGAGATGATCAAATCTTATCTTTTTTATTCATTGGAAATACATTCGTGATGCGAAATCGATCCCACGTGGTTACGCGACTTTATGAGCGACCCTCAGACCATTAATTGGGTTGGCCAATTAACATGCCGGCGTGACAATGGTCGAATAGATTAGAAATCAAAATGATTATGACGCTTCGGTGAATTTAGAGCACCGGAACAAGGCAGGAAAGGATAGCGGTGCAAAGCTCAGACGAAGATTCGATCTCTCGATCCATCTTTCATTAGAAAAATGAAACTAAATACTGAAGATACAAGTCTAATGATCGCTTTGTTCCGACAGTGACGCTTCTCACGTAGATGCCACGCGTTTTGGAGATATTTTGTCAATAAAAGAATAAAACTATCCAACGTCACACAAAGCACACGGTGCTCAATGAGTGCTTAAAAAATTAATCGAAAAAAGCAATAATTACATTTAGTATTTTTATGATTAAAATGATTTTTTCGCTAAACTCAAAGCAATTAAAAACATTTGGACCTATATGCAACTTGGCAACCGCTGCGGCGCGTTTCTCAGAGCACGATGGAAGATGAAACCCGAAGCGTCCCTCGCGCTCTCTCGGTAGAGATGATGGATGAGAGGCCCTGACCCGCCAGTCGTCTAGAAGAACTCGTCTTTAAACGCGGCGTGTCCAGCAAAATCGATATAATTATTTCACGAGCACGAATCTTTTCTCTTCATCTCTCTCTTCATCTCTCTCTTCATCTCTCTTCTCTCTCTC
>NW_012130098.1:0-3262 GCF_000143395.1 Atta cephalotes | reverse complement strand
CTCTCTCTCTCTCTCTCTCTCTCTCTCTCTCTCTCTCTCTCTCTCTCTCTCTCTCTCTCTCTCTCTCTCTCTCTCTCTCTCTCTCTCTCTCTCTCTCTCTCTCTCTCTCTCTCGCCTTCAAATCGAAATCGTCCTTTTGACATTCGTCAAAAGCGAAAGAAACGCATTTTATCGCTCGGTTTTAATTGATTGTCAGAGGAACGATCTCTTTCAAGCCGATCGCTTTATCAGAGTTATAAATGGCAGACAACACAGATCCTGTCGCTTGCGGTTCAATTGCCTCGCACATCTGAAAAACATACCTTCATCCTTTTCATTGTCGTCTTCGAGGTCCTCCGACAGATTATCATCCTCCTCCTCGTCGTCTTGAGAACGGTGCGACGCACCTGCCTCACTTCCAGACTGTTCGCCCACGCTTCCGCTTCCCGCCGTTTTTGAAAGATTTAGAACCGGGCTGTGACCATTGGAGGAGCCTGGAAAACACACAGACATTGCGACAAAATCAATTAAAGATACAATTCATATGCCTATCAAATATATAAAAATATATCTATTCAATATGTGCATGGTGTATATTAGAATCGAATTGACATCACAATGTATCCACTCGGTACGATAACGCTGGAAAGCGGCGTCAATCTTTCCCAGAGAACGTTCGGTTACGAAGAACGAGAAGCGCGTCCATCGACCAAACTGACAAGTTGATGGATTTTATTTACCGCTGCGCATCCCCCGTTTAGACGAGAACAAGCGGACTATCCACTCCCCGAATCTCCCCCGATCGCCCACCTACCCCCAATGCGACTACCTCTTTCTCTCTTTCCGCATCCCTTTTTCCTTGCTTTGGCCGTCTAAGCGCGCTCGCGCGCGTATTTGATATCCTAGTATTTTAATCCTGACATAGATAGATACTGTTTGGGCAACGGTCGTCGGCGCTGACGCATTGCTTCGGGCCACTCGTGATCTCACGAGTACTCGGAACGGATACTCGTATGTACAGTGAGACCAGAACGCCTCGGCCGTTCACACACGTACGCAGAGCATCATGTACCTCGTTGGCCACTGAAAGAGAAGGGTCGCGGTTTTCTCGGGTCTTCCCCGATGCGATCTAATGAATCGTACATCTTTTACGTTAAATTGACTTCTATACGCCGGTCGCCGTTGAAGGCTGTGTGAGTCTCAGTTGAAATCCATCGAGAGTCTCTCTTGCGTGAAATATAACTTCGCTCTCATAAATCTAATTGCATCAATATATGCAAATACGATTAATTTTTGCATTTATTTGACAGGTCGAAAAATACGAAACGTAGATAGAAATCGAAATGTGTTCCGGGACGAAGGTGGGCCCGTTGCGTAAAGAGTTCCATCAGACGGATTATAATATTATAGAAAATCAGAAGGAGATGTAGGGCCCCGTGACCAGACTGTAACCCGATATCGGACTTAATCTCCGAGATCCTGAAAATGCCCGGAACGCTCGTCGTTCGACTGCTTTGTGGACATACACGAGTCCAAAGGAAAGAATGAAAAGGTAGAAATATAGAAAACAACAAATACGCTTGGATTCTCGGATCGCCGTACCGCGCCGTGTCGCGGTCAAAAATCTTTCTGCGCCGCTTGACTTCGAGTCCGCATCGATCGACTACGTTCCATGGAGGAACTTTGACGATTAAGAATCTCGCGTTACATATTTAATCCATGACAGGCACTACAACAGGTAGGTAGGAATACGAGAAATAGCGTTAGAAACTGCCTACAACACGACATAACTCACAGTGTCCTTTTAGAAACTTTCTAGATATTATATATCAAATTAAAAAAAAAATCGATTTATTGATATCATTAATTGTCGATATTTGTATATTAATGAGAAATATCATATGTTAATTGCGAGTCATTAGTTAAACTAATGATTAAGTTAAATTAATTATATTAGTAAATGATGAATAATACCAGAGTTTAATAATTTTTTTATTATATGTAATCTTTGAATTCGTTTTTTTTAAATTATAATATGTATGATTAAATTTAAAATATACGAGCATATATATGCATTGATTTACTTGCGTGATCTTACCATTATGCGAGCTGAGATCCCTGGGTTTGTGGTCCAAAGCCAGCGCTCTCTCGGCGTCGCCTCTCTCCTCACGGAGCCTGCAACAAAGAAGAAGAGAGAAAAGAAAGGTTTCGTATTAATCTGAGGGATTTAAATCGACCGAGCGCGGAGGTGGACTCCGCCACTACGTAGGGTATTAATTAAATAATTATTCTAGTCGCTGGGCAAGGGATCCGCGTAGGAAGATAAGTACCGGTCTCACATCGTGACGGTCCTCGTCGTATCACTGTACACCGCGCATTATCGTCCTTAATCGCCTTGTCCGCCGCGACACACATCTCGCATTTATTTAACCTATCACGTGATGACGTCACGTATAAAAGAATCACAGCTTATGTCGCCAATGATAAATTAATCAAATTCATTCAAAAATATTCTAAGAGCAGAATATCCACGACGAGTGAAAAACGAATTTCCGAAAGCGATAAGTGCTCCTCTTTTATATTTTGTTTCGATTTCTTCGGACATCCCAGTTTACGAGGTCATTAATGCGGCGTCGCGGTTTTTCGCTCTCGAGCTATAAGAAATTTTTAATCTTAGTTTTATATTGTTTGACACTCGTGCCTCTGGATTCCATCTTGGTTTATCCAGAATCATTAAGATTTTTGTCTCGATGTTGCGGTTTGCATTATAAGAAACGAGCAAGGATTGCAAAATCGAGTAATTCTTATTATAAAACTGCGAAAACAAGTAAGATAAAAGCTTCGAACAAAATTACTTTAACGTTCCTTCAACTACAAAAGGCATAATTGATCCTTGTTAGCCGATTCCTCACAGATCGCAGTTAATAGAACAATTAAAAATAATTAATACTGTCGCGAAGAAGCAATCTAATTAATGAGGTTGCGTCTTTGAGATAATATTATCTCGCAGCAAAGAGAAATAATTTTCGAATAACAAAAGTTTCGTAGTACAAGCACTTTGGTTAAGGGACAGATTCTTTAATCGCGCGTAAAGAGTTAAGTGCAAGAACGACCCTCGGCAGCAGTGCCGCAGAAAAAGGGGAACGTCGATGCCGCGGCTTTTATTGCGAAATTTATAGCGGAGGTCATCCACATAGTCGCGAATTTATTTTACAAGAAGTATATAGAAAGAGAGAGAGAGAGAGAGAGAGAGAGAGGAGGAGAGAGGAAAGGAAAGGAGAGA
>NW_012130097.1:3666722-3669922 GCF_000143395.1 Atta cephalotes | reverse complement strand
AACCTAACCTAACTTTTTCGTACCTACTTTGTCGATCTAACCGAAATTACCCAATTATTGTCGACCTAACCCAAATTATCCATATTTTGATGTCCATAGTTCGGATATTTTCGTCACCCTTGTTTTTTGTCCATTTTCGATAGGTGTGTGACTTAGAAAAATTTTGAAATAATTTTAAAAACCATCCCAAATTTATGTGTCATAGTGCGTTTCTCGACATTCTCTGTCGATTGGTGTAGTCGAATCTTTTTCAATTTTTCACTTCTGACTGAATAATTTCGACATTTCGCCTTCCAAGAGTACACAGCCTGAACGAAAAGTGATATAAAGATGGTTCCAATGCCATTCTACTCGTATTCCAAAGTACAACATTCTCTCATACACCGAATCTCTGGGTCCAATCGTTTGCGAGATATAACCCTCCAAACATGTCACTTCCGGAACGGAAGTCGATAGAAAAAAAATTCCAACGGATGATCGCCGATCCATACCGGTACTTCTGGAATCAGTAAAAAAATTTTCGAAAATTCGAAATAATTCCATGTCCTCCAAAAAATTTTCAAAAATTTCCATAAATTTTGTCCTAAATTTATATGTCCAAAGTACGTTTCTCGACCTCCTGAGTCGATTGTTATAGTCGACTTTTTTCCATTTTTCCTATTTTTTCTTCGGGACCTTGAAAAATTTCACCATAACACCACCTTTGAAGAGTAGACAGCCTGAACGAAAATACTTAGAGAGTCGATTCCGACGGGAATCGACGTCTTTTTGGAAACGAAACAACAATGTCTAACTGACCCTATCTCGTATCTTGAATATTTCGTCGACTGGACTTGAAAAATGCTCGGTCTATCAGTACTTTCGGTCCATGAGTACACAGCATAAACGAAAAGAGATAGAGACATAGTTCAAACGGCATTCGTCGCATCTTTTGAAATGCAACAGCGTTGCCCCAGAAATCAAATCTCTATCTTCAACCGTTCGCGAGAAAAATGGTCACTTCCGGTTCGCAAGTAGATAGACAAAAATTCCAACGGATAAGCGTCGATCCTAAATAGACCCATCAGAAAATCAAAAACAAAATTTTTCGAAAATTCGAAAAAAATCCAAGTCCCAACAAATTTCCAAAAAATTTTCAAAAAATTTTGTCACAAATTTATTTGTCCAAAGTACGTTTCTCGACCTCCTGAGTCGATTGGTATAATTTTTTTCCCATTTTTTTCAATGGGATTTTGAGAAATTTCGCCGAAACACTTCCTACGCAGCCTAAACGAAAAGGGATAGCGACAAGAGAGGTCCGATCGGAAATCGAAGAATCTTTTTAAAATGAACATCAATGTCTCAGAACCCGAATTTCTAGGACCAACCATTCAAAATAAAAGTGTCGACTTCCTGAACGGAAGTAGGTAGAAAAAAAATTCCAACGGATGAAAATGGATCATGTCTCGTTTCATTCGATTCTGTATTAAAAAATTTTAATATTTTTTTTCGCCACTAGAGAGCGCCACGGACTTCCGGTCGATATTGCGTTGGACTTTGCTCGTCGAGAACTACATTTCGTCTCCAACTTTCTAACTCCAACCGTTTCAAATTTGCAACCTACAGGCCTAATTCAATATGACTAACTTTTGGATGGGCGTCGTAAAAGAGCTGGACCAACGGATGAGCGCGAATCATTGTCCCATCAGAAAATAAAAAAAAAGCGGTTTGTTTCCTTGAGTAAGCAATCCTATTGTAGATCCGGACCAAGGCTTATGACATAACAGTATAAACAGAGGGCTGTATTAAGAAATTACTTCAAATGGTCTTGAAATATGAACAGATTACTAATATACCCCCTTAGTCTCATTATATTTTTCTAAGATATTTAAAAGGGATAAGAAAATTTTTTAACTATAATAAAAATTAAATAGTTAACTTTTAAAAGTAACTTAGATAAGTTAATATTTAATGCATTTAAAATTAACTAAGTTAAATTAAAAGTTATTAATTTTTTTACTTTTTTTTCAACTTTTAACGTTTTCACTAGTTACTATCCAACCCTGCTTTCTAATACAAAGTCTACATTGTAAGTCGTAGCGACAGTGGTCTTTAGTAGAAAATGACCAATCGATTATACTTCGCATATTTGACTGGTTGGTCAATTTTCTATGATTTAAGGCGACCACTACGAGTTCCATTGTAAATCCCGTATTAGACTTATATTAAAATTATATACATTATTTGTTTCTTCTCTTATATTGCACAATAACAATATATTATTCGTTATATTATTGTATAATTAATATAATAAATACTATAAATTAATTTATAGTACTTAATATTTTTCTTTATATTACTACGTTTACACGGCATTGGTAAAACCGTTTTATAAAACTGATCAATCACAATCGTTCTATTCTTCCGAATCTTGAGGAACAGAGATTGGCCTGTTTCGTAAAACGGTTTTTCCAATGCTGTGTAACAAAGGTCTATGTTTCATATTTATTATAATTCTAAATTATGATATGTTAATAAAAAAATATGATTTAATTTTAATAAAATTGTAAAAAAAAACAAAAATTTTGTGAATTAAGAGAAATAGATGATAATAGCGGAAAATTTGGAAACACAGGAATTTTGGGAAAAATAGAAATAGGATGAACTATGGAGATTATCATATTCCAACAGGGAAATTGCTTCGCCGCTATCTGGCAACACTGGGCGGAACCAATAAGTACTACTGTCTAAACACTCCGCATGATAGATTTTCTAACCTCAATAGTTGCCAACTTTAACGCTCAATATCTCACTTTGTAGGAATATTCGCAGTCCCGGACTTTTTTCTACCAGATTCTTTCATTTTACACAAAAATGTGTCGAATGAGCCTAATTTCATCGAAATTGGAGATGAGGTAGCTATTCTGACAGAGAGAAGAATTAACCTTAATTTTATTGATTTTTGAGGTGGGGTAACTAAACTATAATTATCAAATATTATATTGAAATTTATTTGTTTTTTTACAGTTAATACACAGAATAAATATTTAATATTTTAATATTTATCTTTTGTTTGTAACAAACAAAAGTAATAGCAAGGCTGATGAATGCTGCGATGAGTTATCTATATTTTGAGAAAAATAATTTAATGAAAACACATGCGCACAGAAAGAGAGAGAAAGAGAGAGAGAGAGAGAGAGAGAGAGAGAGAGAGAGAGAGA
>NW_012130097.1:3656618-3665612 GCF_000143395.1 Atta cephalotes | reverse complement strand
GAGAGAGAGAGAGTGAAAGATAAGGAACATAACAGATAAGGAACTCAACAAGCATTGAAATAGCGTAATGCACAACGTAAGAAAGGATATTACAGAGGAAGGGAGACTAATCTCGTTAGTAAAGACATTCGATCGACATAAGAGCGTCACGTTTACAATTGTTTAGTCTACAATTTTCATTCACAAAAGCATTTACATAATGTACATAATAGGAAGATTTATGATAGGAAAAAGCAATTCAAACTTTAGATTGAAATGGTTGCTCTACTGTATCAATGATAAATCATATCACAGCGAAAATGGTGTTTATGGGTATAAGCAGAGTGAACGGAGGTACTTCGAAGGTATTTGTCTTATTAAAAAATTAAAAATAATGTTGAATTTAATTTTTTTTGTTGCACAAGTATTTACGTGTTTTTGTCTGCTTGATATTAAAGATCGATTTTCTGTGTCTGAGCTATGTATTTTTGGAATAAAGTAAAATGGATACATCTTTTTATATTTGGCGAAAGAGTTTTAATTCAATCTAGCGCAGAAACAAGAAACCTTAAAATGTAAAGATAAAAATAACTTTAACATATTGCAACAGTGTGTTGAACTAACATAGATTATCAGAAGCATCGCGAAATCATGATTGCAGATTCGTTGCACTTATCGTTACGATTTACTCACACAGCATAGAAAGAATATTGCTGAATATTATAGTGTCAATTCTTTATCAATGTTGTATTCATTCTTGGTTGTTGTGTAATGAACAACGTTGAAATGAATAAATTATATATCGAAAGCTATTTTATTTTGTAAAAAAAAGATAAAAATATTTTGTAGTCCTTTCGATTATAGCAAATCTTTTCTCTCTGTGTAATACATATCAATAAAGCATGCAATTTTTTTTACATGATAGAAAGGTTTGTAATTTTATTTATATTTAGAATTCATTAAATAATTATTATTTTCAGTGCCAAAAGAATATCTTGATGAACGAGCGAGACAGAGCAATTTTTACAGATTAGTCAATGCATACAGAATTCATGGACATAAACAAGCAGCCATAAATCCTATTTCTACTAGTAAACCACAGTTATTACCTGAATTGCAACCAAAGAATTTTGGATTAAATTTGCTAGATAAA
The DNA here is from genome assembly GCF_000143395.1 of Atta cephalotes. Lineage (NCBI taxonomy): Eukaryota > Metazoa > Arthropoda > Insecta > Hymenoptera > Formicidae > Atta > Atta cephalotes. Next base: position 3,664,480 of record NW_012130097.1, on the reverse strand, counting down.
GTTCGTTTTCGAGGAATTTTATTTACACAACAAGATGAAGGAACAATAGAAGAAGCCATTCAATTTTTACATGCTACTTACAGTAGTGCTGTTGGAACTGAATTTAATTATCTCGAGGTAATTTACAAATTCAGTAAAATTCCACAGTTATATACAAAAAAAACTACGAATTAATCTAATAATTAATTTTTTTTAATTGAAACAATATGTACTGTAGCGTACGTCTACCGAAGAATAATATTTATTATCTACTCCCACATAGAATTTATAATAATAATTTATATCGATTTATAAATATTCATATAAATATTTGATATATTTATATCATATTTATATCGATATATTTTTAATATCCTCACGATTTATCCTTAGAAATCTAATAAACAGCCATTATACATCTAAAATAATATTCACTCCATAATTTACATATAAAAAAATAATATCCATTATATATTACGTGAATAAGAGGCCTGTTTTTTTTAATTTTTTGAATTTTTTGCATGGTTAGCTCTTCATGTTGGAGAGAAAACAAATGAACCGTTAAGAATATTCAGTTACAAAGAACAAATCTTAGAATAAGTATTGACTGGGTTCAAGAAAATTATAAATATGATTGGTATTTATGATAGACACACACATTATGTATTAATAATAAAAATTAATATTTTATTTAAGTTTTTTAAAAGATTTGTAAGTTATCGTAAGGTTTTGTCATTGATTGATTCACGGTTCTTGCGATTTTTGACTCCTGTAGCGGGATTCTTTAAACGTGATTCTTATCGTGATTGTCGTTAATCAGCGACAGCCATGGCAGGACATCTTGGAAGAAAGCGCGACTCTCATTGGCTGTCGCTACATTCCCGACTGTTGAGACTCTTTGTAACTTCTATTATGATTCCGCGTAATAAAACATACCCTATTCTTTTTAATTTGATATGAATTGTTTATATTCCACGAAAAATTTAGATATTAAAAAACAAACCTTCGAATTATTTTGCCGTCGTTTTTTTTATTTTCAAATCTATATTTGTCGAAACCAATCTTTACACTTTGTTCTATAACATTAAAGGACATTATTGACATTACCACTCGGAGTTCCTTAACTGCAAGACTTTCCGTTAGTAATGGATTAATAATATATAAAATTGAATTTTATAGTCACATTTTGTGCATTGATTACAATAAGTAATTTCTAAGTAGCTTCTTTGTACCGGTTGATTCTATTGTTGGGAGTTTTATTAACAACAGTAGCATTGAAATTTGGTCGTCTTGATAATTTCTATTACAAACACCTACAATAACTATGATTGATGATGAGACTATTTCCAGGATTATCGCATTTGTTTACTTCAAAGAACTGTAACATACGAGTGTTACAATTGCGTTATCAGTTTTAATTTAAATATCTATTCAACATCATTTATATTTAATTATTGTTTATACATTAGTTATTAATCCGTTAAATTTTGAAGCAAAACAAAAATGACAATGTTACTAGCATTTGTCACCTTATTTCATTATTTAAAAAGTAATTACAATGGATTTAACCATTGGTCACACTTAGCCAACTCTCCCTTATTTTGACGATCATATCATAAATGATAATCGAAATGTTAATAAGGAAATTTTTATTTCGAGTAGACGGAAGAAGAGAGGGAATGGTTTGCCGAAACTGTAGAAAGAGTTTTAGCCGAACCATTAAATAATGAAGCACGTAAAACGATAGCCACGGAAATGCTCAAAAGTCAAGCTTTTGATAACTTTCTGGCCATAAAGTTTGTCAGTTTAAAAAGATATGGAGGAGAAGGAGCCGAGAGTATGATGGCTTTCTTTCATGAGCTTTTCAAACTATGTGCCTTTGGTAATTAACAAATATTTAATTAATTTCCTTCTAGATTTTTTTTGAAATATGATACTAAGTATATAAAAAATTTTTTAATATACATCATTTATTATCACATAAAACATCTTGTGTAGATTAACATTGTGTAGATTCGCAACTTTCTCTTCCTTAAGTTTTTATTTATAAAAAATATGTAATATGTATAATACTTTTACATATTATTTACATGTGCAATAAGATTTCTTTAAAATTTAAAAAAATTTTTAAGTATTTGAATATTATATTTATAAGGTAACCAGATTTTATGATCTAAACTTTGCGATTTTTTTCTAATCTTTTTTCAGTTCAAAGAATTGAAAAATAAACTTTTAATAGTTTTAATATTTTCATAGGTGTGCAGTGAAAATTTTAAGAAAAATGTAGCATCAAGCCATATTATACATATATACCTGTCTTCTTTTATCTCTTTTTCTTAAAAAAAATTAAGTTTTAGAGAAAATTATGAATCAATGTTATTTTTATATCAAGATACATATATAATAATTAAAGAATAGAAGTACGTGTAACACCGTTATCGATACTTTTTTATAATAACAATTTGATGTTGCAAATTTTTATATAATAATAAGATGGGAACGTAATGATTAGAGTTCGGATTAGCCAACCGAAGCCGTGGCGAGCGACGGTGGGGGATAGAAGAGCTAACTATGATTGATCTCAAAACTTTTCTAATCCAGGCTCTAATAATGATAATATACCAGAGTTGGGGAAATCGAATGTAACTGATTGGAAAAATCGCTCATTACTGTATCTTTTTGTAATTATAATGATTACTTTTATTCATTATTGTAACAAGAAAAGTAACTTATCGATGCGTTGCAAGTTATTTATTGCTTCTTACTATTACCTTTAGCGATAGCGGCTACCAAAAACTATCGGTAGAAGCGGAGAACACTCTGTTTTCTTGCTGAAGCCAGTAGAAAGATAAGCTGCAATCGCTAATCGCTTGGCAGAAAATGTTTTACCTCATTTTTCTCTTTGGTGCAAGAAACGAATCAGGCTAGAATCTAAAAAAAAGATTCTGAAATCTAATTTAATGGACTTAGTAAAAAATTAGAAAAGATCGCAAATTTTAGAAGGCCTAGTTTATATAATGTAAATTATATGCTAAATGCATGGTTGAAGGTAAGCTGTGAATGTAAATATATAATAATGTTATTTAGTAACAATACCATTCATTGCGTGAAAGATTATTTAATTACAACGTTATCACTCTAGATAATTTGGAACACGTAATTATTTGTGCTGCTCACCGCGGCCGCCTTAATTTATTAACGGGACTACTAAACTTTCCACCAGAGAAATTATTTCGTAAATTACAAGGACTTTCTGAATTTCCGGATGCGACTAGATGTACTGGAGATGTAATCAGCCACCTCATAAGCTCTACTGATCTTAACATAGATAAAAAAGGTCTTCACGTAACTATGCTTCGAAATCCGTCGCATTTAGAAATAGTAAATCCTGTGTCGATGGGAAAAACACGAGGAGTTATGCAGACAATTAAAGAAGCTGCATACAGCGATAATGAAGATGCAATATGGAGTGATAAAGTAATAAATATTCAGGTAAATTATAGATGCTACATGTAACTAACAAAAAAATTTCTCATTAATACAAATTTTAAAAACCTATATAATTGAGACTTTTTTTCAACATACGTATGTTATATTTTTTAATAGAAAATAATTTTTCTTAATAACTTAAAATAAATATCTAGTAACTATTTTCAGCAGTTTCTGAATATAATTTTAATCTTTAATATGTTTATTAAATTATATTTTGAAAAATTTGGAGTTTGTAAAAAAAAATTAATTGTGATATACTTTATTATTAAATTATTACAGCTATAATTTGTAATGCGTCGGAAAAGTTTTATTTAAGGAAATGTTCCAGAGGGCTATTTAGAGTGCGAAGATGTAGCTTATTTCTACGAATTATTTTAAAGAAAACTGCTGTAAATATTCTTTCACACTTTTATACATATTTAGTAAATTCTGCAAATTTTGGTATAACTATTTGGTATAATGTTTATTAATTTTTATTTAATTTAACATAAATACAAAAGGTAATGAAAAGATATATCGGGGATTTTCATGATTACTTGGCAACTTGTCCAAGAAAGAATTTTTAATTATATGCGTATGGTTCCCAGGAGCATGTTCTCACTCCCTGTATCATGATGGAGGAAGGCTTTCATCACTAAGAAGTTTTTTTCTATCATGATCTATTATGTCATCTTTCGAATAGGAATTTGAATTTAATTTAGTAATTATCATCTAGTCATAACCATGAATAGAAATTAAATTTACAAAAACATGGAAAATTCGTTACAAAATGAATTGCTGAAACGTTACTGCAACAACATTAAAATGTTCGTCCTCAAAAAGATTGCATATTTATGATGCAACAATTCGACGTTGTATGGACATTCAAACAACGTTGCGTTTGTCATACATGGACCGAATATGTCCCCGAAGATATCCGATACGTGCGTCCTTTTGTATTTATCTACAAGTGTACCGCTTAAAGACATCTAATAAAAATCGTTGCTTCCTCAGTGGCACAAAGAATTGAGTCTCTATTGGAGGCACAAAAGAGTAATATAAAAGTATTATTCTTTTCTTATATCTAAATTTTTGGAAAAAAGAGAAAGCTGTCATAAGATACGAGAACTAAAAACTTTATTAATTTTTATCTTGGAATCCGGAGATTCACCTTCAAGGCATCATCTCATTGCTATTTTATCAAATAAAGGATAAAAATATTTCACTGAGGAATTTCATCGTATCGTATCTTATTCGATATGATTTTTTAAATACGAATAATTGAACTTCGCTCTATCCCTGTAATGATACAGATATTGCACACTGCTTGATAATTGGACATATTGACGACGTACCTTAGACATTTTTAAAATATCTAGAAATAACTTTAATATAGGCATCCAAATTACTTGGGACGTCCAACGTACAGTAACATAAACGGAACTTTTTTAGACATATCTCGGATATCCAAGGACGTCGAATGTTGCTAGAAATATCACCAACTTTACAACGTAATATCACTTACTGACAAAAGTTAAGAAAATATTCTTGTATATTTTTAATTATTACATATTTTTCTTGAGATACAAATTTAAATAAAAGAATGTAAAGCGATACCATTTAAATAATTATAAGCATTTTTTAAAATATGTATACTTGTACAAATTAAAGCTTACACAAAAAATTAAATATTGATCTGAAAGAAAATCTGTATAATAAAAGTTAAGAAACATATTTTATTTACGACTGTAACAATACATATTTTCAGTTTTTTGTAATAATCTAATAGAATTTTCGAAAACTCTCGTATTCGATAACTACCTGCTATATTTAATACAAGTTTAAATTTTTGTGTCAAATAAATAAAAAAAATTACAAAGTTAATATGAAACAATTAATCAAAGTTGAACATAAAAAAATGTAAAAAATAGTTCTCTTTTTATTGAATTGTATTATTTCTCTTTTATATTTCAAAATGTCTATTTATATTGTTATTTAATATTAAAAATGTTCAGATACATGGAGATGCTGCCTATCCAGGACAGGGAGTTAATCAGGAATGCTTAGTTTTAAGCAAAACGCCACATTTTGAAATTGGTGGTACAATTCATTTAATAATTAATAATCAATTAGGTTTTACATCTCCACCTTCAAGGAGTCGATCCTCAAGATATTGCACAGATTTAGCGAAAATTATATCTGCACCTGTAATTCATGTAAACGGTGACAATCCTGAGGTATATCTTCGAAGTAAAATACTAATATTTGCTAATACTTATTTTTACTTATAATAATTTAAAAATATATTGTAGATGGTTGTGCGAGCTGCAAGAATAGCCTTTAAATATCAAAGATATTTCAGAAAGGATGTGTTTGTTGATTTAAATTGTTTCAGAAGATGGGGTCACAATGAACTAGATGATCCTACAATCACTAACCCCCTCATGTATAAAATTATACAAAATCGTGCGTAAGTCATCCAAAATCGGAACATAAGATATCTTAAATCTTGAAAATATTTTATTTTTCCATTTTTTACTGTCTGTGATACAATGTATAAAAAATAGCTTGTCATAATCCTTGAATGTTCATAAGATATCTCACGATGTCTTTTTTTATTGGACATCTTAGACATTATTATCTGAGACGTCCTTGGGACGTTGCATTTGGAAATCAGGATTAATTTAAAACAAGGATAAAGTGCTGTGTAGAAATAAATTAATACTTCATTATTTTTTAAAAATAAATTATATAATAAAGGGTCTGTAATAGTATGAAAAAATAATATGAATTTCTTTTTTAATACAGATCTGTACCAGATCGATATGCAGAGAAGTTAGTAAACGCCAATATTCTTACTCGAAAAAATGTTGAAAATATCATTGACAATCATATAACGTGGTTGAATAAGACTCTGAAAGAATCTTCGAAGGATGCATCGAGTCCATCAACCTTTGTTTATGCTGGAAGATGGGCGAAAATGAAGCAAGCTGAAGCTAATATAACGCGATGGGATACTGGTGTTGAATTAGGCTTGCTACATTTCGTCGGAGAAAAAAGTGTTCAAGTGCCACCAAATTTTGTAAGAATACGTATTCAATTTGCATCATAACTGCTACATATCCCAGATAACAAGCTGTAGTTTTAACGTCAATAATTATATTTTATAATATAGGCTGTTCATTCACAATTATTAAAGAATCATGTCCAAAATCGTTTAAAAAAGATCAAAAGCGGTAACGCATTGGATTGGTCATCAGCTGAAGCGTTAGCCATCGGTTCTTTATTATATCAAGGATATAACGTAAGAATAAGTGGACAAGATGTAGGCCGTGGTACTTTTTCGCAGAGGCACGCAATGCTCGTCGATCAATCTACAGGAGGTATATCTTGATACATAATCGAATACTAAATATTCATATAATTTATGTTTATTAATGTTATTATTTTTTATCATGTATACATCTATTAAAAGTATTATTATTATACAGATATAAATTTTTAGCTATTTTTATTCCACTGAATTCCATGGTTGGCAATCAAACTGGCAAATTAGAGATAGCCAACAGCATCCTATCTGAAGAAGCTGTACTAGGTTTCGAATATGGTATAAGTATAGCATCACCATTTACATTGCCTATTTGGGAAGCTCAATTTGGAGATTTTGTCAATGGAGCACAAATCATTATTGATACATATATAACAAATGGAGAAGCAAAGTGGATGCTGAGTAGCGGTTTAACAATGCTTTTACCACATGGATATGACGGTGCTGGGCCGGAACATAGTAGTTGCAGGCTTGAAAGATTTTTACAATTAACGAACAGTAAGGAAAACGGTGTTGATGGTGATGATGTTAACATACATATTGCGAATCCCAGTGAACCAGCACAATATTTCCATTTATTAAGAAGACAGGTAAGAGAAAGAATTCATCAGTATAAAAAGAAAAGATTTAAATATTTGCGATAAATTTCTAAGTGGCAATTTAAATATTTAAATATAATTCAAAACACTTCATAAATTTATAGATGATAAGGGATTATCGAAAACCTCTGATCGTAATAGCACCTAAAATTTTATTACGTCATCCAGCAGCAATATCACCTTTATCGGATTTTGAACTTCGAACAAGCTTTAAAACTATTATCGGTATGTTATATTTCATCTTTAGCTTTGTTCATATACATGTAAAACGTTTTGTCCATTAAGCTGCCTTTCACGATGCCTTCATTCAAATATAATATTACATTAAAATATAAGCAACATAAATGAATTATAATATTAATACACGTACAATGTAATAACTATCAATGTATGTACATGAGAGAGAGAGAGAGAGAGAGAGAGAGAGAGAGAGAGAGAGAGATGACGGAGATGACACAACACGGGACTAATTTAGAATAACACGT
>NW_012130097.1:3652748-3656285 GCF_000143395.1 Atta cephalotes | reverse complement strand
AATAACTAAAACTAAACTAGTTACTTTATTTAATTAAATACACACATATTATTTAGTTAAGTTACTAGTACTAAGTAATAATACAATATATTACTATAATATATATATATATATATATATATATATATATATATATATACACAAAATATATGTATACACAAAAATATTTACCTTAGATGTTCATTAATTTTGATAGAAGGAAATGTTACAAAAGTACAAAAAATTATGGACATCACTTTTACTTTTATTTAGCAATATACATTTCAGAAGCTAGAATTAAATATATACAGCGTCAAAAAGTGTCCTTCTTATTTGAAATAATTTCAAATATTGATATAATTTCAATATTTGAATTTCATTTAAACTTTATTTTTATAATACTTGAATTTCTTACAAGAATCAAATAATAATTTATTAAAAAGAGTGAAATTAATGATAATATTTAATCTTGCACATTCGTTGTTTTTTTTAACTTATAAGAAGCAATAACATAAATTGATGTTCATAAATAGATGTTTATAAATTTATAAATTAATTATATATTTTACTTTAACGTTCCAATAATAATATTTATAATTAATATCTATTTTAAATAAAATTTTCTTCTTTTAATGTTTTTCAAATGACAGTGTTAATAAAAGGATAATCTATTCATTCTAAAGAAAAACCACTAATTAGCATTATTCAAGCAACATCAGTTAATTATCACTTTTATCTTCTACTTTCAATCTTTCGTGTTCTCTTTGCATGAGAGCTCGCAATTCATCCTAAAATTATGACTTACATTTAATTTTTATTACAAAAATTTAAGTTCGATTTTAATACTTATTAAGCATACATTATTAATTCACATTCTGAAACATGCATAAAATAATATAAACAATAGGAATAAAAATGTTTTACCCCCCAGCCAAGTTTATCCGCTAGTAGTTGACAACCTGTGTCACAATCACCCAACCAAGCTACATCGCGTCCTCCATGTGCGCTCTTGATATCAAATACCAAACCCTGCCGTAATCCTAAGAAACGTGATAGACGGTCTTGCGTACCTACTTTCTCATTATTGATGAGTAAACGAGGACAAGTGTTTCGTACTCTTAAAAATAAAATTATTTTCGGAATTGCATATGTTTCTTTTCTAATCATTTTCGTAGAATTATTTTTAATATTTATATATACCTATCTATTAGCGATGCGAAAGGTTGCACTACTAAACTTGATCCCATGATAATTAAAAGATCAGCTTGTATGAAATCTCGATCAGCAAGTATTTGGAAGCGTTCGGGTAACGTTTCACCAAAAAAGATTATGTCTGGTTTTACAACACCTTCATTACATTCTTCACATTTTGGTATTATGCCTTCTATTATTTTTTCTATCATTTGAAATCAGGTGTGTATCAATTAATCGCTAATATCTTACTTGTTATAAAACTATCCAAAGATCAATGTTAATTAGGAATTGGAATGTTATATATATGTGTATATATACATATTGCGCGGGCGCGCGCGCACACACACACACACATAATTTATTTCTAACTAAAAAATTCAATCTTATGTTTAACTATAATAATAATGTTATATATTACTCTAAAGAGGCAATTTCAATTTGGAAATAGATTTGAACAGCATGCGTTATAAATTTTGTCATCAAAATACAAATAAAAATATTAACAAAATATTTTAACAGAATATGATAGATTGATTGCAAAGATAAGTGGAATTTATTTTTCTTTTATTGATTTATTTGAACAATATAATCTATTCATATTATGCAGATAGAACACTAGTATACCAATCTGTCACAATAACAATCTGAACTTTATTGACAAATAGTATATATATTGTTAATAATATATTGTTAATAGTATATTGTTAATATTTTGATAATATAATTTTTGGATGTTACAGAAAGATTTAAATAAATGTTATATGAGATCCAAAAATAAAAAAATTAATGGGTAGAACCAAAAATTTCTTTTGGTAATTATTTACATTAAGGCCCACTAATAACCTTGACATAGTAGACTTCATGAGTGACCTCCAACAAATTTTAGCCATCGCTCGTTATTCTCATTAAAAAGTTATTATATATAAAAAAAATATGAAAAACGATGTCTCGTTTCTACTATATAAATGCAAACTTCTACTTAATATCTATCAAGTTTGAAATAAAGGGGGAGGAACTTTTCAAATTAAAATTCAAATCAAATTAGATTACATAAAAATGTATTTAACATGATATTTTCAGAGAGATACTCTACTCCTTTTTTGCTTTTGTATTTACTTTGTAAAAAATATATGTATGTATATTCATGTTTGATAAACCTCAAATTGTTATATTTAATATTCAATATTATATTTAATACTTAATATACATTTGTTTTTATTTTATTTGTTAATAAATTAGGGAAACTTTGAAAGTTACTCAGACTCATGACTGATAACATATGTACATTGAAACTGAATTTTCTTTTCTATAATTAGCCAATATATATTTAATAGTATTCAGTTAATACTTTACCCCAAATTTAAAAAATTTTAATTAAAAATTTTTGCATATCTAAATAATACACAACATAACGCATGATGGACAGACTTTTATATTATATTACACTATTTTCATCCATTTACTTTAAATCTAATTAATGCAAAAATATTATGCTATATTATGGAAATATACCTTTCATCCACAGAAGTGTATAAGGCGCTCGGCACTTAAGACAATGACCAGTATGAAATGTTCCATGAGCTTCCACTAGTTTGTCAGATGATAATCCAGCTACACGTTCTAGCGTATCAATATTCTGTGTATAATGTCGTAACAACAAACCTTTCTCTGACAATAGACGAATAAAATAATGACTTATAGTAGGTTTGAAGCCTTCTGGCAACAATTCCTTTGCGAGAGTGAAAAATGGTTCTGGATTCTTCATAAAAAAATCTAATTCGAAAATAGCTTGCGGATGGGGTAAATTATACTTATCTAATTTATGATAAAGTCCACTAGATGGAGACCGAAAATCTGGTATTCCAGCAGCTGTAAAAAAAGATATTTGTGTATATATTTGCCATTAATAATCCATACATACATATTATATGTTTTATGCTTTTTGATCAAAAAAATTTATCATAATAATTATAATCCTCATATCAAACAATATATATATCAGTGAGAAATACATATATATTTAACATTAAATAAAAAATTAATTAAAATATAAAATAATCTATTATAAAAAAGAGTTTTCCTAGTAAACATAGTAGTAATATATAATAATAATAATATATTTTATGGTTATGAAGATGATATATATCACATCATTTTGAAGGTACTTCAAAAGAACACAGGATATATTTCTTCGTTATATTATATATTGATAACAATTATTTAAAAACATACTGTAACATACAATTATTCAAAGTATATATAATATAAATACAATTATGATCTTTTAGCAATTTAACGAATGTTATACATCTGATATATATATATATATATATATATATATATATATATATATATATATATATA
>NW_012130097.1:3642913-3650256 GCF_000143395.1 Atta cephalotes | reverse complement strand
ATCAGAAATCATGTATTGTGGAATACACAGTTTCTGATAGGTTGAAATTCTTATTCTCTGTTTTCTGTTCCCTGTTCCTTTTATTGTACAGAGCGCCTTATACTATAGAGTCTCTAGACATCGATGGAATCCACAAAAGACATAGATCCGAATGCTCTTTTATTGATAAAAGCGCGCTTTTATCTCTGAAATTCTATAGTAGGCGTAACGTAAATTATAGTATATTAGCGCGCTAACATCATCGTAAGCGTGTTCTGAATACGGATCATAAATTTGAACAACAGAAAACGGCGGAATCAGAGGAATGTAGTCGCATGACCAATCACGAACGTTCGCAGTCCCGCATTCTGTGGGAACGCACCCAAGATTTCTTCTATTGTTCGTTATTCGTGTCTATTCCCTGATGTTTCTTTTCTTTAGAATTTACTAAAAATTTAACATAGATTGTCAAAACTTCGAAAACGACGATGTTGAACATGCTGAAGTATCATCTCGCTAATCACAGTTTGCATCAATTGAAAAAATTGTCGGTTTATTCTTCATTAAAATTATATTTATCTACTTCGACAGTCGTTATGATCAATAAGGTACATACACGACAATCTTACAAATGTATTTTAATCTTATACGCACACACATACACACAACGCGCGCGCGCGCCCTTTTATGTAATACTTAATTTTACATAATTTTATATACTAATATTCTTAATTTTATTGGTAATTTATTTTTATTAAAGATTCGTAATAATATCATATATTCTTTAAGTATGTCGTTAATTTTCTTTTATAAAAAATGACGTATTTTGTTTAAATAAATGTCATGATATTAAAAATATGCACACATTTCCAAATATGTAATAGATATTATACAAATAGATATTATACAAATATTAAAATACAATTTTAATTACATCTATATGTACCTATTTTATATCTACACACATACACACGCACACGCAACATGAGTTTACTTACATCTTACTTGTCATGTTTATCAGCAAAGCTGACAACTTTTGCATTCTATTAACCTTCAGTCTTTCTGCCAGTGTGTAACTGATTACATCTAACATCTTATATAATTCTAATAAAATGGTGAATAGTTTGAAGCTGTTCTGTTATATTATATATAACAGAGAAAAAATAAAGTAATATTACAGGATAACTGCCCCAATTAATGTGCCTTTTAGCCAATTTGCTTATTATTGAATTAATTATTAAATATTGTAGCTTTAATTTTATCTGCTTGCAATCAATATCAGTTTTTTATCTACTTCTTTTTCTTATAATATTTCTTTAATCTAAAAAATGTTAATATTTTATAATGCTTTTGACAAAAATAGAAAACATGTTTTTATCCCTATTGAGTCCTTTAAGCAGCAGGCCCTATTAATGTGCCTCCAATTTGTGTGCCTATCCACATTTGACTCATTTTAACATATAGTTACTAAAATAGGTAATAAATTTAAGCTAATTGTTTATTATTTAAGCTAATTGTAAATATATTACATAAATTATTATTTCAATTATATTTATTTCAAAGTGTACTCATAACACAATGTTCTCAGCTCCAATAAAGGGACATTAATAGGGACAAGCTTAAAATCTTGCGATCCGTATTATTGGATTCGTGAATTCCTCATATCTTTCGAAAAATATTTAAAATACTTTAATACTCAAAACATAAAATATCGTCAGAGTATTAAAGTATTTTAAATATTTTAAAGAGTAAAAAATAAAATATTGTATGCATTAATAATTTAATTTAACAAAAAAAATATTTTTTCTTATTTATTTGTGCTAGTTTTCTTTATGACTTTTCGAAATACAAAAGCACACTAATAGGGACAAGCACAATTGGAACAGTTATCCTATTATTTTTAGTTATTTTTTTAAAACTGAAAATAAGGAAAAACTAATCGATAAAAATTACATGGTATCGTAAGAAATCTATATTTTGTCGCTGTATTTATTTTTTTTTAGATAGAATAGCTTTCTAGATTTAATTTTAGCTTTACACAATAGAGTTCCAGAAATCCCAGCAATTTGCTAAATTTAGATTTTTTGTGTTCTTAAACTTTTCTTTTTCTTTGTATTTATATGTCTTGAAACTCTTTAATTCTATCGACTTTTGCATATTATGGATTTATTCTTTAATCAATTCTCTATTGATTAAAAAAAAAATTAATTGAAAAATATGTTCATTTTTACAGAAGTTAGGGTAACAAATATGGAGTCGTAGGGACCCGAATGTGTATTAAGGATAGAAAAGAAAGTGTGTATAGCTAATGTTAAAGGTCAAATTCGTTTCTTCAAATTACATACACACACACAGAGCATGGTGTGTGTGTGTGTGTGTGTGTGTGTGCGCGCGCGTGTATGTGTGTGTACGTGCGTGCATGCGGCGCGTACATACGTGTGTGTATAATTTGAAGAAATGAATTTGACCTTTAACATTAGTTATACACACTTTCTTTTCTATCCTTGACATACAGATTGTATTTCAAAATTTACTGCCAGCATTGAAAGTATATAATGTGCACGTGACATATAAACTGTAGAGTTTTAGTACTAAAGTACAGTACAGTAAATTTTGGACCATAACTACAGAGTGGTGTCCACTTAACTCAAACATCTTGAATCATTTCATTTATTTTTGATGATGCAAAAGAATGTTTCAAATGAAAATGGAACGGTTTTGAGGAGGATTTTGGTTATATTGTTTTTTTTTTTAGTAAATACTTTAAAAAGATCATCATTTTTTTAAATAGAATTTTATGATTTTTTTTTACATGATGTGATTCCTCCAATTCTTCTGTATAAAAGTAGATATCAAAATAACAATTGTTTATAAGATATTTTATACTTTTTTCTGGCACATATTGACATGAAATATTAGATATTTCGTGAACTATTAATTTTTTGGCAATTGTATCTTAAAATGAATTGGTATAAAGAAAATTTAGTTACTTTAAAAAAAATATCTAAACAAAAATGATTCATTTTTTTAAATAACCAACTATGTGTTTTCTTTCACCAATTGATTCTTCTCATTCTGTTTATCAAAGTATTAAGATTATGTTCTCGTGAATTACTAATTATTAAACAATTAAATAAGCTCACGAGATTTAATATTTCATGTGTGCCATAAAGTATAAAATAACTCGAAAACTATTGATTTTTTATATCTCTGTCTTAATATTTTGGAGAATAATTAAAGAAATTAAAGATTAAATAGAGGAAAATATCTCTATAAAGTAAGATATTTTATAAATCATTAGTTTTTTAATTTTAAAATATGCAGAATTTTTTCTTTAAGCAAAGAAATCTATATAGTTCGAATTAATAAGAAAATAAGATAATCTTTAGAAAAATCTACAAAATTATCTACAGAAAGCAAACTGCTACATGATAATTTTTGTATAATACAACTTTATCGATTCTAATAAATTTTATTGTCATGAAATATATTAAAGACAAAAACACACATATACATATGAAAGTACCTATACTACAAAAGTACCTAATACATATATGATTTAATATATTTTAATGTTATTAATGTGAATATAATTATATACTATGTATGTGCAGGAACAAGAACACAAAAATTACAGAATTGAGAGAGATACATTTGGAGAATTAAAAGTTCCTGCAAACAAATATTATGGTGCACAAACTCTTCGAGCACTGATGAACTTTCCAATTGGTGATACATTTGAACGTATGCCTGTAAGCAAGAACAATAAATTGATCTATTTGTTTTTTTTTTAATTAATATATTATCTCTCTCTCTTTCTCTCTCTCTCTCGTCTAAATATTTGAAATAAATAACCAATGATTATTTTTATAGTGTAGGTTGATAATAGCTATGGGTATATTAAAAAAAGCTGCTGCAGAAGTAAATAAAGAATATAACTTGGATTCTAAAATTGCCGATGCTATTAGTAAGGCAGCAGATGAAGTAATAAGCGGGAAGTTATATAATGATCACTTTCCTTTAATTATTTGGCAAACTGGATCTGGCACACAAACTCACATGAATGTTAACGAGGTTAAATATTATATTAATTTCAATATCAACTATATACTAAACTATATCGTCATCCTATGAAATAAAGTGATTATCCTATGAATAACTATTTGATTTAACATATTTAAAATGTATTTAAAATGTTTAGGTTCTTGCCAATCGTGCAATTGAGATACTTGGTGGCGAACTTGGCTCCAAAAAACCTGTACATCCAAATGATCATGTTAATATGTCACAGAGTACCAATGATACATTTCCAACAGCTATGAATATAGCTGTTGCCTTAGAAATTCATAAAACATTAATTCCAGGCTTAGAAGAAATACATGAAGCATTACAAAATAAAGCAAATGAATGGAAAGATATTATAAAAATTGGTAGAACACATGCCATGGATGCAGTACCATTGACATTGGGTCAAGAATTTTCAGGTTTATATTTATGCAAACTACATAAATGGTTAAACGTGAACGAGATCTTTTTGTGTTGAATACAAATAAACATAGACATATTTATACTGACTAACAGGTGAGAGCGTCTGCTCACGCCCTGGGTATATCGCGTTCATGAAGAGGACGACCCTATCCTAGAGCGTGATTTACAATAAGTTGCAAACTCTCTGTCATAATGCTTTGCAACAGCCAATCAGAAGTGTCAATAGTAATTAGTGATGCTTCTGATTGACTGTCATGAAGCACTGCGACTAGTGACGATGTTGGTAACTTATTGTAGACCACGCTTTGGAGCTATATCCAAGAGTACAACAATAATACATGGCACTAAATAACGCGCTCAAATCCTTCAAATTCAATCATAAAATGTGCGGATCCATGGTTGGTCTCTTCGTCGGACACAGTATAGTTGTGGTTTTGTAGCAGTTGTTTCTGTAATCTTTGTTACAATGTTCAAATATAATACCGTTGCGCATTCGGTAGCGTTTCTTCTTTGAACTATGCAGTTTATGTAAAATTTCGACGGCTTTAATATTTTCGTTCACAAAAAATTTAAACAACTTATTGCACAATGATAATCTATACTGTTTCACAATAATGACTACATTGCTATGAGGTTACAACTATTTAGGCCATGAAGAAACACTCTCACTCTCATTCTCAAAATTCTTTGTGTAAATACAAATCAACATTGACATATCTATCAACATTGATTTGTATTCACACACAAAAAACTTTGATTATATTTTAACCACCCTCGTATTTTAATCTAGAATCACTCATATTTATACAATAAAGGTTGGACATATATTTAAAACTTTTATTAAAATAACAGTATTTATAAGACAATTGTATTTAATATTTTAGTGAAGCACATGAAAATGTTCGTATTTTTTAGCATTATAATAACGAAAAATTGGTGCAGCCACCTCATCCCCCCCCCCCCACTTATAAAGAATAATGATTTCAATTTATCAGAAATCAGATACACCGGAATACACAATTTCTAAGTTGAAATTATTATTCCTTATTCCCAATTCCTTATTCCTTCTATTGTGGCAACGCTTTGAGAAAATATTTTGTGTAAATGTAAATGTTTCAAATACTAAAATTGATAATCAATCTTATTATTTGAATTACAAAATATATAAAACTTTCAATTTTTCGATTTTAAATACTAAATACGTAATACTTTCGCTTTTTTGACTTTCACGGATATTATCGTCAAAGATGCCAGAAAGTTTGCGTGTTTCCATCCATTGCTAATGCCAACGTTTCATAGATCTTGCCATTCGCTTCATCAGGGCAAGGAACGCATTGTTATTGAGCTGCTTCTCCGGAGAACTATTTTTATGTAAATTTATGTAATGCTGTAGAGAGGGGCGAAGATATGTTGAGAAAGAGAGGAGGAAGACTTCTTTGGCTTATCAAGAAAGCAGTCTATTCTTCCATATATATCCTACTTATAACCTGAATCTCTCTTCAAATTGTTTGGATGTTTCTGTATTTCTAGAGAGGCCCTCTGTACTTCCTCGAAAAATTGATATTGTTGTAGCTATATATAGTAGTTGTTTTATCGAATAATATTTGATGTCCACTTTCATGTGCTCCGCTGAAATACATTTGCATTGTGCTTGAAATTGTGCTTGAAATGAAAATTTTAAATACATGACCAATCCTGCATATAATAGGTCTGCGTTTTATTCCTATATCAGACTGCACTAGAACTTTCTTTTTCACTTTCACCAAATCAACATATATATACACACACACACACACACACATCTTCAGGTTCCAAAAGTGTACATTAGTCAGTCATAAAAACAGCTCTAGAATGTGTTGTTTTTACGCTGCAAGCATCAGTTTCATTCTTGTTATCAGTCAAATATTAAAGGACGAACGATGCTTACAAGCATGTAAATCGAGATAGATCTCTAATATATATTATTAAAATATTTCGCAGGATATGCTACGCAAATTGAATATGGTATTAAAAGAGTAAAAGATACACTCCCAAGATTATATCAATTAGCTCTTGGTGGTACAGCGGTTGGAACTGGACTAAATGCGCGAAAAGGCTTTGCAGAAAAAGTAGTTGCAAAAATTGCACAATTCACTGATTTACCCTTTGTCTGTGCTCCAAATAAATTTGAAGCTATGGCTACGCACGATGTAATTGTCGAAGTACACGGTTCTTTTAATACAGTAGCTGTTTCTCTATTGAAAGTAGGTATTTGACACATAACTATTTAAAAATTATAATCTGTTGATCATTTGTGTCCTTCTAATAGCTTATGTATATAATCTGCACAGATCGCAAATGACATCAGATTCCTTGGAAGTGGACCTAGATGCGGTTTAGGAGAATTATCTCTCCCAGAAAATGAACCGGGAAGTTCTATTATGCCTGGAAAAGTAAATCCTACACAAACTGAATCAGTGAGCATGGTGTGTTGTCAAGTAATTGGTAATCATGTGGCAATAAGCATCAGTGGTAGTAATGGACACTTTGAACTTAATGTTAATAAACCAGTTATAATTGCGAACGCTTTGAGATCTGCAAGATTGTTAGGCGATGTCTGCTCTTCGTTCGCTAAAAATTGTGTTGCTGGCATTGTTCCTAATATTGATAATTTACAAAGAAACGTAAATCAAAGTTTGATGCTTGTCACAGCATTGAATCCATATATTGGTTATGACAAGGTATTTACAAATTTATATTTCTTTAGAATGAGTATGGAGTTAGGAGTTTCTTGTATATATATATATATATATATATATATATATATATATATTATTAGTATAACGTAAACGTACCTATAATAATAAATAACTAAATTAACTTAATTTATACTAGTA
>NW_012130097.1:3639176-3642836 GCF_000143395.1 Atta cephalotes | reverse complement strand
CTACTATTATTAGTTAGTTAGTAGTAAGTAAGTTAATTAAATTTAATTTATTTATTTATTAGTAGTAGTAGTAGTAGTAGGTAGTTGTTATTATATATATATATATATATATATATATATATATATATATACTTTGATCAAAAAGTTCCCGGAATTCAGAAAATTCAAAATACAAGTTTTATTCATCAAAAGTGATATTGTCCCCTTCAAAGTACTCCCCATCGACTGCAACGCACTTATGCCAGCGCTTGATCCAGCTCTCGAAACATTTCTGGAATTCTATTGTCGATATAGCCATCAGAGCCATCTTCGATTTTTCCATTACCTCCTTTCGGCTATTAAAACGTGTTCCCCGTAATGATTTTTTCATGCCACTCATAAACGGCTGTTTTCTTTAGAGTATCACTGCCGAAACAGTTTCGCAACATTTCCAAGGTTTTCACACCATTGAATCCATTTTTAACGCAAAATTTAATATAAACTCGTTGTTGCAAATTCAACTCCATTTTTAAAACTGTAAAAAATCGAAAATACGTGCAGAGGTAGATGTACTCAAGACGGCATAACTTTTATAAATGTCAAGCTATGGTGATAAAATTTGATGGGAATGTCAATGATAGATGTGGAAACCAAAAAAACAGAACTCAAATCATCTGACTCAGAGCATCACCTGGTGGTAATTCCGGGAACTTTTTGATCAAAGTAGTACTCAGTGTCTCAAGGGTAGACAGTGTCACCTGTCTACCCTTTTTATCTCCGTAGGATAAGATCCAATCAAAAATACGTTCAGATCAAAGTTGTAGGATTTAAAAAGATCTATCTACTGATCATATCAATTTGACCTTGGGTGACTGTGGCCAAGGTCAGATCAAGGTCACATCGATTTTTTAAAATGAAACATCCTACTTTTTATTCTAAAATCTAATAGCCAATATCAAAAGCTTTCCAAAACCCTTTAATAAAGTATCTTTTGATTAAGTAAATCTCGAGTTATGAAGATTAAAAGTTACAGTACTGCTGGTGTTAACATTATCCAAGGTGTATAACATGAAGGTTGCCTCGGATTTATACCTTTTGTGTGTGTGCGAACGCGCATCTACGCGTGTATTTGCATATGTTAGTGTTTCTAGTGAATAAATAAATGTTTACTTGTTTATGAAAGATGTTCAAAATACGAAACTGGAGTTAGGAGCCAGACTTAGTAGCCAGACTTAGCAGCCAGGGGCGAATAGGATGCTGGGGATTAAAAAGTAATAAAATGCATTAAAAATGCATTGAAAGCAAGTCTTACACTTAAGATGATACAAAATAAGTTGAGATATAAAAACATTATTATTAGGTGTACAACTTTGCTTCCGCCGTTTTCCTACAGATGGCTTTAGCGGTAAGTGGTAGTCGAAATAAATAGATCATAGACGTCATACAATAAACTTGGGTATCTGTCAACATAACCCCATAGAAACATTAGTCGATTTGTGTCTGCATCATAAATTATTCTCGATTGAAAATGTCAGTTTACGAGACAAATTCTCGTCATTTGCGGGAGGTTTTAATTTTTTGCTTCAATATGAAGAAATCTGCGGCTGAGGCTCCTCGAATGCTCTCAAATACTTACGGTGAGGCCGCTATTAGTGAAAGAACGTGTCGTGAGTGGTTTCAATGCTTCAAGAAGTGATTTTGATGTCGAAGACCGGCATAGCGGTGGAAGAGAGAAGGTTTTCGAAGATGCAGAATTGGAGGCATTACTTGAGCAAGACTCGTATCAAAATCAAGAAGAATTGGCACTATCATTGGGAGTGACTCAACGAACCATTTCAAAACGCCTCAAAGCCATGGGAATGATTCAGAAGCAAGGAAATTGGGTGCCATACGAACTGAAGCCGAGAGATGTTGAACGGCGTTTGTTTGCTTGTGAATAGCTGCTTGAAAGACGGAAGGGATTTCTGCATCGCATTGTGACTGGGGATGAAAAATGGGTTCATTCCCAAGCGCAGAAAATCATGGGGAGTTCCCGGCCATGCTTCCACGTCGACGGCCAAACCGAATATTCATGGCTCCAAGGTCATGCTCTGTATTTGGTGGGACCAGCTCGACGTAGTGTATTATGAACTGTTAAAACCGACTGAAACAATCACAGGCGATCGGTATCGAACGCAATTGATGCGTTCGAGTCGAGCATTGAAAGACAAATGGCCGCAATACAACGAGAGACACGATAAAGTGATTTTGCAGCATGACAATGCTCGACCCCATGTTGCGAAAGTGGTCAAGACATACTGGAAACGTTGAAATGGGAAGTCCAACCTCACCCGTCGTATTCTCCAGACGTTGCTCCCTCTGACTATCACTTGTTTCGATCAATGGCACACGGCCTGGCTGACCAGCACTTCCGGTCTTATGAAGAAGTAAAAAATTGGATCGATTCGTAGATAGCCTCAAAAGATGACCAGTTTTTTCGACGCGGGATTCGTACGCTACCCGAAAGATGGGAGAAAGTAGTGGCCAGCGATGGACTTTGAATCATAAATGTATAACCAGTTTTTTACAATAAAGCCTCGAATTTCGGAAAAAACGGCGGAAGCAAAGTTGTACACCTAATAGCCATGAAATTAAATTAAACAAAAAATGTATTAAACCTTTATAAACTATTTAGCAGCCAGACCGCATATTCGTAGAGATTTGACAAAAATCACACGTACTCTCCAAGACGAGTACGAAACGATGAGACAATGATTTGCTTGGGGACGGTACTAATTGTTAATATAAAAATTAAATAACATTTGTCCTCAGGTATATCGACACATCACAGTTTTATATTCAATTTGGAGAGTATCTGTGATTTTTCAAATCTTTATGCGTATGCATGTTGGTCTGGTTGCTGAAGTTCACAAATGTTATTTAATTTTAGTACCGTCCCCGGGCAAATCGTCGTCTCATCGTTTCGTATTTTGGAGAGTATGTATGATTTTTGTCTCTACGTGTACGGCCTGGCTGCTAAATAGTTTATAAAGATTTAGTACACTTTTTGTTTAATTTTATGGTTATTATAATAATAATTTTTTTCAACTTATTTTGTATTATCTTAAGTGTAGGATTTGTTTTCAATGCATTTTTAATGCATTTTATTACTTTTTAATTCCGAGGACCCCAGCATCCTTCGTCCCTGGCTGCTGCAGTCTGGCTGCTAGCTTCAACTTCGTATTCAAAATGACCATCGTTTTCTTACTAAAGCTGACCGCGCGACAACTTTGTTGCTGTTTCGCACCTTTAATAAGCACCCGACTCATTCGCACGCAACGGCTCTCCTCGCGCAACTCGTTGGGACCGAGCTCAAATGTCCGGACTCTAGTAATAAATATTCAATCTTAGTAGAGACTTTCCTATGTTGCTATAAAAATGAATCAGAGATAAATAAATATTCACTATTTTGTTTTACTTCTCAGAGTTTTCATAGATTTATCCAGCCATATCTTATTCAAATGAAGAAACATACGATATGTTATTAATTTTGGGTGAGTGTTGAGGTTTCATTTGCTGGTGCTGAAAGATTGTTGCGACAGCGTTTTCCTAATCCTCACTTGCAGAAAGTCTTTTCACACACACACACACACACACACACACACACACACACACACACACACACACACACACACACACACA
>NW_012130097.1:3635804-3637482 GCF_000143395.1 Atta cephalotes | reverse complement strand
CGTGTGTGTGTGTGTGTGTGTGTGTGTGTGTGTGTGTGTGTGTGTGTGTACACAAATTATTAATATTTTTTGTAACGATTTATATCTATAATTTTTTTATAGGCTGCTACAATTGCAAAATATGCACACAAAGAAAAGCTTACATTAAAAGAATCGGCATTAAAACATGGAATAACGGCAGAACAATTCGATCAATGGGTTAGACCCGAACAAATGCTTGGACCGAAATAATTTCTACGTTGGAAGAATATTTAATAGAAATATACATCAATATACACACACACACACACACACACACACACACACACATACACACACACACACATACACACACATGCGCGCGCGCGTGTGTGGTGTGTGTGTACATACAGAGTGTCCCATCACTGACGATAAATATTTTTAAGACAGATTTTTTTTGTCAATCTTTAGCATTTAAAAATTACGAAAGACGGGCTAAAATTTCGTGTGTTCAGGATTAGCAAGGTGATCAGTGAAATGTTTCTTTGAATGTTTTTGACAATAACAAAATTCAGCATCTTCACACTGATCATCTTGCCATCCTTGGGCGCATGAAATTCTGGTTCCGTTATTCGTAATTTTTAAAATCTTTCTATTTGAAAACTATCATAGCTTCCACATTTTATTATCATATTAGACTTTTATTATTATATTAGTATTAGATTTTTCGTCCTAAAATGTTACAAAAAACATGTCTTTAAAATATTTGTCGTGATGAGATATCCTCTGTGTGTGTGTGTGTGTATGTGTGTGTGTGTGTGTGTGTGTGTGTGTGTGTGTGCGTGCGTGCGCGCGCGCGCGTGTGTGTGTGTTGTGTGTGTGTGTGTGTGTATACAGTGTCTCGTAAGTTTTTCCTAACTGCTTTTGTGTAGATAGAATAGATTAAATTGATTCGAAAAGTCCTCTTACCATTTTGTTATTTTCGCAATGGTTAACGAGATATTAATTATTATATGCTCCTAAAAAACAAGGAGAGAAAAATTGATTATTTTCTTCTCATAAAGTTCTGAGAATTTTTTCTGAATTTTTTTACAATTTTTTAATATCGTATTTTCTCATGCTGGTAAAAATAAGAAAATGCTGTACTAAAAAGGTAATAAAAAATTATGAAAAAAAATTCTTAGAGTTCTATGAGAAGAAAATAAATAGTTTTTAATAAGAATTACTAGTTATAAACTCTCGAAATTAAAATAATGTAGGAAATTAGCAAATGAGAGTTCGGTGCGGTATTTAATGCACAATCATTGATACTATATATATATATATATATAAATTATATTTTTGACTTGCTGTACTCAAACGTTTCGACTACTTCTTGGGATCATCTTCAGCGAAATCAACGAAGAAAAAGAAATATAATAAAATTTCCACCCTCCTGCAAATCAAAAATGATTTTTGTCTCTTGCAGTTTTCTATGAAGTTGATAGTATTTGAGTTGAAAAAATTATTGAAAACCAATATTCAACAATTTTTAGTAATTAATATCTTGTTAACTATTGCGAAAATTGGTAGAGGACTTTTCGACTTAGTGCGCTCTACGTACACAAAAGCGATTGACAAAAACTTATGGGACGCTCTGTATATGTGTGTGTGTGTGTGTGTGTGTGTGTGTGTGTGTGTGTGTGTGTGTGTGTGTGTGTGCGTGCGTGCGTGCGTGCGT
>NW_012130097.1:3615280-3635784 GCF_000143395.1 Atta cephalotes | reverse complement strand
GTGCGTGTATGTATGTATGTATGTATGTATAGTTTCTCCATCTATTTCTGCTATATATTCTAAATATTTCTTTATTCAATCATTTTCTGAAAATTCCTTTCGTTTTACTCTGTTGTAGTTGTCATGAATAAAGAATCTTAGAAAATAAGCAAATAAATAACAATATATATATTGTACATTTTCATTTTATATATACAGAATGAAATTGTTAAATATATTTCACATAAATAATGTCTTATACAGGGTGTCCGGTAAGTTTTGACAAAGCGCTTGTATAGATAAAACTAAAGAGCCTTCCTGTAAGGTTCTAGATAAAATTAGCGATCCTATAATCAGAGTTTGGTGAAAATGGGTATAACTTTCAATTTTGGTTCTTCACTTTCTCCACTCGGTATTCTTTGGATAGCTTCGTATATATGTTGGAAAACGAGTGCAAAGAAAAGAAATAGGTAGCTACAAGTAGATGAGTAAAATCAGAGAGAATCGAGGGAGAATGAGGAGCGGAATGAGGATTTAGGCTTCCTACGAAAGCCGCCGTTTGTCAACGACTGCATCGTTGAAGTAAGTACGGCTGTGATCAAAGTCTCGCTACAAATGCTTTGATGAACCAATTAGAAGAAAGAATTTTACAAATTGACCAGTTAAAAAAAGTTTCAAAGTATTTGTTTGCAGCATCTCGTTGACTGTGCCCTACGAGATATGATAGGAGCATAATAGAACATATACTGCACACGCTAATATGCTTCCGACATATCAACGCGATGTTTGTCGCGCGCGACACACGATATATTCATTATCGCAATAATGGGTGTACAAAGAATCGATTCTGTATCTTGAACGAGGTGAAATTACAAAAGAGCGAATTTACTAGAATACTGATAATTTCATTGATCAACACCTAGTAAATTTGCTCACTTTGTAATTTTCATTTCCTTGTTTGAAAATCGATCCCCTTGTTTGAAGATTCAGAATTGATCCCCAGCTTTACCGATGTTTTCATTCTAGTCCGGATTCACACTTTGACGGACTCGCAGTAATAGTAAGTATATTTCGCTTGTTTGCTTCTTTCCGCGAGTTCTGATTGGTTTCCACTTTCCCGTTTTTCCGTCAAGGTGTGAACCCGGCCTAAAGATATATTCTCATTGAATATCACATGTCACTTGCGCGACAAACATTGCGCTAATGTGACGGAGCTATTAGTCCTGTTCGTTGAGCGATTAAATGTGATTGGTTAGGTCTGTAAATAACAACCTAATAATAAGTTCATTTGCTTGGCGAATAGGCTAGCCGTCGATTTGAATGTGTCCATTGTACTTCACTAGCTGTGTGCATGACATATACGTACCTACACACACATACACATTTGCGGAAGTTGCACTATAAATGGCAGAATCAATCAGAGAAGAGAAACATTCTCTGCTCCATTCTCTCTCGATTCTTTCTTGAATAAAATCCATGTTAAAGAAATTAGAAATCGTTCCGAGATCTCGGACAAAGAGAAAATTAACAAATTATAGTTGCATAATTCGTTCAACTCGATTGATTTCTTCAGATAGTGTCGTCACTCGTCACATATTGCCTATCACATATTCAAAAAGTGAAATCCTATGAAAGGTTAGGTTGCTGACATGTATCGCCGTATTCACGTATCGCCATTCATTCTCTTAAATCTGCTTGCAAACAGATCTAAGAGAATGAATCTGTGATACGCGAATATTACTTAAGCCGCGATCCATTGCATGGGACATAGGCCTTACTGATTATTGGCTGCGTTCAGCAGAACAAAACAGATTTATGATTCTTTGCTGAGATTGGACCATTCTTCTTGATCTAAAAGCATAACTCAATTAGCGCGAAGAAAACTTCCAACAGTTGCAAAATAAACGTTCTGCTGAACGCAGCCATTGATTGGTTACGTATTTATGCAATATGCGGTAAATACACCTTGGGATTCCAGCCTATTGGCTTCTGCACATTGGACACGGAAACACTTGCCGCGCGACAAAATGTGATGTGGTAGCCAATGAACACAGAAGTTGTAAGCTTATTAGCTACCGCATCACATTTTGCCGCACGACAAACGTTTTCGCGTCTAGCGAAAATGCAAAAGCCATGATTTCAACTTTTGTCGCGCGGTGGAAATTATATATCTATTGCTTCCGAGCAAACGAGATGTTGATTATCGCGCCCCCCCCAACCATCTGTCACGCGGCAAGCGTTGCCACGTTCTGTGTGCAGCAGCCACAAGTACGAGCGTGCAAAGCAAAGTGAAAGTATATATATCTCTATAGAGATTTATGATCTATGATTGAGAGTTCACATGACGTTGATACTTTTGTCACAGACTGTACGCGGGCATTTAGCATTCGATTGACAGAGGTAGGCAGTGGCAGGTAGTAGGAATACAGTATTTATTATACTCTTTCACGGTATGATTATGATTAGTGCCGGTCCGCAAGTATAGTAAAATAAAATAGTTTTCGCGATGTATAGTCAGTAGATATATAATTGACAGGCATTAAGTCATCTGAGCGAATTGCGGTAAGTCCTGATTGTTTGCTAATTGTTCAATATTTTTGACAAACACACGAAGTTTATGTTCATCAATGTGACAAGCGTTTTGTTCTCCAATTCAATAGTGTTGCTAACGGACACAATTTGAACGACATAATAATTTGTTAAAATATCGCATACAGACTTTAGAATGATTTATTCCTCAAGTGATCTTTTTGCCAAAATTATCGCATAAATAAATTTAACAGTTTAGTATTATGTATATTTAACTTTTATAATAATTATCGAGTATGTCATAAAAAATATTTTCTCTTATGTTATACTCTTTCTTCAGCGATCCTGCACCTTGGTTTTCGAGGTTTGCACGCGAACAATACTAATGTTGATAGTGTGTTAGCATTGATTTTAAAAAATTCTTATAGTTAGTGTTCAAAAAACGCACATAAACTTTAAAATCAATGCTGTATATTTTTGTTCGTTATTATCTCAATCAAAGTATTTTACACAATCAACGAATTCATATTTCTCGTATTTTGTTTTAAATTCAATCATAATTTTCCTTCCAGTGAAATGAATTCAAAATATTTTTTTTTTAGAATCAAATTTAAAAGGCAGTAATACAAAAATTTATTTTCTCAAATCAGTTTTAGTTTACTAATAATTCAAAAAAGATTTTTTTACCATTAGTTAGGAATATTCGATATTTTAAAATGATGAAAAAATTATTGATTATTCTAATACCCGATTTATAATCAGGCCTTATATTTAAGATTTTTTTTCCTATAAATATGGACATAAGGATGCGTTTCATTTAACATTTGCAACACTCGTGAATATTATTTCATCCTTGTTGTTATCAAATACTAAACAAGGAAATATTCGAGCGTACTGCGAACGTTAAGTGGACGCACCCTAAATCATACTTTAAATCGATACAGTTATATATTTTTTTAATAATAGGAGTATTTTTTGAATTTGTGTTCTAATAGAAATGTATTATAAAATAAATGACAAAAATTTTAATTTTTTGGTATGAATACTTTATGTAGAAGAAGTATTTAAGATTATTTATATGAAGTTATATATTGCGATATAGAAATTATTCAGTGAATAAACAAAATATTTATTTGTTCTCGTTGTAATTAATCGCTGTAACTAATCGATAAATCGTAATAAAACTTTGCGTAAGTTATTTTGAACTTAAAGTATTTGTACAAAAACATTATAATTTTTTTATTATTTTTTTAATTTTAACTTGTAACAATAAAAAATAACAAATAAAATAAATAAACGATAAAAATATGTTGTTTAATAAAAACAGAATATTATGAATATATATAGTTTTTATATGAATATATATAGTTAGGAATATTATATATGAATATATATTTTGTATGTAGTTTGTTTAAAGTGTAAATATGAATATATACATATATGTGCTATATATGTCTATCAAATATCCTTAATTGCGTTGCATAATTGCGTTCGAAATCAGAAAGCGTGAAGCCTAGACAGCTGTCTTTCACAGAACATACCTTTAAATCAAAGAGAAATCATTAAAACTTAAATTTTAATGTTAATTTAATTAATAAAATTGTCATAAAAATACTTATAGCAGCTAATACATTAATGTCTTGATTCTTTGCATATTGAATTTGAACAGATAAATTTAAACAATAAGAATCTTATTTTTAGACTGTACATGTGAGAATCACAATCAATACGAACAAGAAATTAAATATCTATATCGATCGAAGCTGGATCTTTAATGTCTAAATAATTCAATGTGAATTGTGCGTGCGTGCGTGCGCGTGTGTGTGTGTGTGTGTGTGTGTGTGTGTGTGTGTGTACATACTCTATGTCATATATATATATATATATATATATATATATACTATATTTGTAGTTATTCGAACTACGCGCTGAATTGGTTTTTCGGATTTATAAACGCAACTACTGTAATATCACATACTGTAATAATATCAATTAAATTAAATTGACAAGCAATTTTTAATATAATAATATAAACTAAGACTCACACAAATAATAAAAAATTATTTTAATAAAAAACTACGAGTCGCAATAGAATAGTAATTGTTAACTATTAAAAATCATTCAAATCTAATACATATAAAATACAAATGTTTCAACTCCTATCAGATCATCTTCAGTGTCGTACAACATTAATCCGCAATTTAACAATTTTACAAAATCTTCAATTTTCATAGTATTCACACTATGTTAAGTTTTTCAATAATTATAGGTATATAATTATTAGGTATATTATAGTATATTAGGTATATTAGGTATATTATAGTATAATATCATGACAAATAAAGAAGTGCCTCATTGCAACTGCATCAGTCATTAAGTTGTTGTATCGACTTGCACAGTTCGATAGACGTTAGTTATTTCAAAATTTAGGTCATATATGAAAACTAGAAGTCAGAACTTTCCCACAATTGCAATAAAGTTCACAATTCACAATAAAATTATATATTATATATATAATAGAAAAAATATTCATCGCTATCAGAAGATCGTTATGTTTGAAAAATTAAAACAACAATGAGTTGAATTTTTCAATTGTTAACAACTACTATTCTGTTGCAACTCGTAGCCTTTTATTAAAACAATTGTTAATAATTTGATGCTCAATCAGGCGTTACATTAGAAAAATGTTAATATGCTGAAAATAATTTTATTGCGAAAAATTACCTCTGCCGAAAGTCGATACAAGAAACAAAGATCCAGATTCGACTTCCTACCGAGATAATATTTTTCGCAATAATTTTATTTACAAATTTAGTTTTTTCAACATATTAACATCTTTCTAATCGATGCCTGATTGAGCGTCAAATTATTAAAAATTGCTTGTCAATTTAATTTAATTTGTGTGTATTATAGTAGTTTAATTGCGTTTATAAATCAGGAAAACCAATTCGCGCAGTTTGAAGGACTACAAATATGATATATATATATATATAATAAATATGCATATACTATATGTATATATAATTCACTTAGATTATTTAAGTATTAAAGATCCAACAATTGTTAAAAATGTTAAACAAATACATTTTGTTTGTCTCTAGTTAAAAAATATAATGCACTTCGAATGTCTATATTTTTTCGGCATATAAATTAACGATGAAAAATGTTTTTTGAACATTTCAGAGTGGCTTATAATCTGAGTCTTTCAACATTAAACATTATGCTATCTCTAATTTTAAAAAATGAAATTTTGGACAAAACTCATTTCAAAAATCTGTTCCTCAAATATAATTAGAACAGTGATGAAATGTAGAAGGGAATAAGAAAAGGAGTTTTAGAAAGAAAATAACTTTTGTAAGAAATGCATGTTCAATAATCCTTATCATTTTGCTTATTTTTCTGTATTTTTATGCATTTCAAATTCTGTATTTTTATGCACTATTTCTGAAATCAATCTTTTATTAGAGGGTTCATTATCTAATATTTTTTTACATCGTGCCATTTAAATTTGTGTTTGAAATTAAATGTAATTATCGAGATCTAAATATTTTCTTATTGATAATAATGCTCATGTATTCTGATGTGGAATTGTGTCTAACTTACAGGATATTTAACAGTCAATATTTTATGAACTATTCATTTATAAGATTTATAAAATATATATATTTATTAAATATAATATATTAAATATAATATAATATATAATATATTTATTAAAATATTTACAAAATATTTTGTAAATGCTTTATAAATTGTGTGTTGTCTAGGTATATGGATATACCTATATATTATATTATCATCACATTTCTTTGCACATATAGTACGAATTTTATGTATGATCTTTCGTTTTATTTCAGATGAATTAAGATGTCCCAAAGAAATACCAATGTAGTAAGAAGATTGGACTTGAAACGTTCGAAAAAATTCATGTCGTCTTCCAGCCTGTCTGGTATGTCGCAGTTATCTCATAACAGCGAAGAAACATTAAAGACCGTGGTACACAAATCTCATAAATCTGATAATTTAGAAAAGTGAGTTACTCGTGTAATTCGATAGTCTTAGCAAATATATTACATACGTAATACATTTGCTAAAACTCGAATTTTCTTTTCATAATTATTCGACTATCATTCAATTCGATATTTGTCACGCTCGCATACGCAATATGCATGCATCTATATTAATGCATCTATATTAATCAAGTTTTAAATTTTGTATCGCGATATTAATTCTTTCTTGTTATCTTTTATTAGTTAAAAAAAAATTATTTAATATCTTATTTCCGTTCTTTCGGTCTCTCTTCGATAAATAGCTTCATATATGTTTATATAAGATTATATAAGATTCAGAATCGTATGCATTGCGCGCGCGCGTGTGTGTGTGTGTGCGTGTGCGTGTGCGTGCGCGCGCGCGCGTGTGTGTGTAATCAAATAATAAAAACAAAAAATCAACGTGGAATTAGTATTAACGCGAGTTGATTTATTTTCCCTTAACCTTCAGCTGGAGCTATTTATCTCTCGAGATTGTGGAGCACTAAGTGTGGTGTATACGAAGCTAGCGTCTCATTTGGAAATTTATTAAATATTGAGAATTGTGTATTTTCAATAGTTTTATAATTCTAGATTAAACAAATAATTCTGACTATTAAAACCAAGAAATCGAAAATGTAAAATGAGACGCCGGGTTCACATAGCGCTAATTTTATCTAACAAAGATTCCAGCCATTTTTCTTATAGGATTTGCAAATACATACCATAATTCTAAAAAGAATTCTGATTAACATTGCTATTTTAATTTTTAAACAATTTTTTCCCTTAAAAAGTGATCTTTACGGGAACAAAGATGAGACGCTGTCCAGTTTTAAAGAGTTCTGATAGTTCTGTGATAATTCTCTGTAGTTGCGAATGTATTCTAAAGAGTTTTGATCATATATTAAGAGTGTGATTTAGTTTTGAGGACTTTGCAAGAGATGGCACTAATATCAATGTTGTCAAAGACATTTCAATCATAGCTATTATTTTTTAATGCTTTAATATTAGACACTCTATGATATTTAGTCATTTAATAGATGCAAACATTGTGCTTTATATAATATTTTAAAAATGAAGCTTTCTAAAGAGCATTTTCGAGCATTGTGTTATTTTTATTTTTTAATCGGAAGAAAACGGCAGCTGAAGATCATAGAATTTTGATAGAATTTTGATGAAACTTATGGTGATGTTGCTCCACCAATTAAGATATATGAATATTGGTTCAGGCAATTTAAAAGTTATGATTTCTCTAAACGACGCGAGGAACAATGCAGTCTACGTAAAAATGCGTTCGGAGCACAAACTTCTATATATACTACTAGACTGCCAACTTGCTTGAAAAAATGGCCCCCAATTTTTATGTAATATTATATGCATGCGTCGAGAACCGCTTCGCGTGAACGCGTATATCTGCACATGCGCACACATCAGCACATTATTTTGACATGTTAACCTATTTAACAGTATTAAAACCACCAAATACTTATTTTTATAATCCAGCTATTATAAATTATTTTAACTTATAAGAAATTGAATAAAATCGCATTTTTATATACGTTTATTAATATTCAATTGTCTTTCCAATATCTTTACCTTTTTACTTGAATTCTTTCTCTTCCAAAAGAAACAAAATTTTTCACTATGAGATTATATCACTTTCTCTTCCAAAAGAAACAATATTTTTCGTTATGAAATCACACCACTTTCTAAAGTTATACGTTTAGCATGTGAATAGTGATGCAAAACAGCCATATTGCATTTCTTTGGGTATATTCGTGACGCATGCGCAAAACTATCATATAATTTTGGGGTCCATATTTCACATAAGCTTGTTCTAAGGAGTTAACAATCATATATACATCTCTATACAGTCTATATATACATAATAGTATATATAGAAGTCTGTGGTTCGGGGAGCTATTAGCTATTAGGAGCGCTATTAGCATTATTTATGCCATTCTATCCTTGTTTTATGTCTAATAAATGAAAATAGAAATACAAATAATCTCCTGACTAGTGTGCCTGATGTATATTCCTAATATTCAATAAATAAAAAAAAATGAATGAAAATACCCATTCGAATATACATATTTTATAGAATATACACTTTATTTTTGTTCGTTAAGAAATGAATACTTTTTCATTCCATTTAAATGAATATTTTTTATGAATGTGATTACGAATATTTTCGTTTTCGCGTTCATTCCTACTCTGCACGTAGCAAGCTTGTAAAAGAAATCTATAAAAAATAGTGAAATCAACAGAGAAATCCTTCATCAGTGATGCCAGATGGCAGACTAGTGACGCAACATGGTATATAGTTTGATATTGAGAATAAAAATGATGATCATTTTTGTAAAAACTTATTATACAAAAATATATGTTATCTTAAATGAAGATTTACGTAAAATTAAATGTCATCAAATAGATTGTACTTGTAAATAAAAAATGTATTGTTTTTTAAAATATTTGTTTAAATTTCAAAGTTTTTCTCATTAAACCTAATACAATGACAAAAATATCTAAATAAAATTTTTTTTTTTTACTTAAAATTATAAAAATGCCGGTTACAGTAAAAAGGTAACAATTGCTTATTGGAATTTTCTTTTTCAATTTATATTTTATTTGAATATTTTATTTGAAATTCTTAAATGAATATGAATACTAGTTATTTAAATAATTATCATAGTTTTTTGTGAATAAATATTTTTGAAAACCCAAAATTTTGAATATATGATTATATTTTTTTTAACGAAAAATTTTGAATAAATACAATTTATAGCTCAATTACAAATTTTTGTATTCATCAAGCATACGTCAGTCATCAATTTTTCTCATTATTTGGATTTTGATTCAAAACATTAAAAAATAATTTTTCATGCCAAAAATAATGCTTAATATTAACCGTAACGCTTTTACATCTCATTTTTAGAATGAATTAAAATACTTCGGAAATAACGCATTTTTCCTAAAAATGTTTTAAATAAAAGTTGTTTGGTTTCGCAAGAAATGCAGTGTAACAACCTATATTTAACCTGGAGAGCCTCTGCAGAGGTAATTTCATAGTCAACTAAACTTTTTCAAATGAAATTATATGATTTTTAGTCACAAATCGATTTCTTCTCATTTGTTCTGCTTACAAAAATGTCAAATACAAAATGATCAAACGATAAATATTTTAAAACAAATATATTTACATAATATATTTATCAGAATATATTTATATACATACAGAATATATTTATATATTACATAATATATTACATAATATATTTATATTACATAATATATTTTTCACTGATAAATATTTTATGAATTATTTCACCTTTTATGTAAAGCATTTCTTATTTTATTTTTATACGACTTTATATAGATAAAGTCATTGCATGTGCTCAAATATCACTATGCTAAAAATAAAAATAAAAATTTCTTTGGTGTTTTTAATTTTTAATTTTTAATTTAATTAAATTAAAAATTTAATATTTTATTTTAATTTTTATTTTCTTTAAAAGGTGACAAAAAATAAACAGAATTAATTAAAATTATTGTAATTTTATTCAATGTAATTATACATATGTGAACATTTTATATCACGTAAGTTATATTGCTTATAACATAATTATAAGCAATAATAATAAAAAATAGATAGCGAAGACAGCACCCGTAGAAAAACGTAATCAAGGACAGCATATCACTATCCGACATATACAGGGAAACCTCGCTATGATCAGACGATCGCTACACATACACACACGCACGCACGCACGCACGCACGCACGCACACAATTGCCTTGTAAAAATTTGAGAACTTTATTTACAGCTTGAGAAAAAAGGAAAACTTCCATTTCGATCACGTACCGTTCCAAACAAATGTTTATGTTAATTAAATTTCATTCCTCTTAGAAATTTAATTTCGATATCATACGTTTCCCACTGACACAGAATATACACAGATCGAATATTTATAATTAATCAATACTTCGTTTCTTATAAAACGCTCACACTCGATTGACATACAAACTATTTATTCACTTGAAGAAAACGAGAAATTTACTAATGTATCTCTATCCATAAGAGTCCGAGTTTTACTATCGATAATTCATAATTATTAATCATTGTCAAATAGTTATTCGGTGAAAATTACTCGAAGAAAGAAGGTACACACGAAGCATTTATTCGACGATATCAAATACAAATAAAGATTATGCGTTTCGCGGGTTTCTTCCGTGTCCTGATCCACTCTTGGAATGCCAACGTTTCGTGAACCTTGTAGTTCACTTCAGGGCGAAGAGCAGTCTGATGCTGAGGCAGTCTGTTCCTCTAGGTCGCCCCATCTATATATTACGCTACTTGTGAGTGATGGAGGAAAAGAAGAGAACATCTACAGACAGACTCAATCTCTTAGAAACTCAATCTCTTAAAAACAGCCTTACAGAAAAATGGATAAAAAAGACATAATCAAAATAATCGATGCATAATAATAAACATGCAAACAAGAAAACGATTTCTGATACACAATCAGACGAGAGGATCCTATCCATTCTCTCATATGTCAAAGGAATAACAGATCGGATTAGCAAGATATTAAACAAACACAATATCAGAACTATCTTTAAACCAAAAAGATGAGACAAATCTTAAGAAATCCTAAAGATCAAAAATCTCCACTCAATTCCGCAGGAGTGTACAAAATACCTTGTTCCTGCGGGCAAGTATATACAATGGAGAAACTGAGAGAATGGTCAACCTACTATAAAAGAACACCAACGTGATGTCAGATTAAAACACGTCATGCAATCAGCACTATCAGAACACAACATCGAAATAGAATATCAAATCATAGGACATCACTGTTTGACAAAACAACCACAACAGCCAACATTACATCATATTTTCCAAGAAAGTATAGAGAAGCCATAGAGATACAAAAACACCCTAACAATCTAAATAGAGATAATGGCTACAACATAAATAAAATATGGAAAACTATTCTCCCGATTAATGAGGACTGACCGATTTCCCCCCATTCTTACCCACAATTAACAAGTAGCGTAATATATAAAAGGGGAATGATCAGAAGGAACAGCTCAGTATCAGGCTGTTCCTCGCCCTGATGAAAGTCTCAAGAATATTAAAACATCAAACATGAATATTTAATGTATGACGCATGGTACTCCAATTTAATTATACATTTAATAGAAAATGATAAAAAATAAATGTTAGATTATTACTTGTAACGTAGTAAGATTAAAAAAGATGCGCAAAAACTTGCACCTTATCTTCATGTATCTTCTACTATATGTATCTTCTACTACAAAAATAATATTAAAACATTTTTATTAAAAATCGCACGAAAACCATTAATGATCGATGTTTTTCATACAATGGCATTTAATCACTGCCACCTAGATGAAACGTATGAGTAATGAAGTATAATAACAGGTCGTTGTACCAGTAGTATTAATTTAAACATTCTAGAGATTAAACAATCGATGATTCACTGGTACTCCGTGACCCGAAGTGCCCTCCATATGTATAAAACATTAAGAATATATTTTCAACAAAAAAAATTTTCAAAAAAAAACAATACATCAAATACGATAGAGAACCATCTCAAATGTGGTCAAAGTTAAATTTCGAATAATACAATATATATTCCTTATTAAATTTATTTTAGATATGATTGCACGTTGATAATTTTCGGACTTTCAACACAATCAGTTTAAAACGCTAATAATCCTTCCTAAATTAAGTTAGAAGAACTATAAAGAACTTATTGCGAAAAATATTATAATACCTCAGCCAGGATTCGAACCTGGGACTTCTCAACTTTCCGGAGCGTCTTAGCCAACTCGACCACTGAGGCTTCGGAAATATTTTTCGCAATGACTGATATGTATAGAGAGAACGCATTATATGACCGCATATGTAAAAACTCATGTATTTGTGCGTGCGTGCGTGCGTGCGTGCGTGCGTGCGTGCGTGCGTGCGTGCGTGCGTGTGTATGTGGTGTAATATTTTATTAATATCTTTTTTTGTAGCACAACGAATGCAAGAAATGCAATAAACAACGAATGGTTATTGAATGGACCAAATGGAAGCAAGATGCCCATTTTACGCTTTAAGTAAGTTGATATAAGAATATCTTTGATCTTTATTTTTAAAACGCGTAGAAATATTTAAGCAACTGTATTTTGCTTGTTTCTCAGATGTTCCGCTTTAGCAACGCCACCAGAAAACCCACCTGCGAAGCAGCTACACATGACTTACAAGATCTTTCAAACTGACACTAAACTCATTAATCTTCTGCTGCAATCACATGGTTTAATGGAGGTACAGTTTTAGTAATATTATGCAGTTAATTTTCATATACATTTATATACAAAATATATCGAATAATTAAGCTTCAAGGCCATGTTTTTTTGCATATTTTCTAATTTGTTGTGCCAATAGTTTTTGTATTTCAATTACGCATATTTAACTCTCTACATTATCAGTCATATAAATCAATCATTTATACAATATAAATTTTTATTTAAAAGTTGATAAAGATAGCCAGTTTGAATATTATATACACACATACAATATATGCTTTTCGTATACTTTATCGCTGATATAACGAAGTAAGATGTTATTCATTTGTTTGAAAAACAAAAACAGTCGCCCAGAAAAAGAATGAAGGAATTATAAGTGAATCGAATTTGAAAATAATTCTAATTAGCAATAGTTTATTTGATGACATTTAAAAAACTATTTTCTCCAAAAATTTTGAAGGTTCCTGTAGATAAAAATGTATAAGATATTAAGAAGAAATAAAGAAAATAAAATGAACCATTTTTATTTACTTCTGATACAATTTTCAATATTGAAAAATATCCAGGAGAAAAACTTTTATTTTATCTTTGCAAATAAATTTCTATATCTTTACTTTTAGGTATCTATGAATGAGACAGATTTTAACATACTATGGATGGGAAGTCATCCAAAACCGGACATCTTGCGAAATCTGATGCCTTATCAAAAAATAAATCATTTTCCTAGGTAAGTATGAATTATTAAGAAACAGTTTTCATAATCTAAGATAATACGGATTTAAACACGAAATAAGCTCTTGGAACAATTTAAACTTTGAAAATTTTTATTTGAATTTTTATAGAATATAATATAATAAAAATCTGCATGGCTATTAACTTGACCTTCCTTAAAACTCTATTTTTTAGATCGTACGAAATTACCCGAAAAGATCGCCTTTATAAAAATATCGAAGCTATGCAAAGAAGTAAGGGTCTTCGAAATCTTGATTTTATACCTCAGACATTTCTACTGCCTACTGAAGCCAGAGAGTTGATTTCGGCGCATTTCAGATATAGAGGACCTTGGATTGTCAAGCCTAAAGCTAGTTCGCGAGGCCGTGGCATTTATATTGTCAATAATGTAAGACACACTTCAGTATTTTATTTCAGTATGAATTTTTTACATTATTTAAATTGTCGTTAAGTAAAAGCAATCTTACATAAATATATTGAGAAAATTTATTAATAAAAAGTTTCTTGTAGTAATTATAATTATTTATGATAATTATTTCAGTAATTATTCGAATAAAAAACGGACATACTGATAATCTTGATCTTGACACATGTTGTCAAGGTCATGATTATGAATAACCTTCAAAAGGTTTTAGGTGGCGGTCACTTGAACTTCGTTCAAAAGTTATTAACAAATAAAGTTTAAAAAATAATACTTATTTCTGCCATTGACGGGTTTCCACGCGAAGAGAGGTCTACCCCCCCCCCCCCTGTAGGAAACGCACATACTTTCTTTCTATACGAAGCAGGACATCATGGAACAAAATCGGAATGGATTCCGATCGGAATTATTCAATTATTCTAGATTTCTATTGCGTTTTCTGGGGAAAAGGGAATAATCGCGATCGGAATCTATTCCGACTTTATTCCATGAT
This sequence comes from Atta cephalotes, assembly GCF_000143395.1. Classification (NCBI taxonomy): domain Eukaryota; kingdom Metazoa; phylum Arthropoda; class Insecta; order Hymenoptera; family Formicidae; genus Atta; species Atta cephalotes. Next base: position 3,621,285 of record NW_012130097.1, on the reverse strand, counting down.
GGGTGTCTAGGATCCACTGTACCTATATGCGTTTGAGTGAGACAGAACGATGATGTAAAAAATGAATTAAGGATGTCAATATTATCGACTTTTTTATTTAGAATTTGAAAAATCTGGTACTAGACATTGATCAAGACTATCACTCAAGCCAGCATCCCCTTAATGATATGATTTAGCAATGATTTTAATTTAGCACTAATTATAATAATATTTTTAAATTGCTCTTGAACAATTAACCAATAGTATATTTATTGATAAATATAATGACAGATAAATATATTCTTGATGTTTGGACAAGTTGTATATGAATTGTATTTTATAAAATTGACAATTTTACGAAGTATATAATACTATATCATTCACTTATCCACCTTTTTTTACTATATTGTTATAGCCTGAGAAGATCCTGACAGATGAATCGGTTATTGTGGCGCAATACATAAATAATCCGCTTTTAATCGACGGACATAAATGCGATTTGCGCCTTTATGTAGCTGTAACGAATTACGATCCCCTACTAATTTATTTATATGAGGAAGGTTTAGTGAGATTTGCCGCTGTTAAATATGATGGCGGAAGTGAATATGTTTGGAATCCTTGCATGCATCTTTGCAACTATAGTATAAACAAATTCCACGTAGATTATATAAAGTAAGTTATATAACAAGTACAACTAATATTAAATATATTAAGAGAAAATTATTTGTATGATAAAGTATAAATATATATCTTTTTAATAAGATAAATATATGTATACATATATTAAATTACATATATTAAATTTATTAGAATAAAATTGTTTATATTATATGTATATATAAAAGATACATATATTTTTATTTATGTAAAGTAATAACTTAAATAGTTAAATATGCTAAAATTTTGAGAAAGTTTTGTAAGGTTTTGTAAGGTTTGCTTAAACAAAATTTTTAATACATATTTGCTTGTTTTTGTCTTGCCAAAGTTTCAAATAGTTATTCTTCTATTATAATGCAAATAATAGTACAATCTTTGTTATTTTACATTAAGAAAATATTGTAATTTATGTAATATTGGCAATGCAAATAAATAAAAAAACAAGAATGACAAATAAAAGAAAGAAGGAAAGAAACAAAAGAAATAAAATAATAAAGTGAAGCAAAAAAAATTTTTTTTAACTTCAAAACAAACATATAAATAAAACTGAATAAAAAAAATTTCACATAGAAATTACTTATAAAAATATTTAATATAAATTATATCCGATTAGGAGTGAAGATCCTGATGCTGAGGATGTAGGACATAAATGGACATTGTCAGCATTACTTAGACATTTACGCTCAATGGGTCAAGATACGGAATCGCTTATGCAGCGAATAGAAGATATTATTATAAAGTCAATTCTTGCTACTGCATCTGGAATCGTCAGCGGTTTAAAGCAATTCGTGAAATACCCCGAGACATGTTTCGGTAATAATTTATTTCAAATAGTGTCTTCGATTTTTAACATAATACACAGGATGTAATTTAAAATATAGTTAACAAACTTCAGGTTTGAATATATGATATACTCCCTACATCAAAACATAAAAAAATTCATATAAATATTCTATATCTGCAAACTCACTGTCATTGAGATACAGCTCAAAATATTTATTAATATAAGAGAAAATAGAATGATATTTATTAATATTTAATATCATTTTCAATTTTTAATTATAATAAATATTCGAAGTGACTTCCATTTGATTCTATACACGCTTGGACATATCAGATCATGGATTGTCACATTCTTTCAAAAGCAAGCTTTCTCTTGTGGTAATTGCGAATGTTTGCAATCATCAAAGATGCGTTAATGTAACATCTTCATCTTACTTCATCATCTTTAACATCTTTTGGTGATTGGAACTTCATAAACTAAGAACTTCAAGTGTCCTCACAAATAAAAATCTAAGGGGTTTAGATCACGGGGATCATACATAATACTTAAAGATTTTGAATTATGTCTCAGTAACATTGGATTTGCGAACATATGTTCATATACTTTTTTTCATGTTTTGGTGTGGGAAGCTCAGCTTCGAAATTTGTTACTGTATTTTAGTTATACCCTGTGTAAATATAGCTAAATAATACTCATGATATAAACAAATATCAATTTTAAAAAATTATTTTTAACATGTAAATTCAATGAAAAAAAAAATGTGATAAATATTTTATGTTATAGAAAGATAGAAATATAATATTTCATATGTATATCACACATGTATGTTTTAGAGTTATTTGGCTTCGATATACTGATTGACGATATGTTGAAGCCATGGTTATTGGAAGTAAATTTAACCCCCTCGTTGGGATGTGATTCACCGCTAGATGTTAGACTCAAGTCAGCTTTAATAACAGATTTGCTTACTCTCGTCGGCGTAGCTGCTGTCGATCCAATCCTGCGCTCTCAAAATTCAAATCGTGCTGCCATAAATTCCGATAAAAAGATAACTAATGTAAGCTATTTTGCTTTTATTTTTCTTAAATTATTCATATTAATCTTTCATCATATTTATCTTCCATCTATACACACAATACACTCAGTGAATACAAAATTATATATACCTATTAGTTGTAATTTCCCATTTCAGTAATATAGCCGTAATATAACATGTATGTTATGTTATGTTTTAGTTATATGTTGAGTGAGAAATTATAACTAAAGTTATATGTAACTTGCGTTCACTGGGTATTAATTAAATATTAAATTATTTAAAATTCTAATTAATCTCGATTATACATTCAGTTGTAAATATGTTAAACAATTAATCTCCTACAGCATTAAATTATACAAAAATTACAGCAACACTGCATGTTGCAGCAATATTGCAGAGATTTTGCAGTGATAATTACTGCAAATTCTGTGCTGTATGGGATGATTTTCAAGGTTAGGAACGCGGTTATCCAAAAAAATATATATAGCGTTACTTAAAAGATAATAGTTTTTTTCGTTATTTTTTTTACTTTCTTTTAATGCTCTACAAAAGTAAGATATATTGATTTTAAAATTACAATTTAATTGTAATAATCAATATTAAAACTAAATTTAAAAATAAATTCGGTCTCATAATTCCCCAAAAGAATATGATTCTAAATTTCATTGTTTATTACATTCTTAATTTAAATGAGTCATAGGGAATTTTATACTATTCGATGATTGAGATTTTTTTTGGATAATATAATTGGAATTCCACTTCACGAATCTTTCTCAAAAACTTGCAAAGAGTATTATTTACAATATATCAACAAGACGAAAAATCAATGAAAAACGTGTGCACATGCTGGTATCCAGCATATTGAATCTTGATATTCAATTTCTACATGCACATTGCGGCAAATGTCGGCAGTTTATATTATCTTAATAAAAACATCAAACGTCTCTTCATGTTTTACTTCTCTTCATTCACGATTAAAACAAAATCTGGAAATTATTTACAATAGGGCCTTTTCCGAATTTCGACATTTTTCGATTGCAGTGTTGATAATAATTTGATATGATAATAGTGATAATAAGTCGGGAAGTCGAAAAATAGTCTACTTATTTTTTAAATTATTTATTTTACCTTATCTTCCCGCATAGAGGCGCACAACTTTCACCCGAAGCAACTCCCACCCTACCTCCCCCTGCTTAAGGGGGACTTTCACGCGAAGCGACTCTCATCCCATCTCCTTCTCTGCTTAGGGGCGTACGACTTTGGAATGTCATTATTAGAGCACGGATTCTGAGAACGGTGTCAACCGTAGCTAACTATGTCCTCACTACATCTCCTCACTACATCTCTCCCACTTCTGTAGCGCCATCGCTCCGTCGCTCGCCACGGCTTTTGACAGCTTTTAGCAGTGGGAAGAATTGTGAAGAACGCACTATAATCGACTCGAATCGGTTGGTGAATAATGCGGGCTCTAGTCATCATTATTACTCAGTATATTATTCGAATAGAAGTATATGTATATTTTTTGACCTTTCCCGATTTATCATTACTATTTGAATCATAACAAAGATTATTATTAACATTGCAGCCGAAAAATATCGAAATTAAAAAAAGACTATTGTAAATAATTACCCAAAATCTTTAGAACCTATACTTATTTTGAACAACTAACTCTCCCTTCTTTCCCAATAAGTCTATTAGATTCATATTGTTATTTCTTGTTTACGTATCTATCTTGAATTATGAAATGATCATTATTTTGAATCTGCAAGTTTTTTAAATAGTTTGAAATCACTATAAATGCGGATAAAGATAACGTTTATATTCATGAATTCAAAGTGTTAAATAAAAATATACAAACATTTCATCGCATTCATCTTTTGTATTTAAGTGATATCCTTGCCAAGTTTTTGAGAAAAGTCAAGTTGCAATTCCAGGAACATTGTCACAAAAATACTGACCATAGAAAAGTGCCAAGTCTCCTATGAAATTCAAATTCACAATGTAATAATTCATAAACGATGAGATTTAGATAAGCTGCTCCTCCGGGAAACTTCCTTTATGTAGACGCTTTAGAGGGGGATAAGAGTATGTTGAAGAAGGGGCTAATAACCAGAAGATTGATTTCGTTATGTAGACGACACTTTCGTAATCTGGAGACATGGCAGTGAGGAACTTCACAAGTTCTTAAACTTTCTCAACAACCAACATCCTAATATTCGATTCACCATGGACATAGAAAAAAATGGTAAGTTTCCCTTTCTGGATGTTCTTGTTACAAAGAAGACTGACAATACTCTAGGCCATCAAGTATACAGGAAGCCAACACACACTGACAGATACACATTGACTTACATGCCGAGTCGCACCACTATCCAGCATAAAAACAGTCGGCAATACACTCACTTATGCATAGAGTATTTAGTATCTCTGATAAGGAACATCTACAAACAGAACTCAATTATTTGAAAAAAATCTTATAATGGAATGGATACAATAAGAAAGAAGTGAATGGGACAATTAGCAAACATAGGAGTGAGACAAAGAATCACTGGGATACACAACAACTACAGGAAGAGTTAAACAAAAGAAGCCTCCCTATTCTTCCATATGTAAAAGGAAGAACAGACCGAATCGGTAGAATTTTGAACAAATACAACATCCGAACCATTTTCAAATCTCCAAGGAAAATCGAGCAAATCTTGAGAAATCCTAAAGACTTCCACTCAATTCCGCAGGAATTTATACAAAATACTTTGCTCTCGCGAGAAAGTATACATCGGTGAAATCAGAAGAATGGTCAACGTGTGCATAAAGGAACATCAACAGGATGTCAGGCTGAAACATGCTACATAATCAGCATTGGCAGAATTTGGCAGAATTGAGACAGGACATCAAATATTATTCGACAAAACTGCTATTATAGCTACAATGATGTCATATTTCCCGAGGAAGTACAGAGAGGTCATAGAAACATCCAGACAATTCGAACAGAGACTCAAGTCATGATATAAGTATATGGAAGTAAAGATATGGAATACTGTACTTTTAACAAGTCAAGGAAGACCTCCCCCTCTTCTCCAACTCTTTACTCTCCTTTGCAGCTACATAAAGGGAGAAGAGCAGCTCAGTATCAGTGTGCTCCTCGCCCTGATGACAAGGTTCACAAAACATTAGTGGCATTAGTAATGGACAAAAACGTGATAACCCTTCTGGTATCATTAAAGACAACAGCCATGAAAAGCATTAATAGTTCACACAAGTAGCTTAGCTATGAAGATTCTAAATCCTTACGTGTCAGTACATATATGTACATACGGTATATGTGTGTGTATGTGAGGACAAAGGAGGAGGAAGTAGTGTCACTAGGCGCGAGATTTGAGGAAGGAGGAGGGCGATGTCACTGGGCTGACGTACCGGGGTCCGCGATAGAGGGGTTCGCCATATTCTCTCTCTCTCTCTCCNCTNTCTCTNTCTCTCTCTCTCTCTCTCTCTCTCTCTCTCTCTCTCTCTCTCTCTCTCTCTCTCTCTCTCTCTCTCTACTCTCTCTCT
>NW_012130097.1:3603315-3615260 GCF_000143395.1 Atta cephalotes | reverse complement strand
CGGCGGACGGAAGTTTAGTAGGTAGGAAGGAGGGACGGACGTAGTCGTACTCGGTCGGTCGTACGTACCGGGTACCGGTCCGGACGTAGAGGTTACGGTCCGACTATTCTCTCTCTCTCTCTCTCTCTCTCTCTCTCTCTCTCTCGTTGCATTCTCTTTCCAACCCATTGTCCTTTCTCTTCCATTATAGGCTGCAATTTTCTCTCTCCCATCCATTGCGAAATTATACTTGTCATCTTATTCGCTCTCTCTTCTTCCCATTATGGTCTTGTATTTACCATCTTATTCGTGCTCTCCCTCTCTTTCTCTCGTTGCAGTCTTGTACACATTATTGCAGTCCTATAACATTTTATTTTCGTTCTCCCTCCCACTCATTGTGATTCTATATACTTATCCTATTATTCGCGCGCTCTCTCTTCTTTCCGTTGTTTCTTCAAGTTCATATTTCTTTTATTTTGCAAAATATTAGAGAATTCGTAAGAGGTATCAAAAATATTAAATATAAAGAATAATTAATCGAATAAAACGTTGTTTTCTTGTTTTAGTATAGAAGAGTGCAGTCTGCAGAAACATTGCCTCAAGAAAGGAAGAATACTAGAAATAATAAAAATAAAGTAAGTTTAAATTTAGAGCAACAACGAATAGTAGCGTCTGCAAAAGCACAATTTGAGAGAAGAGGCGGATTCGTTAGAATATTTCCAAGCCCGAAATCTTGGGAGTTCTACTCACAGTACTTAGGTAAACATAATATTTCTTTGATAATAAATTCGTACAGAAAAGTGTCAAGATATTTTTCGAAGTCAATATGTCCTAACAAGATGATCTTTTTTATCCATTCTATGTCTTAGATCCAATTACAGGTGCACCAATGATTTCGGATCCGCTAGGTCCAAGAAGATTACCGCAACATATTAATACTAACCATAATTTAATGTTGCATGAACAATTGTTTCCTGCAGCTAATCGCATTACTGGCTACATTGTTTCAGAAGTCATATTAGATAGATTATCTAGGTATGAGGATATAAATTCTTGTTTCACATAATTATAACACATTTTTGTTTACGAAACTATTATTCTTTGTATAAAAACTCAATTTAATAATTTTTCAGCATTATACATTCGAATGATTTTGATCATATGTTATTAATACTCTTGTATCAATCGATAATTTTTTTTACTTTTTTTAAAACTAGGAAATGGATATAATGAACTTAAACCTATAGCCGATTGTCGCAAGATATTGTTATCGAAATCAAAACTATATTTGCTTCAAAGTATTTTGTTTGTAACAATTTGTTGTTCGAATATTGAAGAAATTTATCTGTTGTAAATTCAAATAGAGAAAATATATAATTATGAACAAGAAGATTATTAAAATATAAAAAAATTCAAAATTTATGATATACATTTTTGAAAAAATTAATTGAATATTTTAGTATTTAACAATTAACATATTTTAGTAACTGTACATATTAGGAGCGACCTCACAAATTTCAATGACCTTGATATATGTTGTTAAGATCATGATCTCGAGTGATCTCTAATAAGTTTTAGTCGCCGCTCATTATTCGTTAAAAAGTTAACAAAATAAGTTTAAGAAATAACGTCTTTTTTCTACTATATAAAACAAAAATTCTCTATTTTAAAATCCCTCTCCTGCGTAAAGGATACAACTTTCCACGTGAAGCGAATTCCATTTCACCTTCTTTCCTGTCAAAATGCACACAACTTTTTATGCGAAATGGGGTCTACCTACTCCGCTCCTCTTGCCTAGAAGTATATACGACTTGTCACGCACTCAAAAAAATAAAATCGTCTTATTCGTTTTTGAAATAGAATTTTTTCGCACAAAAACCATAAAAGTCCCCTCTTAAAACATAATATACATGTCTTTTTACTAGTTTTGTTCATTATCGAAGAAAAAACGGTTTTTGGAGAACACGATTTCTGAACATTTACCCCATTTCGTAGCTTAGCTTAGTTAACAAATATCAATATATAATTTCATTTTCGTTCGATTTCTTTTTGTTAAATATTAATTATAAACAGATAGAGAACGAAGACGAATAAATCGCTTTTTTATCATTTTCTAGTTAACAAATTATAGTATATAATTTCATTTCCATGCGATTTCCTTTCGTTATGTATTAATTTATAAATAGAGGTCGATGACGATTTTCATTTCCTAGTTAACAAATCTTCATCAATGCAAATTAATTAATGTTCGCAATTGTTTAACTAGTGTCCTTGACAATGTTTCCGAAAGAATCCGATCAACGCTTCTAGCGCCATCTAGCGCCAGATGCTGCCGTACATTCTGAGCTGTTCAACGACAATAATAATGATGATGACAATAACGACATACCTGAATTTGAAAAGTTACAGGACTTTGCGTCACAATATCCCCGCTTATAGGGTACGTAGAGAAAAATGTATGATACAATCGGAGTGTAAGCTAGCGATTAAGTGAAAAACTGGAAACTCGATCGGATCAACCGTTATTGAGATCCGATAATTTCGATCCGGCATAATACTCAGCTTGCGTAAAGGAGCACAGTAGTGTCTCACGCTATGATGCTTCGCTTGTCTTAGCGGCGAGACCTTCCCCGGTTCATTATCTGAATCATAACAAAAATTGTTATTAACATTGTAGCCAAAAAATATTGAAATTCGGAAGGTCATATTCTATATAATTATCGAATCTTATTTTGCGTAAAATCGTTACAATATCAAATATTTTTTACTTTAAAAACAAAAATTATGTAAAAAGATAATGTTTTTAAAGAAAATTTTTGTTTCTAAAGCAAAAAAAATTTATTTTGAAACAGAATTTTTGTTTTATGCTATAGAAAAGGATGTTATGTCTTAAACTTATTTTGTTAATTTTTTAACAAATAACATCTAAAATTGGAGATCACTCGGGGACCTTGACAACATATATCAAAATCATTGAAATCTATGAGATCGCTCCTAATATGCATAATTACCTCACTTTCGTTTTTCGAATTCTTTCTGCCAGACAGATTTACTCGATCAATGATCAAATATTGTTTTCATTTCGGCCGATCTATAACCGATCTACATTTGCATATTTTGGTTTTGAGTTGAACCAGAATAATGTTTTATTCTTAAGTTTTCTGGAGATAGAAATCTTGGCTGAATTCTTATCTATTGGGTTGTCCGGAAAGTTCGTGTCGATGTTGAAGAAAAATTGAAACCCAGAAAATTTAAATTATATAGATTAGTCGGCACGAATTTTCTGGACAAAATAACTTATATGTCTATTAGAAGTTGAATCTGTTGTTCCCATTTCTCGAACGTTCCTTCAGATCCATCGAAATCGTCAAATCTCCCATTGATCTTATACTAAGCTTTACTTACGAACTTTCAAATGGTGTAGAAGGTTGCGGTATATTTGCCTAAGTAATTCGTTCTCACATCGTATTAATTCTCGTTCCATTAAGTTTTTCTCTCTTTTTAAGAACTTCAACTCTCTTCTTAATAGCTCCTCAATATCAGTCAAATGGCGCTTGGTTCCATCACAGTATAGGTAGGAATAATAGACTCACTCTGTATCGGCACCTTTGATCTGTTAAACAACCGCTATGTTGTCAACCGTGTGTGAGCACTTGTAAGAGCGAAGTTGCTTAGCTTCCCTAGACTATATCTAGGCCGGTATTCATAATCGGATCTTATATTTAAAACCGTCTTAAGTATAGTCTTGAGATATCATGAGCCAATCAGAGAACTGCATTAACATCTTAAGACGGTCTTAAAATAAAAACGGACTATGAATACCATCCCTAGAATACTTGAATAAAAGTAGTACTTGAATAGAAGAAACTGATTGGTTGTGCGCCACACATATTATTGGCGATTCGGTCATGCGCAAGAGCACCTTGCACTATTTTTAACTGAGTAAACCTACTGTTCTTATCTATACTGTAATTTCGTTCTTCTGTCTTAACGTATGCGGCACCTTCCACAGCTCTCTCTTCCGGCGATCTTTTTCACATATCGAAAGGACCAAATTTATTTAATCACGTCATAAGTTCTGCCTTCGTGCCGATTTCGAAATTTTTCTTACAACATCGTTACCGTGAACATTTCTTCTTCCAATGTTGCGTCGTTGTTCCTTCCATTTTTTTGCGCAACACGAATGGACTTCATCTTAACTTTATGACAGAAATATAACGAAATGTAACGAGACGTAACAGGATGTAATCGTGACGTAGTAGAAACAGATATAAACGTAGAAGTCGCAGTCGTGAATGGTCGGAAATGTGCTTCGGTTTCAGAGATCAAAGCACTTTTCTGACCATTCACCACTGCGACTTCTACGTTTTTCTCTATCTTACTCCACATCACGATTACGGGTCTGAGTACAAGAATTGTAATACTTACTTAGGTCTGTTCTACAATAGGTAATTGGTTAATTTCTATTACGACTTACCGCTTACGACTCTTTGTAGAAACATTTAGAGACACGACAATAAGTTGTATGTCATACATGAAAATCTGTGCATTTCTTACGTCTATAACTTAAGTCTAAATAAATGTTATGACATTTCTTGTACTCAGACCCATCTCGTTACATCTCGTTCTCTGCCATAGCTCTATAACTCTGGTATGCTAGAGATGTATACGGCTGTTTCGTATCTATTCGATTTCACGATGTTATTGTTATGTGTCGTCGACCTATGTAATACCAGATCGCGCGCGGCATTTATTTGCATACAGCAATAAATCGCACTCAGCGTTTTTTAATATGTTCGTGCCTGACTCAGTCATTTCATAGGGCTGTCTTAAATTCTTGTCGATTTTTAGTCATACTAATCTTGAATTTGGTGCCTCAATTGGCGTCGTATCTCACTAATTCTGAGATCGTATTGTAAGTGAACATTTGAAAAATCTGATTTTGATCGCGAGTTCGCAAAAGAAGGAGAAAGAAGTAAGCGACTCTTATGTATGCGTGTTTTCTCTCCATCTTTATTTTAATTCTCCTCTGCACGATAGGTGCGTACATCATATTCAAAGGATGGAAGTAACTCGTTACTTGTAATGAAGTTACAGTTATAAGTTACTTTTTTATTAACTTTACTGGTAACCGCGTTACTTTGTTTTAGTAATTGTAACGATAACGTAGTCACATTTTTTTGGTAATGGTAAATGAATTTTACAGTTACTTTTATTATTAATTTGCACACGATTGAACATGATGTGATTGGACAAACCATTCATAACGCTTAAGATATAGAAAGCTCCTAAGCACTCGCTATGATTGTTCGTTGATTTAAAAAAAAAAACAAGAAGTTTCTTCTTCAAAGTAATAATAATTATTACTTTAAAACGAGTTACTTTTAAAATTCGATAACTAGTAACGTGTTACTTTTTCTACTCAATAACTATAACTTGTTACTTTTAAAAAATAACTTTCCTGATCGTATTACTCCGCGCGATGGGCGCGTACATTATATCGTTCTGCGCGACATTTAAATTAACCTTACAATATTTATAAAATTTTGTGTAAAGATATTGCAAAATATACTCGACTTTTCTTTACATTTTTAATGTCTTTTCTCTTGCCAGCGGCAATTTGCTATAGATTTTAAAAAGACATAAGTTTACGTTATCGTCTATAAATGTATTAAAATCGTGATTATGAGTAATTAAAGTTGTCAGAAATAAAAATACAGAATGTATCCCAAAATTCGCGACTCAAAATACTCTAACAAGAAAATTTTCAGAGGATTAAGTAACAAAATTATTTGTAATTTTTTTATTTTAATCAGTAATTTTTGAGATATCAAGAATGCATGCATGCGTGCGTGCGTGCGTGCGTACGTGTGTGTGTGTGTGTGTGTGTGTGTGTGTGTTATTTAAGTATGGCCAATTACAGACTACGTTTAAACACCCGCCAATCTACGAATTGCACATGCAGTAGTATTAATAATTGTATTGAGCGCTCTCCTACATTTACAAATAACTGTCTAAACGTATCGTCAGAGCACTAATTTCTGATAAGTCTCTAATTTTTTATCAGTTTGGTAAATAAATTATTTTAATGCATTCATCGTCATAAATATTCATTGCAAAAAATATTTATAATAAAATTGAACATAAAGAATTACTCTAACTAACAATAAGTAAGAAGCAGACTTTCAAAATACATTTTTGCCTAAAATTTATATAATTTTCCGAAAAAAAATAACAATTTGCCAATCAGAAAGTAAGATGTAAAATATTAAAATTACTAAACTATTTCTAATAATATTAAACGAATGTATTTTGTTTGTCTCTAGTTAAAGGATATAATACACTTCGTGTCTAGACTTTTTTCAAACACAAATTGATGGTGAAAAAATGTTTTCAGAATATCGTAGAATAGCTTAAATTATGAATCTTTTAAAACTGAAAACTATGCCATCTCTAACTAAAAAAATCAAATTTTGGACAAAGTGCATTTTAGAAGTTTACTCCCCAAGTGTAAATATAGAAGTTCCAATTGAGCGCAAAAAAATAAAAAAATTCGACAAAATAAACGTTTGGAAAAAGACGCATGTTACTGCCATCTATTATGATCGGGCGTAAGCAAGATCTTTTTGTTCAGCTTGTTATTTGCACATGTTTAACAAAATGAAAGTAATTGTATATATTTCGTTCAGAGAATAGTTTAATAGAGTGTCTTGAAGAAGAAAAACAGAAATTAATCAGATTTAAAACGAAAATCTGCTATTCCAAAAGCATACAATAATCCTTCAACTTCCTCGTGGAATTCATTTTGAGCAATATGTTCCATTCTACGTACTCGGGCCTCTCTCATGCTACTAACAAGAGAATCTGTTGAAACTGATTCAATTTTAATAAGTTAATTAAAAGTAATTAAGTTTTGGATATATTGTAGAGCATGAAAAAATATTAGAAAAATTGTTACTCATATTTTTTTAATGTTTTTCTCAAGATTTAAGGAGTGAAATACCTCAAAAAAAAATATTTTTTTTCTTTCGCAGCGAATATCATCGAAACTATAAGAGATAGAAAAAAAAGTTCGAGAATAAAAATTGAATGGCTTCAAGACTATTTTAGAACTATAATAAAAAATATTTTTTAAATTATTATATTATACCTGCACGCTGTGTACCCGTATATACAAGTGCTGAATTTATACCGAAGGTCTTCGAATTTCTCGAAAATCTCTAAAATTTTAGAGACATATTTTCGAAGAGTTGTACTATTGATGTGTGAAAAAGAACTCGACTTTTTTTAACACTACAAAGTAGGAAACCCCCTTTTTAAGTATTTAAGAAAATATTGATGTTCTGATATATGCATCTATGAATGAACATATTATTTGGATTATCCATGAAAATGGAACAATCGAACGAAATCCTATTTCAAAGTTTTACCAGTTAGCCACACAGGCTTGTTCGAGTGATGAAAGTCAGGATGTTTCTATTGAGAATCTATATCAGTTAGCGATGAAAATTGGAGTACAAAATTAATGTGAAGGCTGCAGAGTGTTTTGAATATAGAAGAAAAAAATTCAAGGCAAAAATCTTGTTTCAATTGTACATTTGGATGAAACGGCTACCCGATTTTAATCTCTTAAAAAAATATATATTTAATTTTTGAGATAATTATTCTATAATCACAATAAAACATGATTATTTATATAAATTTTTGTATATAAATTTTTCAGCAGATGACCCGGTGTCATTTTCATTTAAGAAGTATCTATTTTGGTCCAAATAAAAGCAGGAATTAAAAAAGAAAAAAAATTAAATTCCTGCAGTTGCTATATCAAACGAATAAAGAGAATATCATCAAGGTCTAATTGAAAAAAGGAAAAAAATAGAAAAGACAGAATAAAATTGAAATTAAAGAAACAAAAATAAAAGAAAAGGAGAAAAAAATAAAAAAGCTTCTAGTAAATAAAATTAAAACATAAGAAAAATATTATTTTTTTCACATTTCTATATATTACTAATATGGAAATATTAATATGGATATATTAACAGCAGTCGGTCGTAAAAATATATTGATCTATTATATTAAAAGTATGGAAATTATTATATTAATTATATTATAAATTATTATATTAATAAATTAATATAGTATCCACATATTTTACTTATTTCACGAATTTATGTAATAGTATATTGAAAAATATAAATATAAATAATATTAATAGATAATATGATCCAAACAAAAGATATAGTTCTGACAAGGACTATAGCTCAGAAATTGAATCTAAGAGTAAAAAAAGGCTGATAAAAAATTAGTTCCATATAATTCACGGCGATATTATTTCATTATCAACTTAATTATGGTTATTACATTATTTTTCTTATAACTTGAATATTGCTTTATCGTTTGAAACCAAAAAAGTTGTATTTTCGTATTTTATTATATTTAAATATTGAGAGCAATGTGAGAGTGCTCTTTAACCGACCAGAAACTAGTGCCTTGACAGTAATGGTCACATTTAAATCATTATATCTCAGAAGATATTGCTTAAAATAAAAATTTACAACTAACTTTTTTATTTAATTTTTAGAAAACTTTTATGTTATAATACTTTGAGTCTCGAATTTTAGAACACCTTGTATAACACTGAGTATCTATTTCTTCAATTTTTCATAAGTAAGATTATATAAGAAGCCGAACATTATTTAAAAAAATATTAACTATTATTATAAAAATGACAAAAAAAAACAAAATGTGAATCTGGATGCTGCGAAAATAGATTACAATGCATTGTTATAGCTTCATTTATATAACTATGTTCCCGTAAAAGTTAGTAATTAATCATTTCCTTATAGATATGAAAGATATGAAAGAGCATTGGTGAAAGGCCACAAACAGAGCTTGGAAAGAATGAACAACAAAGAGAATGTAACTATAGATGTACATAAATATAAAAGTCAAGTATTGCAATCAATGCAAGAAGGCAATAAGCTGAGGTTTGTTATTTCATCAATAAAACAATATAAGTAGTATAAGTATATAAGTAAAAAATAATATAATAAGAAATATCAATTAAACAATATATTACAAAAACTCTGACAAATTAAATTAATCAGCATATGAATAAATCATTATACGAATAAGAATGCCAATAAGAGCCGATACATATTATTAGTGTGTATTTCTTATTTTATTTCAAAAGTCAATCAAAATATCACAAACATTTTAATCCTCTTGATCATCCTCAGTGCAATTAGTATGTCTTAAAATCTATAATCATTGTAAACGCATGTAAACAAATGTATAAGCTATTAAAAATCACTTATTAAATTACTTCGTTAGATTATGTTTTATAAATAAACTTGCGTCTTTAATGAAACATAATAAGTGACTTTTAACTAATAACTTACACATCTGTTTACATATGTTTACAATGATTATAGATTTTAAAACGTACTAACTACACTGAAGAAGATCCAAAACAGAGAATCAAAACGTTTGTAATATTTTGATTGACTTTTATATTTGAAATAAAATAAGAAATATACACTAACAGCATGTGTCAACTTTTATTAACATTCTTATTCGTGTAACGAATATCAATTAGTCAAGTATTCAACTGTTTGAATATTGTTCGATTAATTTATCTGTTTTATCTTTCTTTCTCATCATAAAAAAAATTATACGAACAATATTTCAGTTCTGGTGAAGCAAGGAGAGCCTTCGGTTTATATCTAGGTTATATATTACGGAAAATATCACAGCCTAACGTAGATCCAGGATGTTGTGATCTTGTTATGAAGTTTCTCCAACATTCATCTTGCAGTTTGAGAACACCATTTTTATTTACGGTACGCATTAGTAATAACATTATGGCTATGGCTAACTTAACGCTACAAATGCTTCGAAGCATTTGCAGAATCAAATGAACCGTATCCTATAGCTTGTTATATAATAAAGTAATTTATTTAAAAAACGCTAAAACATTTTAACGGTGGCAAAGGTTAAGTGCAGAATAAAGTACGATAAAATCCCTAAAGATAATTTAACGAAATAGCTCCCCCCCCCCCTCCCCTCTCTCTCTCTCTCAATAACCAATGTAGTTTGTAGTAGATAAATACGCTAATTCCTCAACTTCTTAAACCTTTCCGATAGGTCTTAAGGATGAGTTTACAAAATAAAAGTAGTTACATCCCATAATCAAATATAGCACATAATATAAAGACAGAGGTATTTGTCATGAGCGTTGCGGCATTATAATAAAATAAATAAATGAAAGTTTAATTAAAATATTAAGTTTGATATTTTAATTAAAAGATATTTCCGCGTATTTCTGACTTCGGAAGAATACTGAGAAAGCTGATGAGAGATACCTCGTCAGCAAGGACATACAGAAACCAAGAGAAGATATAATCGGACTGGAGCATCGATTCGGGATTCGCTCGCTCGTAATCCGGATTCTCACACTAAGTCCGAATCTCTTCTGTCTCTCTAAAGTTTGTAAGAAGTTAAGACGTTAAGGGGAATAATCAAGTAATTGAAAACAATAGTGAAATTATAAAGTTAATTTATTAATAAAATATTTTAAGATTTCGAAAAAAGTGTGTGTAAAGTTAATTAGCTCCGATCCCGACGATCCTCGCGGATCCCGAATCTGTTGTGCCCGACTCCTTGGCACAACATATTTGGTGACAGCGGTGGGATCCGTAATCGTAAAATCCATCCAGCTGATCTTTGAAAAATTTTTAAGTTTAAATCGGTCACAGTGTAATAAAAATAGTACTACTTGGGTTTTATAATTTTATAATATACAGTAATTCGTTTTTGAAGAGCATGATGTACTCTTAGCGCTTTTTTTCACCCTTTTTGGAAAGATAAGTTTGTATGATGTCCACTTGAAACTTCTCTTTTATTTTTGTTTCATTATTATTGCGTTATGTCTAACTGATTGGGAGATGGGAAACTTTAATTTTGTAAACTCATCATTGTAACATTCTAACGGGTTTAGGAAAATGAATATCTTGTTTCTACATTCTAATTTATTCTCACTACAAGCTTGCTTTTAGATTTATTTCGTTAAATTATAGGACAAATTTTCTCATATTAATTCCATTGGACTTTTCAAATTTTAAGTTAAATTCAAAGTTAAAGTATATAAATTGAGTATCTATTATTATCGAAATATTGCATTACGTCCAGAATACGACAATTTTCTATCAAAAATAAATCGCATAATTGAATTATTTGTTTGAATTAATAATGTCTTCCATAGTTACCATGCAGTAAGTTAAGCGATAAAGATCGAGCTGCCATCACCGCAAAGCAACTTTCTGATTTTTTGCATCTGTATAACAGAGAAACAGATCTATACGAAGACACCGTAGATCGGTCTCATACCGTTCCTAATAAACTCTTCCAAAAGTTTTTAGCTGCTGCAAGGTATGCACATATGTTGAATTTTTAAAATAGTCCTATTATGAAATTATGTGAGAAAAAAATCAACCCATTAAAATACAAAATAGTATCATTTGTATCATATTTTAGGACACAAAATAGATACAGAAAAAGCATATCAAAAACATCTAATTTCAGAACAAATTAAGATATGTGTAATATGATTACATTACAGCGAACAAGATCTTGATGATGTGCTGATTTTACAAACTCGTCTTTATAAGTGCACTCATAGTTTCTTGGGAAGAAGCGGTTGCGCTGGCAATCTACGCGGCGCAAATCTTCTCGGGTCTTTACCGCATATTACGTCGCGAGTGTATTCCAATGCCGCTACAACAGAACAGTGCAGATGTAATAATTCAATTAATAGGTAATTTAATTATTACATTTACCGAATTTCTTATTTTGAAAGAGATGAACAGAGAAAAAGAGAGGAGAGGGAGAAGAAAAAAGAAAAAGAAAAGAATTATGCATAATTATATGCATAATTCTTAATCTGAGCAGCTGTCTGCTTTCTCTCT
>NW_012130097.1:3585010-3603295 GCF_000143395.1 Atta cephalotes | reverse complement strand
TAAAGTAAGAAGTAAGTAAAGTAAAGTAAACGTAAAGTAAGTAACTAACTAATACTTACTTACTATTACTACTACTACTTACTACTACTACTCTCTCTCTCTCTCTCTCTCTCTCTCTCTCTCTCTCTCTCTCTCTCTCTCTCTCTCTCTCTCTCTCTCTCTCTCTCTCTCTCTCTCTCTCTCAAATTGTTGATAAATCAAGTATTATATGAGGCTATTTTAAAACAAAATGGCAAATAACATTTTTATGCCCTGATATAATAATAAATCATTCTTGGATATAATGTCAAAGACATCATTTTAAGCAAGAATATTTTGAATATTCTCTAAAGCGCTTTAATTTTATTTACGTATGCAACATATTAGTATATTACGCATTCGTATTCTTATCGCCAGTTCGCGTAAGGAGCATGGCAATGTCTCATGCCATGTCTTAACACCGAGACACTACCGTGTCTCCAGATAATGATCTCCAAAACAAAGCGATTTAGAAATCGCTGATATCATTACCATAGGTCTGCTCACGTTGCTTGCACTTTTTGCATTCAGCATCTTCGCTTTCTTTTGTTTTTTAATATTCAAATATAAAGATGATCCAAACCACCTGCAGGAGCTGATATGTATTCCACATTAAGAAATGAATCACAGATGTTAAAAGTAAAATTTTATGTCAATAGTTTTCAAATATTGAGTTTTTAAAGCTGTCTAATCACAGAACATGAAGTTCGCGCCGTCAGGTGCAACTAATCGGCCGGCTATGCTTCGATGGTTACTAATAAACAACACGATGTACCGAATGACTTTTGCGAAGGTTTCCGTGAATTTTTTGTTAACTTATACTGCTGCTTCTTAAATTGGGCCAATTTAACTGACGAGTTAAATAATGTCGCCATTTTTTACTAATTTAGACAGATTCAGAGAAATAACAAAAAAATAGAAACGTACGTATGCTCATAATATCGCGAGTCAGGTAATCTTTCTCAATCTTTTAAGCACTACATACTAAATTATATAAAAATTAGACAGAAGAAAAAAATGTGTGCTTCAGAGGATTAAATGTTCAGTTATTTATACAATCCTAATAATTCTAATATATATCTAACTTTTTCCTTTTTTTTCCTTCACTCAATAGATATATATTTAATAAATAGAGGTAAAACTTCGTAAATTAATAATTTTAAATTCGGGGATCTTTCCAAAAAAAAAGAAAAAGAAAAAGTAAAGAAAATAAAATGCTTAGACTTACTACTTGTTGAAAGTGGGCCAAAAGAATGAATCAATTGTCTTGATAGACTTTGCTGGATTGGTTCTCGATCACAGTATAAGGATATAGAATGGAAACAAGCAGTGTCGGCACCTTTAATCTTTTTCAAACGAGTTTTCAAGATCAAGGTTTTGTCTTTGAATAGTATTAGGAACCATCGCCTATAAAAAAAGCTCAATAAAAAAAGCTGGAGATAAAAAATCTTAACTTTTCAGAATCTTCCACTAAATCGATAATTAGTCAGATACATCCACGCACAGTCACGTTGCTTCATAAAATTAATTGCTGTAATCAGCTACCGTATCTCGTCGGCCTTGTCGCTAAGACAAGCGCAGCCATATGTCATGGCATAATTGATACAATAACAGAGAAACTATGAGTTCTTTGTTTTGATTGGGATTGCTACCAAAAACATGGCCGCTTATAAAAAGCAAGCAAATATGCGCGGCTGAAAACGAGCTCTTGTTCTTATTGAATATACTTGTACTGTGCTTCGATGAAAGAATAGAAAACGGTCTCGACTGGATGTTTCGTGGATGTACCGAATCAAATCCTGACTGGACGACTTAGAGAGATATAAGAATACTATCGCACTAGATCTCGACCACACAAAATCAATAAAAATTGACTAAAATTGCTTGACTAACTGATCGTGGACCGGCAGAATGTCAATTAACTGGCCAAACTTTAACTGACTCTGCGTTTACGAAGGGCCTTTTTTATTCACGAAAGAATCGATGCTGAGGTGCCGCGTATGTTAATGATCTACTTTAGTTTAATTAGGATTAGTAATATCGATTACGAATTGAATACTGGAATCGATATCACTTGTGGCCTAAATTTTTAGTTTCCTAACTTTCAAACAATGTTAGTCATTTTCGTTATCCATTTGCCGGATATCAATATCGATAGTTCAGAGTCGTATCTATCATCTATTTAAAACAACCGATACTATTTCGATTTATAAATCCTTATCTATACTATTTCTTTTGTTCTTTGGAAGACATCTTTTTTATTCGATACTTGTTCGAATATTTAATTTAGCATCCTCCTGCTATTTATTATTCTATAAGAGCTAATTATTATTCTATAAAAGAGATCATTATTCGACTCATTATTATCACAATTTTCTGTCGCAGAAATAGATGATTCACAGATAATATTTATTAAAAATTGTTATGGTGATGACGGAAATCCTCACCAAAGAAAAAAATTATGGAGTCTAGACGTACATTTGTATATAAAAAAAAGCAACATACAACACTACACACTGACACAATAGAATGACGTTTCAAATACAGGAATCACCTCGTTTTATCATTTTGCGACAACATTCAATCATAAAAATTGTTACTGTACACAATTACTTTGCATTAATTGTCAAATATATTTAAATTCAGTTGAAAATGGACCTGTGAGTTGTGAAATACATTTTTTTTATGTAACACGATAATAAATATATGTTTTTAATTGACATCTGTAATATTGTAGCTCGGTTACTGATAGGTAATTAATTTAATTTATTTGCTTAAGTAACTATGTGTTTTCTTTATACCAATATGAACGGTTAACGGCCTAGTTTACATCGTCAAAACATTAATACGTGTTTTAAGCGCATTAATGTTTTAACACGATTGCGAACGTAAGAGAAAAAAATAATGCAAATATTGTCTTAATATGTCAAATATCAATCTCAATATGTTTAAAAGAAACATAAGTCAATCATAATACCGATTTTAATTAAGATAGTGATCCTTAATAGACTTCTACCAAAATGCATTTCATGCATTTATGTCGTCATTTATGTCATTTGATACGCATCTCAGTTCAGTACAATACGCTCGTATTGTACTGAACTGATTCGGCAGCGTTTATATCGTGCATACTAAATATTTAATATAAATATTTAATATAAATTTGATGATTTGATGAAATATAGTACCTGATACGCATATCAAGTGCGTGATGTAATCTAGGCCAATAAGAATGCTCATGTCATTTATGTGCAATAAAGCTTTCTTATAGAAAGTTCACAAAAACTTTTCATTATTTAATTCCAAAACACTTGATTTGACAACGTATTATATTTATCTACTTCAACATCGGTTTTTATTGTAATGCTGAATAGTTATTTTGTCGTTTTATTAAAATATTGTTAGAAATATAGGAATTTAACATAAAATTAATTATAAATTTAAAAATTTTAAAAATTTAAAAATGTTCGAATTGACAATCTAATTCGCGAAAAAGATTGTAATTCTTCATTTATAAATTTATTCTTATATTCTTATCATCTTAAAAAGTTGCATTACAATGTACTTTTATCGCAAATTAAGATAAAAGAAATTTTCTAATGATAAAAAATAACGTGTTTACACAAATTAAGCAAACAATTAATCGTTCTTATTTCTCGTATATAAGAAGTATAACATATTCAGAACTTACATTTTTTTAATGTTAATGACATAATTAAAGTATTAATGCATTAAATTAGCTGAGTATCTCAAAAGTTTATTACATTTTATGGCGTTAAATAATTTATAATAGTTTAATATTGAATTTTTTATTATGTTTGAAACAAAACATTGTACAAAAAAAAAACGATTTTTTTGTACGATTGATGAATAAAAATTGTTAGCTTACAATTAGAATTCCAGCTGTGTAAAGAGAATAAAATTACTGTTTTGTCGTTTCACTTATATCCTGTTCTTCCAGTTCCTTGATTCTTTTCGAACGTTCATGCACGATATTTTTTAAGTTGTTATAAAACTCCGAATCTGCAGCAAAAAAGCGTTTGAAATCACGACGATGTAAGCGCAACAGCTCACACACTTCTAAAGCAATAACTGATTCTTCTCTGCGGTGATTCGGATAAATCAAGCTAGCTTCGCCAAAGTGATCACCATCGTGAAGATGATATATCTATAAAGAATATCTTATTACTTAACTGTAATTTTAAATAAAGAATAGGATAGAGCGCGGCTTTTTCATTTATTTCTCACGATCGTGTATGTTTCTTAACAGCATACTGAACATTTAAAGGTCATACTTGTGTTCTGAAACTGTCACGAATATAGTTATAAACATATTATTGCAAAAAGTTATTGTTTGTTGTCGTAAATTTTATATTACCTTAAGGTTGGAAGTAACGAAATAGTCCCGCTATATCTTAAATTTATTTTTTCTATGTAATTTTCAGTTACTTCTTTCCCGGAGAATGTGATCAGTGCAACGGTTCCACTAGTTATAAAATACATATATTTGCCTTCAATACTGGCTTTGTAAATTATATCTCCCTTGAGATATATCACTTGCTTTAATGAATCTACAACAAATCAATTTATCATTAAAATAAAAATCAGTTTTCGAAATAAATAATAATCGGAAATGGAAAACGTATACAATAGTATACAATAATAAGATCGCAATTGTCTTTAAACGATGTTAAAACATTTATGATAAATGTTACACCATTTAGCATTACATTAAAATAAATATAAATTAAATTTAAGATGGTTAAATAACGATTTAATAAAAGTTATAAATAAAAAATTTAACAATAATCAGAGATTATTGGCGTTACATTCATAATAAAATGACGATATGATCAAAAGTAGGACTTAGGAAAAAAGGTTACCTATTCTAAACTATGTACGTAGTACAATGTTTAGTATTGATTAACTTCTGCAACTGTACGAGACTAATATATTGTGATCACGAACACTTAACATTAATAGAGATGTGTTCATGACCAATCAATTTAATAAATCAATTTAATAAATATTATCAAAAAGATCAAATATATAACTACAATTTTGATTTATTTTTATGTGCGGAATAGCATACCTATATCTCATATTTTATTTAGAGCACAACTAAATAGAAGTCAATACATTAGTTAATATTTTAGATAACATGCATGTCCAAAATTAGAATATAATAAGATGTATTAATGACAAAATGCTCCAAAAATTCCTTAATGTTTTTAAGGAATTTCATGTCTCGATTTTGTACATGATTCTGTCTGAGATACTTATTTTATTAATTGTTATTTAATTAACAAAAAGTAATAATTAATCTTTATTAAATTGATGTAAAAATGATAATTTTGTGTTAACATATGATCAAGAATATTTATGTCTTTAAATGTTATTTAATTGACTGATATTGAATAATGAAAAATGATAATTGACATTATGTCGATACTTAACAACTTAAATAATAAAGTTTATTACAAAATTCAGTTGAAAAACACTTTGTTTACAATTATTATTAAATTTGAGACAAATTATAAATGCATCCGGTAAAACAATAAGTATAAACAAACAAAAAATTAATGACTTGAGAAAATTTTTTTTAAATATCAATATAATAATAATAATAATATCAATTTAAAATTAAAATTACAACGCAAGATCGAAAGATTACGTCAATGATACATAATGTCTTCAATAAAATGTAAATATTAAAATAATTTCCATGTAACTATCGTTTTACTTGATGTTAACATGCCTAGTATTTCAAAATATGTTTGCTACCCGGAGTAGTAACAATTAGTAATACAATATTAGTACAAATAGTATAGCAATAACAACAAATATTATTATTATTAATACAGAAGAAAAAAATTACTTATTAAATCACTAAGAACATGACGGGGCAAATTGCGAAGAACCATAATATCTAGCAGTCTTTGACTACCATGGAATAGAATTTCTTGATTTAAATGACCTAAAAGAATATTGGAAAACATAAGAAGAAAATATATACTTTATAAGCTTTATACGCTATAAGCTTTCATTTTAACATCTTAGAAATTAGTTAATAATTCAATTCATTTTCTTGTTTTTAACTAACCCGAAAGAATACCAAATATAATATTCTCTTGGAAGAAACAGTCAAAGTAGCGATATTTGTAATAAAAAATCAGCTTGTTTTGTAAATATAGCGGAAGCTTCTTCTGATGAATGTATTCTTTTACTTCGTGTATGATTCGTTGATATCTGAGTTTTGGTTTGACAGACGATTCCAAGAGTTGCAGCATCGTAACTGTGATAAGAACTTTCTTACTCGAGTTAATTTTTTTATTTTATTTCTATTTGGGTAAATGTTTACTTTAGAGAAACCAACTCCAATGATCTTGACCTTGACATATGTTATCATGAGTGACCTGCAACAAATTTTAATTGGCGGACGTTATTAACAAAAGAAGTTTAAAAAAATAACGTCTCATTCCTGCACAAGCGACTCTCATCCCACTTTCCTCCCTGCTTAGGGATGCACGACTTCCACGCGAAGCGCAATTTGGCGAGATGGAGTGGAACTCGCTTCGCATGGACAATCGTATGCTTCTGGACAAGGAAGAAGGTGAGAATTGCTTCGCGTAGAAGTCGTGCGCCCCTCAGCAGAGGGAGAGGTGGGATAGGAGTCGCTTTGTGTAGGAACCGTGTGCCCCTAAGCAGTAATTATTTCTTCAATTTTTTTTGTTAATAACTTTTTAAATTAATAACTTTTACTATATAACATTTACGAATAACATTTACGAATAAGTTAATAACTTTTACGAATAATGTCCACCAATTAAAACCTGTTGAAAGTTACTCAGGATCATGATCTTGGTCACATTAATCAAGATCAAGGTCATCGGAGCTGGATCCCCTAAAGTAAACATTTACCTATATTTAAATAAAACGACTAAAAGATAACATTATCTTAATAAAAACAAAGAAATTACTATGAAATATTAGAAATTTAACGTAACAAAAAATGATTTAATACCAATTAAATAAATTATGTAGCCTTTTCCCAAGAGAAGAAGTATGCTTCTTATTATTATGTCCAAAATACCAAAGTCTTTGAATTCTATAAAATTCGAACCTATAAAATTACTTATGCCAATATGCACAAACATTAAATAAACTTCCCAGTCGGATATATTGTGAAGTTTTATCGAAATATAAGTTGCATCTGAATTCTGAAAATTATTCCATATAAATAAGGAGATAGTGTATTATTATTTTTTATTTATTCAGTGTTTTAATTACAAAGTAATTTAAAATTTTCTTGACAGATCAATTCACTTATAGAAATCACCGTACTTCCAAAGTTTTTCCTTGTACATGCATGACGATATATGGAAAAACGTAACTTATACAGCTACTCCAATGAAAAATTAATAATGTTAAAATAATAAACCATATTATTGTATGTTGAGTTTGAGAGATCCTAAAACTCTATTAAAAAATAATACAAATTAATTTATTTATAAAATTCAAAACATTAATATTTAAATGATAATTATATAATTATAAGTTACTGCATTGATGTGTTGAACATTTTGTCGTACTGTAGATATGCGAATCAATTTTAAAATAGGCAATAATTCAATTATAAGTAATATAGAATTTGAATTTGGACCAGGTGGTAAGATAAGTGTTGGGTAAAACCATGCATATGGTATCGAGCTGATAACGTCAAAGAAGAAATATCCCTTTATATAACGTCTGCTTAAATATACAATTATATAGTTTTCACTTTATATATTTAAATAAGTAGAAAATAACGAATTTAATCTTCCAGACAACACCATGTAACATAAAAATAATATTAGGTAACATAAAGGCATCATTTAATGATCTTTTAAATCATCATACTGTAAGATATTTTTAAAACATTTTTAAAATATTTAAGATTTTGGTCTTACATCTCAATTTTGGACATACGTGCTGTCTGGATCGTAGCTTATCATGGCACAATCACCGTGCTATTAGAGTAGTATCAAGAAAAATCTCATGTCCATCTGAAGATACAAATCCAGTAATAAAATTAAAAAATATGTCAATAATACAAACGGAATAAATTGGATACACGATATTCCAATATTCAGGACCGCTGCTTTTTCCAATCCTATAGAAGCACACAATATGTGGAACTGTTACAAAAATATATAAAAACGTCACAGTCATTATTGTGTTCCAGTAGAATCTACGATAACGTATTCTCTGTTTTACATTTGTACTCACAAAAAAGTCAAAATTGATTTCTTAAATTTTCTTACCTTAATATACTATATGGATGAATCATCCATCGATAAGGTGATCTTGAATGTCTTCTCTTTTCAAGAGCAATAGCTGTTTGGCTGCGAAAAGTTAAACCTGTTAAAGGATGTCGAGCGGAAACAAGAACAAACTTTTGAAGATTTCGTTTCCACCGATTGTAAAACTTCGCGTTTGGGGGTAATTTCGGCAGATTGCTGCCGGATGTCCTCGGCAAGTCGCATATATGTGCGCGTAATTTCGTTCGTTTTATCAAGAGATTTGAGTCTCGAATTCTCATTCCGTATGTTAGTTGACCTGTCAATGATAGCAAGCAGAATAAGACGATCGCTTAAGATCTTAAGCCTTGTGTCCACGATGCTAGAAATCGGTCCGAGACCTCGGACGAAGAATTGATCAATCGTAATGATCATGCGATCAATTGTTCAAATGTGATTTGTTAATTGTTTCTCTGTCCAAGATCTCGGATTTCTAGCATCGTGGACATCGGGCTTTAAGGGTATATTTACACACTGGCACAGCCGCATAAATGTATGCATAAAAAATTATCCAATTATCCGGGTTATCGCACAAAATGTATAAACATAGTATACCCAAACAGCATCGATTATTGCGGAAAATTTTCAAAAATGTTTCAATCTTTCACATCTCATCTCTGTGCAACAATTCTGAAAGGATTATGTCATATAAAATATTCACCTAATGCACCTTTGTGATCAGTTAAAATCCGACGAGCTATCGCGCGCAAATGTCAAGTAATTACAATATAATATTATAATTATATAATTATTAAATATACCATAATTTAACTGTTGACTAAAACACAACACAATATTTCAAAACGCATTATTACGTAAATGTATATTTATTACAAATTTTTTATAATTCTTAAAATTATTTAAAATTCTTAGTATATCTCATAATATAAAGGATGTTCATTTAATATAATATTTATATAATTCAAATATTCTTTTTTTTTAAATAATATAATTATTTCTTTTAGTTTTTAATAATTTCGTAAAAATATAAAAAATAAAAACTAATTTATAAAATTAAAAACTTACTTAAAATAAGAAATAAAAAGGTTAAATATGAAAATGTTTATTTAGTAAATGTTAGTATTTACTAATTACAATTAGTACTTCAATTATATATTATATTAGCATTTTCAAATACATGTTATTAGTTTTGAAACAAAATTATTTTTGTGCGCTTATTTCTTATTCTATGAATATTTTTTATTGATATGAATATTTAATTCTATGAATTATCGCATTCGTGATGCATACGTAATGAAAAATATTTTGTAAATATACATTTTATTTGATGGTTTGATAATGATTTCTTAAAATTCCTTGATAAAACATGTGATCATTGTTAATAAATATATTATTTGGAATTCTTTTCAATGCATCTTGACATAACATTAAAATAAGTGATTTTTAATAATTTCTTAATATTATAACAACAAAAAGAAGTTTCTGCAATTTTGCAAAATTTATAATTATCTCTTGTGACGTATTTATCAATTTATCTTTAGATTTAATTTTTTGAAGTGAAGATATCGTAAACTCATAAATTAAGATTTCAGGGGTCCTTTTATTCTTGAAAAATATCGCATATGAAAAACTAAAGAAATGTTATAATGTAAAAATTATTAAGTTCACACCGTGGCTATAATGCTCCATTCTAATGTAGCGTGTCCCTAGCAACGCGCTATTTATTCATTTTTAACAGACAAACGAATAGTAGTTGAAAGTTAGCTGTCAAATCATAAGGGCGTGTGATTGTACCTCTGAACATTTATAATTACAAGATTATTTAATTAAAATAAACCTGACTTTTATCCTTCAAATCAAGTGCTCACATTAAATTCATCTGAAAGACAAAATTCAAATTGAATTCGTCTTCAATGTCAGAATGATTGACAACTCATTCTAGAAACTTTTATTTATTTCAACTTATGATTCATCTGCAAGCCAAAGTCTTACAATAGTATATGTAATGCCTACTACAGTTTTTCATATGCGATATTTTTCGAGAAGGGTCACAAATGAACAAATATCGCATGAAATTTTGTTGATTTAATAGATTTCACAATAAATCCTGCTATATAAATAGAATTACAATTTATGTATAAGGCCCAGTTGCATCAATAATATTACTTTGAGTAAGCTTAAAACTATCTCTGTCTTTGTTTCTCTTTCGCTTTAAAACGAAACTTAAAACTCTCTCGTTTTAAAACCGGAAAGAGACAGGAACAAAGAGAGTTTTAAGCCTCGCTTAAAATTAAAGTAATATTATTTAGTTGGTGCAACCGAGCCTAAGTCTCAGAGTTAGTATAACTATGTTCCACAAAAACATTAGCATATTCATGATCGTTTGTATGTGGAATCTATTAATTATCTTTTTTTTTACCGTTGATTAATTCATACTTTTTTTTGGATGTATTTAGCAGAATACAATAGCAACCATTTTGTGATTCTCTGCTAAGATAGGACTATTCCTTTTGATCTAAAAGCATAACTCAATCAGCGTGAAGAAAACTTCCAACAATTGCAAAATAAACGTTCTGCTGAACGCTGCCATTGATAATACATATAAAAATAAAATAATCTTCTTCTTGAGGTACACTATTGGCATATTCTGTCACTTATCTTACAATATACAAGTAATTATTTAAAAGCAGTTTGAAATTGTCATCATATCGGATTATTATTATCATGGATTGTTGCCAAGTCTGCCGAATCGCAGAGAAATCGCAGACAAAAGACAATTCAAGATGTGTGGTCTTGCGACATTTTATATGTTAATAAATAATCTCATTTATTTTCAGATGATTGTATATATTGGTAACCAATACCGATAACACTTTTTAAGCAAATTATGAAGCCTAAGGATCCAATTTTCCGTTCTGTAAGTAATATTGGAATGTTCTCATCATTTTTTAAAGAAACAGTGTATTTAATATAATCATCAATTTTGTTCACAATAATTGGAATATTGTCTTTGATTTACATTTTTGGAATTCAATTTTGCAAAATTTATTTCGTGAATTTAAAAGATCGAATATATCATTCATTATAAGAATTGCGCTGTTAATTCGCTTTCTTTAAATTGAGGCATTTTACATTCTTTATCTAGATAGATTAAAGCATTTACAATGCTAGTGCAATGGTTTTTATATTGCAAAAAATATATTCATTTATTATTTAATATTTTATATATAACAAATTTATATGTAAAAAATTTATATGTAAAAAACTTTTGAAGAAGAATATTTATAAACTTAATGTTTTATAAAACTTACATGAAATATATTAAATCCATTTTTGAGAATAATATAACCTTATACTTTTTAAGAAGAATTATATATTTATATAAAAATTATTATGTATCCGTAAAATTATTTTAATTTTACCTTTTTCTGTTACTTAATGCATCCTCTTTTCATAAATTGAATTCGCTCTGGGTTAACTTTGGATTCTTCTTCAATGTTTTCTATTCTGTTAGAAATTTCTTCAATGTTTTCTAAACCTGTTTAGAAACAAATCATATATGTACATTTTTTTTCATAAATTTAAAGTCAATATGCAGAATTCTACAATTCAACTACAAACTACTACAAATTACTCAACTATTTAATTATTTTTTATTGAGTAGCGTATTTATTTTATTTTTATATTTTTATAAACTACTACAAACAAATATTAATCATACATTTTATTTAAATGTAGATACCTCACATTCTTTTATAATGGCATTTGTTCTTTATTACACAATTTATCTTGTCAATCAAATGTTGTCATTTCAGTAAATGTCAAAACTGATTTGTTATATATTTTCTAATAGAGCGTAAAATAAGTTCGTAAGCGAATAATTTAAATCCATTTTTTATGTTCTACTCTGTTGTTATTTATGAACTTACTCTATGTCCTATTATATCGGAAAATCAACTTATTCCTGATGTATCTTACAGCCTTATCACTATTGCTACTGCCCATTATATTAGGTGTACAACTTTGCTTCCGCCGTTTCCCTATAGCTTTAGCGGTAAGTGGTAGTCGAAATAAATAGATCATAAACGTCATACAATAAACTTGGGCATCTGTCAACATAACCCCATAGAAACATTAGTCGATTTGTGTTTCATCATAAAGTTATTCTCGATTGAAAATGTCAGATTACGAGCCAAATTCTCGTCATTTGCGGGAGGTTTTAATTTTTTGTTTCAATATGAAGAAATCTGCGGTTGAGGCTCATTGAATGCTCTCAAATACTTATGGTGAGGCCGCTATTAGTAAAAGAACGTGTCGTGAGTGGTTTCAACGCTTCAAGAACGGTGATTTTGACGTCCAAGGTCATGCTCTGTATTTGGGACCAGCTCGGCGTAGTGTATTATGAACTGTTAAAACCGACTGAAACAATCACAGGCGATCGGTATCGAACGCAATTGATGCGTTTGAGTCGAGCATTGAAAGACAAACGGCTGCAATACAACGAGAGACACGATAAAGTGATTTTGCAGCATGACAATGCTCGACCCCATGTTGCGAAAGTGGTCAAGACATACTTGGAAATGGGAAGTCCTACCCCACCCGCCGTATTCTCCAGACGTTGCTCCCTCTGACTATCACTTGTTTCGATCAGTGGCACACGGCCTGGCTGACTTCCGGTCTTATGAAGAAGTAAAAAATTGGATCGATTCGTGGATAACCTCAAAAGATGATTAGTTTTTTCGACGCGGGATTCATACGCTACCCGAAAGATGGGAGAAAGTAGTGGCCAGCGATGGACAATACTTTGAATCATAAATGTATAACCAGTTTTTTACAATAAAGCCTCGAATTTCGGAAAAAAAACGGCGAAAGCAAAGTTGTACACCTAATAGACGACGCTTTAGAATTATAGAATAAAATTAAGCAGTAAAACGTAAATAGTAAATGAATTGGCCAATCATACCAATGAATTGGATAAAGACCGTAAGGTCATAATGTAAGCTGTAGCTAATCACACATTGATTTCTTTCTTGCTTACATTTCATTGTTTGTGTGCCATAGTCCTAAGACTTAAGCAGTAAAGAAATTAACATATTAGATTTGCTATTGCTGATGATTTTATAGTTTCTGTGATTCATCAATTCGCTTACTGCTTAAGGACTATGGCATACAAAAATTAAATACTTAAGCAGTAACCTAATAATTAAACGTAAACCATTAATAATTAACCAATCGTTAATTACATCAATTATTAATAACGCTTTTAACAAGGGAGGATGTGCAGTGAACCAGCGTCGTGTGAAAAGTCGAACATCCAGAGGATCGATTGTATATCTTCAAATGAGGTGAAAATTACAAAAGTGAGCAAATTCATTATAAAGTGTTCATAATTTAATTGGTCAATACCTAATAATTTTTGCTCACTTTTGTAATTTTCATTTCCTTTCAAAATCCATAATCTATCCCCAAAGGGGATCTCGCTTTGCGTAGAAAATTATTGCAAGGAAGGGAGGATTTGGGATAGTTCTTAACATATTGTAGCAGAAATAAGACGTTTTTTAAATTTTTCTTTGTATAATAATTTTTTAACGAATAACAAGTGACAACTAAAAACTCCTGTCGGAGCATCATGATCTTAAACATTATATGTCGTGGTCATCGGAGCAGGATTCTCTGATCGAAACTTTTATCATAACCAGTAATAAATCCAATACAATTTTTCTTTAAGGTGTCCGCATACACTTTTTATATAACAGTGATCGTAAGATGTACCGTAAGAATTAGCCAATTGCAGTCAAGAATTTTTAAAAACTTTCAGCTCTGATTGGCTAACTTTACGATACACCTTATGATTATTATTATGAAAAGTGTCCTCTTACCGCTTACAAATTCTACCACAGATATACTTAAAACGTAAGATTTAAATCACACACTCATATACACACACCCTTTTCACAAAAAAATTTTTATATAAATTTTTCTTTTAACAGTCTTATGATATAGCTCGGTACACGGATTATCTTGCAGATCATCCTGAAATAAAACAGCTAATCGCGGATTATATCCAGATTCTTCTTGTCGGTAATAAATTCATTCTCTAGATAAACTTTGCACTCATTTTTCGACAAGTGGTAGTTAATTTTTCATTATCAATTTTTCAGTAAAACCTGTCAATATCATAGATTTCACGATACAACACTACAAAGCATTTGTTCAAAAATTGAAGATGTGAGATACCATCGTATATTAACAATGTAATCTGATATTGACATAAGGGGGAGGCGGTCTCGCTTTGCGTGAAAAGTCATATTCCTTTAATTGGTCCACCCCATATCTCTGTTTCTGCCAAAAGTTATTTGACTTTTCATATAAAGCAAAGAAATAACTAACTTTGACTATTAATTTTTCAACTAACAGCGACTACCATCTAAAATCTGTTGGTCACTCAGGATCATGACCTTGTCAATATATGTCAAGATCAAGATCATCGCGCGGTGTCTCCTAAAGTAAATAATTACCTTTATTTATTATTAAAAAAAATACAAATGCAACATAGTCTAGGCTACACCAAAATATTTGATTGAAACATACATAATATTAGTCCATGTAAAACTTCCGATTTTGTACATATTACATTATGAAGTAGTTTACCTTTATCATTTTCTGCCAGGTGTCATTTCTTTTTGCGAATTGCATATCACGCAATTTTCCTGAAATTTAAGAGTACTATAGTAATTCATAAATATTAGGTATGGGAAAAAGTTCGTGGCGTTTTTCCCGTTAGATGGCATTAAAAAAAATGCCACGAACTTTTTCCCACACTTAATAATAAAATAAAATCATCATAGATGAAATATCATACATACAATTAAATCAAAATTAGGTAGACAATCTTCGTGAAAACAATGCTTACAATAAAATACAACTATATTCCGCGGCTCTAGAGAAAAAGAAAGTGAATTATAATCATGTAATTAGAATTATAAGTAACTAAAAAACTAATTACTTATAAATACCTCTTACAATTATTTTCCTATGGCAAGCTCCACACATTTGATCATCTGCAAAGAAAAAAAATTTAATAATACTTTTTACATGAAGAATAGTTTACTATATGTCACAGAAAGAATAGTTTACTTTATAATTCAATACATAATGCAAACCACGGCCCACGAATCGCATGAAGCCAATTAATTATCTGCGGTCCGCCTCATAATTAAAAATATTAAATGATTTTCTATTTTATGTAACTATCAAAATAATAACATTATGCCTAACAGTTTAATAGATTTATTTGATATACATCTTTAAAAATTTTTAAAAACTTATATCTAGAAATGTAACTAATATTTCATAAATAAACGACATTTATAAAACATTCGATTTTCATAAATTATGTTGTTTTTTTTTATTCCTTATACATAAGATAAAATTCAAAATTAATCATTCTTGTAGTCACAAAGTGTATAAGCGTATAAAAACAATCATCAAAATGAATAATATTGAAATAAATAAAAAATTTTGACATTAATATCAATAAAGAAATTATACAAATACTGTAGAGCGGACTAAATTGAATCGAAAAGTTTTCTATCATTTTGCAATTTTCATAATAGTTAATGAGATATTAATTTTTAAAGATAGCCGAATAAGCATGTCCGACTTAATATCGCCAAATACACTCTACGTTCGCTCGACGCACGGGCGCGGGCCCGTAAGAAGCGAGGATTGTCTAACAAGTGCATCGCATAAGTCGCGGCATGGGACGCTTGTCCATCCTCCACTGTCTATATTCCAAATAACATCGATGAATGATGAATACAAATCTTGTTGAGTCTCACGGGTGAGTTTTTGTCAAAGTAATGATTTTGCTTTTATAATTTTGCTTTTAATAACTTTGTTTTTTGTGTTTCTAATGAATACGTGTTATATTTATATTAGAATATTCAGATGCTCTCTCCACACGGTCTTTCAATCGTCTTTCAATTTGTGAGCAATTTTTGTTGCTCTGGAAAATATTCATTTGGCCTCTTAAGATCATTTGACAACGTTCTTTTTTTATTTTACTATGTTTTGCATCTTTTTCCATTTTTAACTTTTATATGTCTAAAAATGCCTTAATCTTGTAATCGAAACATGTTATATAAATATATATAAATTATGTAGCTTGTAATTTTCTTAATACATGTAACTCTCTAATTATTCTAAATATAATACTTTAATTCGATTTTTTACTTTAATTCGGTTTACCTTGTTAATCTGATAACTCGATTGAATATCAAGAGTCCTGTATTTTATTTAATACGATCTAGTTAGCTAAATATAATATATCCAAGATTTGTTATATTTAATAATTTATAAAAATATTAGTAATATGAGTGATATAATTGTTTCTACGAAATACCGAAAGGTGAGTTTCTTAATTCATGCTGTTCTTATATATAATCTCCCGAAAAAAAATAAAAGTAATTTTAATTTTTCTTAAAAATATTTTCATTGAATAAAAGTAAAAGTTTTAATTTTTCTTAAAAAATATTTTCATTGAATACAGATGACCATCGTCGTATTATTATTATAAGACGACGAAGATTTTTTAAATCTACTTTGTAGGATTAATTCTTTACAGTTATTATAGATTGAAATATAATTAAACATAAATGATGAAAAAAAAATGTTATATTCATTAAAAGTAAAATTAAAAAGTGAAACCCAAGTGGTATTTTGCTACGTGATATGTTATGTACCTTTTTATATTCTCATTGAAAGTCTTTATATATATATATAAACTTCTCATAAAATAGTAATAATAACTTTAATTCTTCTTCGAAAATATTATCATTCAAAAAAGTCTTCCTATTCCAATACAAAAAATAATAGCTTTAATTTTCTTCAAATATATGTTACACGAAAAAATTGAAATTAATAAAATCCTAAGTGATAAAAAATCAATATAATAAAATATTTTTCGATGCATGATATAAAAATGCATACCCACATCATACATTTTCAAAGTACATCAAATAAAATACATAAAATAAATAACATGATCACAAAGAAATAATCGTGCTTCAATGTAATATAATAACTAATTATAAATTAATTATTATATGTAATATAATAATGATCACTGCACAAATAAATATAAGTATCTACAAATCTAAGTGTGGATATAAATACGGACACCATTTCTTATTTGCTCAAGATTACTTTTACACAATATATAAGTACATTACCAAAATATATATATTAATTATATTGTTTAAAAAAAAATACAATGAAATTTTAAAATCATAATCAAGAAAAAAACATTCAAATTTTCTGTCTATTAGAATATAACGGCGGTGGAGGTACATAAATAAAGCGAAATATTCACATCGCATTTAAAATTGTCATTGATGTGTCCAAATTAATTTACTAATTATTTACTATTATTTACTATGTGTGGACTTGATTAGATGGCTGCGGTATTGTGAGAGTGCAATAAAATAAATAAAAGCAATTAGAAGATAGGCATGTGATTATTAGTAAAGGCAGTATAATTAGAATAAGTGAAGGAGAGCCCGTGCGAAAAGGAGAACAAGAGTTTGAAGAGTTAGAAGTAAGCGGGAAAAGGAGATTAGGATGTTAATCGCAGGAGAGTCGATTGAGAGGCGGAAAAAGAAAAACCGGATCTTAAGCAAAGAAAATTGATTACAAAGGGAAAAAAAGATATCCTTCCAGTTGGAAGCAAAAAATGGGGAGAGTGAAGCATCGCGGGTGGGAAGGGGAAGAAGACGAAGAGTACGTACGACCAAATACAGGAGGAATTTAAAAACATATGTGAGGAAAAAAGACAATGATGGAAAATATTAGGATAAAAGAAAGGTGAGAGAATAAAATGAAAAATTTAGAGGAAAAGGCGCGAGCGAGCGAGAGAGAGAGAGAGAGAGAGAGAGAGAGAGAGAGAGAGAGAGAGAGAGAGAGAGAG
>NW_012130097.1:3580672-3584701 GCF_000143395.1 Atta cephalotes | reverse complement strand
GAGAGAGAGAGAGAGCTGGCTTCAAAAATAAAGAGGAAATGGAAAGAAATTATAGGAATAAGTTGATAAGAATAGAAGAGACGTATCAAGCAAAAATAGAAAATATGAAGAAGAGGTTAGGATTAGATAGGGGGATAGAGGAAGATGGTGAAGGGAATGTGGGAGTTTTTTTTAATGAAAATAGGAATATAATAAGCAGAAAAGAGAACAGTAGAGGAAGAACGAAATCATGGGAGAGCACAGAGGGTTTAAGTGCAAAAGATGTGAATATAGTAAAAGTTGATTATAGAGAAGGAAAGGAGACTTAATATAATAAGGGTTTATCGGAGAAAGAAAATAAGATGGGTGATGCAGAAGAAAGCAAAGTTTGGGCAAAAGAATTTCTGAAAGAAAAAATAGGGGTGGAATATCAAATGGAAAAATGTTGGAAAAGTGGACTTGTGATTATTGTGAAAATAGAGAATGAAGAAAAGAAAAGAGAGGTAATAACTAGTAAGCATAAATTGAAGAGAGGTAAAATATTTATAGAGAATGATCTGAGTTTCAAGAAGAGGGAAATTCAAAAAAAGATAAATAGATGGGTAAAAAAAGCAAAAAGATAAAGGAGAAGTAATAAAAGTAGGATTAGGTAGAGTTATAAGATTAAGGAAGCATGGATGTTTTGGGCAAAGATAGAGAAGGAAAAGGAGGTGAAAATAAATAGTAGGATAGGAGAGGAAGATGCTGAAAAAGGAGGCGAGAGAAATTTCAGATAAGCCAAGAGGGGAAAAAGAGTAAGAGTAGGAAAAGGAGAAGAAGGTAAGAGTTGAGGGGAGAACAAGAATACAGATAAGAAAGGAAAGATAAAAGAAAAAAGGGGGGGTGGGCTTAAGATAACGGAGATTTTATTTTGAACTACCGCAGGATTAGAAAATAAGGATATGGATTTTTGGAGGTATGTGGGAAATTTTGATTTCATTAAATTATGTGAAACTTGGGTAGTAGAAAGTGAATGGGAAAGGCTACCAAAGTGTGTGGGATTGTTACGCAAAAAAAAAGAATAAGAGAGAGAGGGCTAAAGGTGGTTTCATAATCGGTAAAAGAAAAGGATTGGGAATAAATAGAGAAAAGTTAATAAAAGAGAAGAAAGAAGATATAATAAGTACGGAAATAACACTCAATGAGAAAGGAATAAGGATCATGTCGATATATGGTGAACAAGGAGAAAAAAATATATAAGAAAAGGGTTGAAGCGAGTCATAAAACGAGTTAGAAGATATAATTATTATTGGGGGGAGGGACTTTAATATAAGGATAGAGGAGCTAAGAGGAACAGGGATAGAAGAACATGATAAGGAGAGGTGTAAAGATAAAGTAATAGGAAACAATGGGAAAATTTTTGTAAAATGGATTAAAGATAAAGGGATGTATATATGGAAAGGTTGTAGGAAACTGAGAAGGCGAATATACATATGTGGGAGCGAGAGGTTGCTCGGTGATTAGGTAGATTATATTGTAGTTAATGAAGGTTTAAGTGATAGGATTTTAGAATTTAAGATTGATGTAAGAGTGGACTCGAATCACTTGCTTCTACGAAGGTTCATAGAGAACCTCTTTTTGAGATGGAAGGTGGAAAAAACTGTGAGGGAACGATACATTGAGGAGAAAAGAAGAGAGGAAGAAGAAGAATTGAGGAACTTGAGGAGAGAAGCAAATATATGGAGATTTATAAATAAGAAGAGAAACGAGAGACTGAATGTAGAAAAATTATATTAATAAGGAGACATGGAGAAATCACTTTATGAAATTGAATGATTCGGAAGAGATGGAAAATGAGAGGATGGAAGAAAAGATTGATTGAAATTAGAGGGTAGAGAATTGAAGGAAGGAGAGATAAGGAAGGCATTAAGAAATGAAGCTGAAGAAGGTCGCAAGAGTTGATGGTATATCAATGAAAGCTTGGAAATATGCAGGGGAAGGATTGTGGAAAGAAGTGATTTCTCTAATGAAGAAGGTTTAGATGGAAGATAGGATCCAGTCCCAAAGGATTGGAAAAAAGCATAATATTCCTATATGAGAGAGGCAATAAAAAATTGATCGAGAATTATAAAGATATCTTACTACTATGCACAGCTTATAAAATTTATGCTGAGATTTTGAAGAACAGGAAAAAGAAGCAGAAATGAAAGAAATGATACCGGCTACATAAGCAGGAGTTAGAAAAGGAAGGACAACAATTGACAATATCTTTGTGTCATGTTCCAAAGGGAAGAGAGAGGGAGGAGCAGGGGAAAGTATACATATTGTTTGCGGATCTAAAGGCGGTCTTCGATAAGGTAGACAGAAGCAATTTATGGAATACTTTGAGAAGACGAGGAGTGAAGGAAGGGCTGATCAAGAAAATTGAGAGGAGCTATGAAGAAACAGAGATAACGATAAAAACCAAGGGAGGATACATGGAGAGCTTTATTACAAGAGGAATGAGGCAAGAATGTGTAATGAATTATATATGTATAATGAATTCACTCCTGTTTAATCTGTATATAGCGGGATTAGAAATTAGAAAATAGAAGAATAGGAGGGATTAAGACAGGAGAGCTCAAGTTGTGGAATCTTGTGTATGCGGATGATATAGTATTAGTTGCAAGGAATAAGAAAGTGCTACAGGATATGACGTTCAATAAATTTTTAACAAAAAAAAGGATGGAATACGAGACAAATCTAAGGTTAGTATATAATAAAAAAAGATAATGAGAAGGTAGAAAAATAGAAATGGAGCGAAAAGGAAATAGAAGAGGAGCAGGTCTTCAAATATGTAGGTTTTATATTAAATAGGAAAGGAAACTAGAGAACACGTAAAAGAACTAAATAGGAAAGGCAAGTTGGTGGCGAGGAAAGTATGGGGATTGGAAGAAAGGATATGTAGGAACGATTTTAGAAAGAGGTGGATCTTATTTAGTACGAAGTGTAATGGCATACGAGGTAGAAGTATAGGGATGGAAGAAGGAAGAACTGGAGAAGGTAATGATGGACTATGTAAGATGGATGTT
The DNA here is from genome assembly GCF_000143395.1 of Atta cephalotes. Lineage (NCBI taxonomy): Eukaryota > Metazoa > Arthropoda > Insecta > Hymenoptera > Formicidae > Atta > Atta cephalotes. The sequence goes on along the minus strand of NW_012130097.1, from coordinate 3,581,672 downwards.
TAGTTTGGATTTTTGTACGCTAAGATATGTAATTTTGAGAAAGTTAACTATGGAAAAGTTGAGGATAGGATAGGGAATCAAAACTAAGAGATGAGCAGAGGATTAAGTCAGGGGCGGCAGGAATGCTGGGAAGAGAAGGAAAGAAATGGATGAAATAGTTTATATGGTCAAAAAAGGGAAAGCTATTACAATAGAAATGAGTAGGGAATGGCAGCAAGGGAAGTAAGCGGAAGGAAATGGTTTGAAGAAGAATTGAAAGGGAAAGGGATATACAGGGGCAGTGAGAAGAGGATAAAATCAGAAATGACAGATATAAAAATTGGGGAACAAAAAAGGAAGTGCCGTCTTATTTGAGGCAGGAAAAGAGAGAGGAAAAGAGGGGACGAGGTAAGAACTCTGTTTAAACTGTAGGAAATTTGGAGGAGGGAAATAAGTATTGGATAGAGGAAAGTAGGAGGAAGTGTATATTTTTTGGAAAGGATAAGGATAATTTAGAACATTATGTAAAGGATTTTGTAGAGACAAAGATTAAATTTACCACCGATTTAGGAGAAAAAGAAAAGGAAATTTTGAATAGAATCTAGAATGATAATTTGAACGAGATGAAGGAAGAGGCGTTAAGGAAATTATGAAAGGAAAGGGAGAATTTAGAAATAGAAAAGAAGGAAGGAAAGAAAGAGGATAAGTCACTTATTCATCTTCACATCACACATTCGGTAGGTGAATAAGTAGATGATGGAGTCAGGTTAGAGTAAGACATGTGGGGATCATTTAAGAGAAAAAATGAGACATAGTGTGGTAGTAGTAAGGTACACATAAATAAAAAAAGATTTTTACAGGCTATGAAATAGATTATAATAAAGAGAGAGATAGAATGTAAAGATAGATGTATAGGTAGTATGATGTATACATAGTTGTATATATGTATATAAATAAGGTGAAAGAGAGAGAGAGAGAGAGAGAGAGAGAGAGAGAGAGAGAGAGAGAGAGAGAGTAGTAG
>NW_012130097.1:3572016-3577973 GCF_000143395.1 Atta cephalotes | reverse complement strand
GAGAGAGAGAGAGAGAGAATAGGATTTGTATGTATATTGTATTTATATGTCACTGTGATATTCAGAGCTGAGATAGAATAAAGTAACATCGAATAAATGAGAATGAAATAGAAAATAACAAGAATAAGAAATGAAAATAAGAATATTAAGAAATTTATTTTTTTTTAGAGTCAGGTACTAGTAGTGTGGAAGGATGAATGTGGATAAGGAATTTATGTAAACCAAGTCCCTTTCTTAGCTATGTTGAAGTGTAATATTGAAGTGTAATGTTGAAGTGTAATAAATTCTATTCTATTCTATTTGTATGTGTGGATGGATAAGTGTGATAAGAAAAGAAATTGTAAACCAAGTCCCTTTTTTGGCAAATTTGTACACTGAAGTGAATAAATTCTATTCTATTCTACTATGCGTGTGTGGTAACATAGCTTATAAAGCTGTAAATAATTCAATTGCGATGAAACATTAATAATGAAATAATTAATCGATTATAAACAAGAAACAGAGAAAAAACTACAGATGAAACAAAAAAATGGCAATACGAAAACAAAATATGAGAAAAAGATTTAAATAGCATGAAGCGAAAAAATTTAACAGCAATACAGAAATTATAATTTTTTTAAATTATGATTTTCTAAATAAGTAATATTTCTCCTATGACGAAAACAAAGTGAAAGGAAAAAAATCTTGAAAAAATGTACATGAAGAAAATGTAATAATAATTTCAATTTGGTGAGTCGTTTCTATCACATCACTGAAAATCAAAAGTTTCTATTGCAGACATAGAATTTCAACAAGACATTCAATCTTGATGTATCCAGTTTTCCAGCAGCTTCGACAAAAATTAATGACGATGTTTATAAATACTTTCAAAGACAAAAAATGAATTATTAATTAAAATTAAAAATTAATTATAATTAAAAATTGGTTACTATATAATCGATCTAAAAGATTCTACGATCTTTTCTGCATTAAATCTCTAATATCGCATTTCATATAAGTTTGTTACAAATTTGTTGTGAATTACTTTTGTCTTTATTGCAGTTCTTTCGTGGCATGTGCAAAACAAAAAGTGTCGATTGAGCGAGAAACGAAGTAGCGCTTTAGTACGCTCGACGTGACGGATGCTGAGACCGACAGTGAGATCGTTGCAAACGGTCGGCTTTTTATGTCACGTTTAACACACGTCTAACGTCGACGAGGCCTTCATAATCACTCTGCGAACCCAATAGCTCTGTGCGCACACAATAGTCTGTGTCAAATGCGTAAATCATGTGACTGATATATGTGATGCGAGGCAATCCACTTTCTAGAACGATATTGCCCGCATCCCTCGTGCGTTAATCGTGGTTAATTCGGCTTATCGGCTTGCTAGAGTCTTACATTAGTCTTACGAGACAAGCTCAATAGACTGATAAACGTGGCAAGAATTGCAACGATCTCACTATCCAGACCGTATCCCGTTTGTATTCAAATTCCGAATCAAATCCAAAACAAAATTCTAAAAAAAAAGCAATATCCCTTGTACGTACTGTGAAGAAGCTGGAACAGAAAAATTAAATGATTAGCGAAAAATTAAAGAAAATTATCAAAAGGGAAAAAATTACAATAACTGAGAGGAAGTGCTACAGAAGGGAAACTCTAAACGTAACGTGTGAAGAAAAAATTAAGAAAAATCCTTCGAAAATGTTTAAAATGAACGCTCGTTAGTATTAAATATTGAGAGAAAAAAACGTGAATATTACCCGACGAGATTTAATATATGAAAAAAACGGCCGGGATGCGACCATTCTTAGATTTCTCTCTGCCGAAACTAATTTCTATTTTGCATTTTTCTTCAAAGGGTATTTCATTTGGTGCTGACAACCCTCGTTTGAGATAAAGTAAAAGCCTCTGTCCCCCCTCACCAAAGATTATCATAGGATCTAAGATCCAAATTCAACACATGATACTGTGACCCTTTTCTTGGGTCAGAAAATCAAACAATAAGAAAAAGAAGAAAAAGAAGACAACTCTCGCGAGCATTTATCTGTCTTTAAAATTTGATAAACAACAAGAATTTTTCGTGAGCGAACGTCAAGTGGAATTCACTTAAAAAAATCTCATTTTAATAAAGAACAAGCAAGCTGATTATGATTTTCTCAATATTTTATAATTTGAGAAAAAAGAAATGCGTCTCCAATAGTGACTCCTGCTGATCCAGAGGATCCTGGAAAGTTGTTTTATCGATTATCTTTCAAATAGGAAAAGTATTTTTCTAATTACCTCTAGATTGAAAACTTTATTGTTTTATATACAAATTTTATACTTTGTATAAAACAATTGTATAAAACAATTTTGATTTCAACTGCAGATTACATGAACAATGTTTAGTTCTTAGAATTAGGTTTAGAGACCTAATATCAAAAAGTTAATTAGAAAATTTGCACACGCAGAGGTGTGTGTGTGTGTGTGTGTGTGTGTGTGTGTGTGTGTGTGTGTGTGTGTGTGTGCGTGTGCGTGTGCGCGCGCGCGCGCGCGCGTATGTGCGTGCATACATATTGATGTAGTAGTAATATATAAATAACATATAAATGGTAAGTATAAATCCTATTGGGTACCTATCATGGAACAAGTCGGAATGAATTCTTATCAGAATTATTCAATTATTCTCTAGATTTTTATTGTTTTCTAGAGAAAACGAAATAAAATTCTGATCGGAATCCATTCCGACTTGTTCCATGATAAGTGTCCGGATCGGTAAAATAGACGACTTAGAATTTTTTTGAGTTTTTTTTTGTATGTATGTCATAGCTTTTATGTGCGTGTTAATCAAAACTGCATACATGTAGTGTACGTATATTGAAAATCTTCTTTAAAAGCACAAATTTTTAATTTTTCAGAAATTTTTACAAATTTCCTGACTTCCCTAATTTCCCTAATCGTTTTCTATTTCCCTGACATTTCCCCGATTTCCAGTTTTATAGCAACCTTATTTTTATTTTTTAGAATCAATGATTTTATAAAATTGCATACCATCGACAAATATGCCGTTTTGATGACAATGAACAAGTCGCTCGTGGAGATTGAAATAATCGTTAGACAGTATTTTTTTACAACCTTCCTGCACAGACACCTGCAGATTGTAGTCGCACATCATTTTAACCAATGCTTTCTTCAAGCCTGGAATTTCCAAAGTAGGTTCTATTCTTTGCACCATAAGCCTAGGATCAACATAAGTGCCGATTTTTTGAAGAAGGAATGTAATAGCCGCTGAAACATATAAAAATTTATTTTGAAATAAACTTTATTTAATTAAATTTTATTGAAACTTTAAATTCAAGCATCCAAAATGCTCTTCAAGGTCATTGATTTGATGCATACCAGGTTTGTCAAGTGAGTAATTAATTAGATCATTCCACAACTCTTCATCGTCATGTTCCTGACAAAATACAATTGCACTTTCCATGTCGTTGAGTTCTCTTGTCATAAGCGCCAAGGCTTCTGAAGTGTTTCCAATTCTACCTAATAGATACACCATTTCTGGATAAAATCGACGTTGGCTACAAATATCCAGAGCCTGTTGTATCGGATAATTATCAGAGCGACGTAAAAGCGGTAACAACTTGTCTCTCGAATAATCGGCATATAATCGTACCAGAAGACCGTGGTACTTGCCTTTTGAATCCTTCGTGTCTCTCTTATCTAATGCATCTAGATACTGAAAAAGTACAAATTATATAATTATTTTCAAAAATTATTTTCATTAAGGCCCTATTTTTAATAACATATATTAAGGAAAAACAAAATTTTAAAAAATCACAAAATATTAAATGTTATTCAAAAATTGCATATTTCTCACTATGAAAATTGTGTTATATTGATTCCAAATATTACCAAATATAAATAACGATGATTATGTTGCAATTTTTGTACAACCGTGTCAGACGGCACTCTGTCTTTCTCTAGAAAAAATTGTATGGCACGTTCTGTGTCCAGATCCATCAAACCTTCGATCATATCGTATACTGAATTATATAACTGATACTTTTGGATCAATTGGAAAACATCCTTGTGCCGCAGCTTCAAATACATAGCAAGCGCTTTATCGTATTTGCCGTCGTGGATATATAAAATGGCTAACGCTTCTAATAATACATTTTGTCGTTGATTGTGAACCAGTAAATGTTCCAATACGCCGTTAACTACCGCTGCCACTGTATATAAATTTGGAGACCATTCCTTGACCAATTGTAAAAAACCGTCAGGATCCATTTTTAGATATTCATATAGCACCATTTCATAGATTAATGGATCGAGAATAACGTCACCCCGAGGCAAGTAGGACGAAATTGAACGCAATTGATGCACTCTAGCAAATTTGTAAACCTGTCTCGAGACAAGAAAGAAGGCTTATGTCACACTAAAGCAAAAAAGTTTGAGACACAAACTTAAATGTAACTGCAAACAGCAGTTTTTCGCAAAATATTAAAAATGCAATAATTTTGTAACATAATATCTCTCACCTCTTCCTCCCATAATTTTTTATTTCGTTCTAAAACTTTGAGACAAAGTTTTCCAGCTTCATCGTATCTTCCACATGCTAATAAGTGATCCAAATAAATACGCCCAACATCTAATACAGTATGCCTCTTACAATCTTTGCCATTATTTGCTGTTACAGCTTCCAAAGCTTGCTCAAATTTTCCATGACTCAATAGCCATTCGATTCTGTCATCTGTATCATATAAACTAGCCACTACAATATCCTTTGGACTAACAATAAAAAATCTGTAAAGAATTTTCCTATATGAAAGATAGATCCAATAAATAGAATGAAATCTTAAAGATTTCCTATCTCTATGAGATAGGAAAAACAATTAAAATTAAAAAATTTTTTTTTCAAACTTCTTAAAAATGGGAAAGTATATTTGAATTCAGATTTTCACATCTTAAATATCAGATTAATTAAATTTATTAATAATTTGTGTGAATCATTGTATTATATATTAATATTCTAGAAAAGTAATATTTGTTAAAATTAATTTTTAGCATACTTAAAAAATTATCTTAATTATCTTTATTATAGCACATATTTAAATTGATTTTAATCTTTTATTATAATATATATTTTTATTTTAAATAAAAATTTTATTATAAATATAGGATTTTGAAACCAATTGTTACCTCATACTTTTAAAGTCTTTAATTTTTCAACTTATAAAATCAAGAGATATATAAATTGAAGAGTCAAAGGATTCAAATCCAAAATCTGCCAACTATGAATTAACCATTTTCACATGAAACCATGTATCATCTCTCAAATTCATTTTAATATAACAATTTTACGAAATTGATTTTATTTACCTATTTTCTTCTTTTAAACAGTCCAAATGGTAATCATTGCAGCTGTATTCCTTATAGCCACGTAAGGTAAGAGAATTTGCACATATTACTGAGAAATCTTGATATTTTGGTTCAACTACATGTAAAGTTGGGCGTTGATTCTTTCCATCTTCATCTAGCTCCTTTAGGCAACCCAATAATATTAACTGATTCTTCAATGGTGCTATACCGGATATATAAAAATCTACTTGAAATGTTGATACTGAAAAATAAAATGTAATTAAATAATTCTTGCATTCTAAACATTTCCTGTTATAATCCAAATCAAAGTATAGGAATAAACTCTAAAAGTAACTCTAGATTTAACCCTAGAATGCTGAATTGTTACATAAAATTTTACGTACAAATGAGCGAAATCGTTGGGCACTAAGCTATGCCTTCATAGTCATTAGATCATTAGGAGGTCCAATCTGCCATGCTAAAACTAGGACAAGCAAAGACAAGCTTTAAAATTTTTCTTATATACCTATCAATTTGGGTCTTATAGTGATCAGTATTGTAACCAAGCACGATTTCAATTTTTAATAATTTTGTGCTATTATATATATATATATATATATATATATATATTTTTA
>NW_012130097.1:3568139-3571996 GCF_000143395.1 Atta cephalotes | reverse complement strand
TATTATATATATATATATATATATATATATATATATATTTTTTTTTTTTAAGTGTTAAGAAGTCGCACATATGGAGGTACAATTGGAGTACAAAATCCATATTATTTCAAAATTGAATTTGATAATATGCTACTTTTTTCTTTTCATCATTTAAATTAATAATTAGGTTATTTGTGTTTAGAAAAATCTAGAAATATTTTGTTTTTAAAAATGTATTTTAAAACTATATTATAAAAATGGTCTATTTCTTTGTACGTAAAATTTATGTGTTGATAACAATTATTCATTCAATAGCAATAGCATTGTAAGGTTAAACACGAAAAGATAAATAAACTAAGACTGCGTTCAGAAATATACCGAATGTCTCCAAGTATTTATCCTTGTTTAACATTCAATGAATAACAATGATAGGATGACACTTGAAGATACTCGGTGTGCATTTTCGAATGCAATTCAAGTTTGTTTTATAAACACCGCAAATACAGACTGACTTAAATTTATGCTGACAAATGTATTCTATTTCTTTACAATGTATCGAAGCAAGATCACTCACAATTATGTATATCTCTAAGTATTTTGTTTATAATATACGTTTTTGCTAATTTAGTCTGGACTCATTCCAATATTTCCGCATTAAAAGGTATTTTAAAAAAGAATAAATACACTTTATTGATTACCTGGATCCACTACAAATTCGGGCAAATCTCGATTGACCATTTCTTGCATAGTACGTTTCCTAATATGACAGATGCGCACAATGTCTACCCATCCAATCAATAGTGTCTTATCGTCTGACCACTGCAAATTGCACCTATAATGTTCTGGTGATACTCTGCATGAAATAATATACAAAGCCCACATGAAATATATAAAATACTTTTATGTACTACGCTGAAGTACAAAATACAATAGTGTTATTCAAATACAAAATACAAAATACTGTTATTCAAATAAAAGTATTTCAAATGTCCAGCCCTGATATTGTATATACATTTTTCTGCGATGCTTACTCTGCAGTACAGGACCACTTGATGAGTCCTAATGAACATCTAGCATCAAGATCATAAACTCTCACACCAGTATCAGAAGCCCATGCAACAAAGTGACCGAACCATGCAACAGATCTGACTCCACCCTCTGCTTCACAAAGCACTGTTGGCTTCATCCTAGCCAGAAAAGTCTTTTCATAAAGAATTAACTTGTCATCGCCTAAGGGTTACAAATATTTATTTATTTATTAAAATTAAAGTTATATTTCAAAGTTAGTTAATAATTCAAAAATTAATTTTATTGTAAATTCCAAAAGATATCATATATGCTATAAAAATTTAAAAGATTAAAGAGAGAAGATTAAACCTGTAATAAATCTTCTGCCACTACCACTTTTATAATTTGGATCAATTGCTATACTCTTGACTAGTCTACCCATGCTCATATTATGATTGTTTTCTGTACTATACAGTCCATAAATAAAAACTTTTCCATCATCACTGCAAGAGGCGATAAAATCTCCATTATAGTCTATGGATATCTGATTGACCGCTACTGTATGTGCCTGTAGCATTTTAGATTTTATATTATTTCCTTGATGGTCTAAAAGATGGATCATTCCCCAATGTGATCCCAGACAAAGGAACTATACCAAAAGAATAAAATTAATTTTAAAAAATCAATATCCTTTTTATCCGTATCCATAAAGTTATAATAAGATAATTGTCGAGTTTAGTCTTCTTATCAATGATTAATAAAATTAAGATCATCACGCGTTTTTGCACGAAATGAAACGAATCTGGCAAAAAAAAGGTGTTGCTCAGTCCTACTGGTATCCTGAGGTATTAATCATTACAGTTGACGACTATTCAGTTTAGGAAATCTGTCGCATAGAAGAATATGAGAATTGAAAGGTTAGAAGAAGTATTTTTACTTCAATTACGCAAATTTCCTGCTTTAAAAACAAATTTTCTGCTTTAAAAGCACAAATTCTTTTAAAACTATAAATTCCCTGTTTTGTGTTTTAAAAACACAAATTATTTTTTATATAATTTTTGTTTTACAACAGAAAATTTGTCTTGGTTAGGTATGTGTCTGCTTTAAAAACAAATTCTCTATTGTAAAATCAAAAATTATATAGAAAATAATTTATGTTTCCAAAGTAGAAAATTTATATTTTTTAAGCAGAGAATTTGTTTTTAAAGTAAAGAATTTGTATTTATAAAACAGAGAATTTTTGTAACAATCTATATCATCAATGTGACAGATTTTCTAACCTGAATATCTATCAACTTTAACAATCAATATCTTGGTTCACAGGACACAGCAATTCTTTTCTCCAGATTCGTTCAAAATCTAATTTTGAATCTAATTTTATCAATATCGGAGGTAAGGAAACTAAGTTCAACTAATTACCATTAAAAAATTTAATATACTTAAAAATAAAAATTCTACATTACTCATAGATGATTCTTACTTTTGGATGTACAGCAATGCAGCTAGCTGCATCATTTTGCAGAATATGTTCCAAATCATTACGTATTCTAACATATTTTAATCTAGGTTCTGTCTCATCCATTTCTGAAGAGTCTGAATCTTCCTGATTATTCTGTTCATCCTATAATTATAATTTCCCATTAAAAACTATCAATTGTTCTATATATCAATTTCATTATTATTGTTTCTTCCTTATGTTAGATAAAAGATTAATAAGTAATAATGTTAATGTTAAAATAAATTCTAAAAAATTGTTAAAAACTAAAAAAAATAATTTGAGGAATGAATAAAGAAATTCACCATTTTAGAGATAATGTTAGAAAAAGTATTATATTACACTAAAATAAAAATACAAATAGTGTAAGTAATATAATAAGTACTCAACATAATGTAGTGATAAATATTGTGTGAGAATTAAAAAAAATTTAATAAATCGTGATGATACTCACTTTACTAGACGTAGATTCCATTTCTGCTTCTCGATCTTTGTAAACACAATATGACGAAATAAGTAGTACTGTCAAAATTTTTTTTTTGTAAAAAATTTTTTTGTCGATAAAAACCTCCGATTGGAAGCAAAATGTAGAGTCTTGTACCACTCCGCGTGGTACTTTAATAAATTTAACAAATTTAGTAAAAATAAAATAAGGCGAGGTTAATAGAAGTTTTTAGAATTGCTATTGCTGCTGCTGCTGCTTGTTTTAAGCCTAATCTACATTGGTCATAACGTAGACGTCGCAAGTCGCAGGTGCTCTACCAGAATCTAGAGTCCTATGCCCGTATTCATAGTGGCTGTTTTCCAACTAGGACACAGAGACTGTGTTCCACTGTAAAAGTACTTGTTGGAACGCAGTTTCATAGTGTAATACCAGAATGCATTGCAGTCTTCCATTCTATTCTTATAATTTATGATTTTTATTTAGACTTAAGTTATAATTTTTTCAAAATTGACGATTTTTGAAGATTTTATTGCAAAATAAGTACAGCTATCAAATAACTTTTTGAAAAGTTGATAACATTGACATATTTTACACACTCGTCCTTAGCTTTTTACTGTATCGAGCAGTGTAACACTGTTATAGTTGAAAACTTTGTGTAAGATACAGTGTTATCTGTGTACGTTGTTGGAAAACATCCAGTCAGACCTTGTACTTAGAACTTCCTTAAATTTATCTTTAGATGCTCAACAAGAAGAGAATTTAAGCCGGATCAGAATGTAAGAATCAACCAACTACAGTATATACGAATGACGGTGGAATGCTCGACTATAGTTGGTTCTTATATTCCGGTTTAAACTCTCGGTGGAAACTAGGCCCATGATATATATATATATATATATATATATATATATATATATATATATATATATA
>NW_012130097.1:3543318-3568119 GCF_000143395.1 Atta cephalotes | reverse complement strand
TATATATATATATATATATATATATATATATATATATATATCATATATGCCCATATTCATAATCAGACCTTATATTTAAAGCTTCCTTAAATTTATTTTTAGATACTGTATGAATTATTTCATTGGCTGTTCAGTGGAAAGATAGACCATAGGCTGCATTCCTATTTCATTTCAGTGCAGTATCTAGTAGCTGCCATTTTGTTGGATACTATATGGAGAAGTTCCCAAATGACTGGATATTGGCTAATGACATTACACATTGCAGCTTCTCACACGTATTCTCTCATAATCTAAAACTGTCTGATAAACGTGATGCAATGTCACTAGCCAGTATCCAGTCATTTGAGAATGCTTTTCCGGTACAATATCACAAAGACGGCTATTGGATACTGCACTGAAACGAAATAGGAACGCAGCCTAATATGCCTGCATTCATAGTCAGACTTTGTACTTAAGGCTTCCTTAAATTTATCTTTATGATGCTCAATAGCCAATGAAATAATTCATAGAGTATCTGAAGATAAATTTAAGGAAGCCTTAAATATAAGGCCTGACTATGAATACGGGCAATAGTGCTCTAATTTGACCACGTGACAGTCAATACGTTCAACCTTTCTCACAAGACATTAAAATCAGTCCGATTTTCCATGGGTTTTCCGATATCGTGTTTTGAATTCAAGCCTATTTTCAGACCTCAAGCTTGGTCTTCTTCTTATTTCTCCTCCGTGCTTATAAATGTAGAACTCTACCCGTATCAAGTACACGATGGCTGTGTTCCAAAATTTCCTATCAGTACTGAAAATCTATAGTGCACGTACGTAAACTATAGATTTTTAGTGGCAGTAAATTTTGGAACACAGCTGATGTAAATTGGGCAATAAGCTTTAGTGAAGTTTGAAAGAATCCCAGGCCGCTCTAGGGTGATAAAAGCATTTGGCAACATTGCTGCCCACAGTGATCACATCGGGCGATCAGACCATACTGATCGGCACAGTAGTATTCGATGGTCTTTTGTTAGTCGAGCGAAAATGATCTTAAACGCTGTAACGAAAGCAGTTCCTGCCTCCTTGAGAGTTATTAAACCTTCCCTTTTGCAAAATGAAATCGCTAAAGTATCAGGCGTCCTCGCTATCAACAGTGAGTACATATTTTTCGATTTACTAATGGAATAATCGGCAATTGGCGTGACATACTTTGTTGAAATATTTGTTTGGATTTATTTTTATAATATTCTATGTGAAATCGATAATTCAGAATTATCAACAATTATCTCGTTCATGACAATCGATATATACTGAATTTCTTATGGACCATTGAAAAAAATTATTTGTTGGTTATATAATCGGTAATCGATTGGTGTGAATTCCATTTAACAATATGGCGACTTGTTCTTTTAACTTGTTCTTTTATCCCGTTCATAAAATTCTGCAGGTAAATGTTCAGTGTGATTATAAATGGTGTATTTCTTAGTGTCTTGATCGGGGAGAAATATTTCATTATATAAAATGTTTGTTTTTATAATTTGTTTGACAATTATTTCGAAACAATTGTGGATTGCTGTTCTTTTCTTCAATATTTTTTTCTATTTAATTATATTTTAAAGAGCATATTTCGAAATATATATAAAAATTATTTTGTAAAGGTTTCAAAGAATTAATTTTGATGGTTATATATATGTTTTCATGTTACATAACATGTTTGTTCGAGTTTGCAATGTTGCAAAGTTTTTGGAGTACATTGAAATTAACTTCTTTTAGAACAAATAAAAACATTTAATGTACTTATTTATGGAAACATATATCTATAGATGGAGTTAATTCATATGATTCACATCAGAAAATGTTTTTATCTGAAAGTGTTATTCTAGAATATTTTGTAGAACATTAAAATCTAGATATCGATCATGTAACATTTTCTCTAAGGCGGAAACCTGATAAGTGAAAATTTTTATATATATATATATATGTGTGTGTGTATATATATATTATTTTTTTTTTAATTATTTTACTCTAAGAAAAAAATAGGTCTCTTCACGTTACTTGCACTTTTGGCACTCGACATCTTCGCTTTCTTTTTTTTTTAAGACAAAATATGTATCTCATTTTAAGTGCAAAAATATTTGATGATTTCATGCAACGAACAGATGTTTTTTTTTACATGATTGACCCTCTGATCTTTTCTTAGCAATAATTTGAGCATTACTTATTCCAAAGAAAAGTATTTAATCAATTGTATTTTATCTGTGTTTGATTTTGCAAGTTGGAGGCATTTATTTATTCTTTCATCTCGAAAATCGTTCGGCAACTCGCACCTTTCTGCTACATTATCTCTGCGTTTGATATTAACATTTCGAGAATTAATCGAGCATCCGGATTCAAAGATCAAGCTCGCAGAGCTAATGCAAATTTTCGCGTTTAAATTATCTATTAAATTATCTTAATTTCAGCGATGCGTGTAAACATATACACGATATGACATATACACTAATTAATCATATAAGTGCATATTATACTAGTCAGTACACCATTCTTTGTATTGCCGAAATTAAGATAATTTAATATAAAGTTACTACTGTCTATGCGTACCAAGCTTGATATAAATTAGGATACAAGTGGAAAAAGCTACATTTGAAACTAATTCTAATTCTATTTGAAACAAATTGAAACTATACACAGTATACACGTTCTGTTCCAAATCTGATGATCCAAATCTGAATCATGCACAATGCTATATACTTTATGCATTTCTGTATACGTTTGTGTCAAGATGTGTTAAATATTGAAAAGCACTTGTTTGTCTAAAATATATTATGTAATTATTAATTATCACTGCTGCTATAATTATCACTGAATTTTAACATATCTCACAAAAACTTAACAAAAATTGGTAGATTTTTTTTTATTTTTTGGATGAGTGTACACAATTTCTTTTTACATGTATATAATTATATATAAATTTGTTGAGGTTTAAATGTAAAATTTAATTATCTTAAATAGAAAGAGATTATGCTGCCAAAGCCGCAGCTGTTGCTTCCAAAGGTGGTGCACAAGGAAAGGTAGTTGCTGTCATTGGTGCTGTTGTTGATGTACAATTCGATGATGCTCTCCCACCTATACTTAACGCTTTGGAGGTACAGAATCGTACACCTAGACTGGTACTCGAAGTCGCCCAACATCTTGGAGAAAATACAGTGCGCACCATTGCTATGGATGGTAATATTTTGTGTATATTATTTTTCGCAATGTGTAAGAGATTTACATAAATTTAATTATAGATCTAAAATAGCACTAACAAGTAATACTATCCAACTATCACTTACCAATCTGGATGAAACTATGCACACTTGTTTAACATTATAAAATATTAAACCTATGTTTTTCTATTTTTTTTCAAAATTAATTTTAAGGTTGAAACCTTATCTTGATTTTCGGAGGTTAATTTATCAAGGTTGTTTGGAGGTCAAGTTGATTTTTTTCAATGCTAACTTCAAAAAATAGCAAAAATAAGATGAAAATGAGGATTTAATGAAGCAGCACGGAATAAATGTATAAAGGACATCATTACATAGTTCTTTATTAACTCTACAATTTTTGTCGGAAACATATTTCGTTGCCATCTATATGCTTGGAGTAATTCTTGGCAAGACACATTTTTAGCGATGGTTAAGGGATAGTTTCAACTCTTAAAATTCATTTTGGGGAAAAATAGAAAAACACGGCTTCGATATTTTTCGATGTTAAACAAGCGTGTATAGTGATTGCACACTTTCAGATTGGTGAGTGACAATTGGATAGTGTTACTTGTAAAATTCGCTTCAAACAAAAATAGGTATTTTTCATATTTAATTAAATAGTCTTATCGGTCCTATTTTTGAACATATATTTATTTAAAAATAAACTAATAATATAAAAAGGCTACGAAGGCTACCAAGCTGAATGTTTTTGTTAGTAACTTTTATATAAACAGATCAAAATTGATGACATTGCTTAATTATAGATTTTTTGTGCATAAATATAAGTATAAATATAGTGATTTTGTCGATTCAATAATAAATCACTCTTACTGTTATATTATAGGTACGGAGGGTTTGGTACGTGGTCAAAATGTGTTAGACTCTGGATTCCCTATTCGTATTCCTGTGGGAGCCGAAACCTTAGGTCGTATCATCAATGTAATTGGTGAACCTATTGATGAACGTGGACCTATTCCCACAGATAAGTTGGCCGCTATTCATGCAGATGCTCCTGAATTTGTAGAGATGTCCGTTGAACAAGAAATTCTAGTCACTGGCATCAAAGTCGTGGATTTGCTGGCTCCCTATGCTAAGGGTGGAAAGATTGGTATGATTTGCGATAGTACATAATTTACGATAGTATTAGAGCTTTGAAAATTCAATTGGTTTTGTTTAATAATATTATTGGAATTATTAATTATCTTAATATTATGAAATACTTTAACATAACAGGTCTATTTGGTGGTGCCGGAGTCGGAAAAACTGTACTTATCATGGAATTAATCAACAATGTGGCCAAGGCTCATGGTGGTTATTCAGTGTTTGCTGGCGTGGGTGAAAGAACGCGCGAGGGTAACGATCTCTATCATGAGATGATCGAATCTGGTGTAATTTCTCTCAAGGACAAGACTTCTAAAGTAGCATTAGTTTATGGGCAGATGAATGAACCACCTGGCGCCCGTGCTCGCGTAGCTCTCACTGGTCTCACCGTCGCTGAGTACTTCCGTGATCAGGAAGGTCAGGATGTACTACTATTCATTGATAACATCTTCAGGTTTACTCAGGCTGGTTCCGAGGTAAATAAAAATAATTTATTTAATAAAGGATATTAAATTTCAAGCGGATTTAAATGGCATATTACTTATCTTAGGAATAAGGAAACATCAAGATCATGGAAAAATTTGACTTTGAAATTTTAGGATTTAGATCTAAAAAAAGTGATTATATAGAATTTTTTCAATAAATATACATTTTTTTCAGAATATATAATAGTAATGCATACTGATATTGAAAGTATTAAAAAAACAATGATATGACACTTTTCATGTTTTATTAGAACTGCGTTCTACTTGACATTCATAACGCTCGCTACCATTAGTTATCTTTGCTTTTTTATAAACAATAAGAATGAAATGGTTCAACATGATTAAAAACGTCTAGTAATAATATGTCTGCGTATTCTATTCCTACTATACCTTTGGTATAGAAATTATAAAAAAGTAGTGCTATAGTGAATATAGAAGTTATATCTCTTATTGCATTATATAATTATGATATGTCAATATGTCAAATTGTACGTCTTGCCATATATGTAATACTCCTATATTGCTAGCATAGCCTTTTTTTGGAAGTGGGAGGTATGCGAAGACAATAGAGAATAAGAGATCAGACTTCTCACTTCCATACATGCAGATAAGATTGGTTAGGAAACGCACATTGCGTGTATTGTATTAACCAACATATTTGTACTATTGACTATCTTCAATACACGCATGTGTATTGAAGATTTTAAGTACTATCTAAGTGAGAGATAGATATCGTTTGTATATATGTAGTACTACTATATTGCTAACGCAACTCGAGACCTCGAGGCGAAAACACTACGGTGCAGATGATGTCTATCTCTGAGAGGGCAGGCGTGAGCGTACACGAATGAATTCATCGTAATGTATGTGATACTATTTAACTGAGTACCATTATTTGATGCATTGAAATCCTACATTTTTCTATAAAATATTTTTTTCAAATATCTTATTTTTGAAATGCTTCATCGGTGTGGAACTTTTTGTCACTTTGTATATGATACATGTTTTTAGGTATCTGCTTTGTTGGGTCGTATTCCATCTGCTGTGGGCTATCAACCTACATTGGCTACTGATATGGGTACTATGCAAGAACGTATTACCACAACGACAAAGGGATCTATCACCTCTGTTCAAGCCATTTATGTACCTGCTGATGACTTAACAGATCCTGCTCCTGCTACCACTTTTGCTCACTTGGACGCTACAACCGTATTATCACGTGCCATTGCTGAATTAGGTATGTATCTCTAAATTATACTATTCGCATTACATTGGATTAGTATACATCTAAATACAGTAACATGATGAAATTAACTTTGATAATGAAATAATATATATATATTCTGTACAACCTTGAAAACATTATTGGATATTTAACCGTTTAAACAAAATTTTTTAACCATAATCTAGAGCAATTAGAATTTTTCTGCGAAAAAATTAGCAGCTAGCTAAATTGTTGCATGAACCTTTATTCCATCATTCTAAATGTCTCGTCTCTATCGATGTGACCTCTATTTAAAATTTTATAAGAGAGTCAAAAGTAGAAAAAAAGCAATTTTTCTGCTACGGTTTTGAAGTTTGACCATTTAAAAGAAATACTAATATTCTACTTTGAGATGATGTGGAAAAGAGTGCATTATCTTTCAGGAGTATGATTCTTCAAACTTCGAAGCCGTTAATACACAAAAAAGATTGCTCCTACAAAAAAAGCTCGTAAAATCTTTTTTCGTAGAGAACACATTTTTTAATCTACAAATATCGTAATGACTATTTTTGCTATAGAACAATAAATTTTGAAATATTCGCGAAAAACTGTTCTTTTTTTTACTTTTGACTCTATAAAATTCTAAGCAGGATCACAATGATAGAGACTTTTGAAATATTGTTTAGAACGACGAAATAAAAGGCTATTAAAAAATTTAGTTAGCTGCTAATTTTTCCGCAAATTTGTCATATTTTTGTCTAATTTCTCTAGACTATCATTGTGTCATGGTACACGGGTATGCTGCGAAAATTTTAGAGAAAGTAAAAAGTGAAAAATGTATAAATAAGTAAAAAATGAGTAATACACGAAAAAAATATTTAAAAATCTTTTATGAATGAGAAACTATATTCGATTAAAGTGATTCTTCGTGTCTAATAATTTTTTTATAAATTATACAATTTCCAGTTCAAGCTAACTGTGCACTGATTATTTGTCAGTTTTGAAACACCGTCCTAAATCGAAACTGAGTAATAATATTACAAATGAAATTGACAAATAATTCAATATTATTGTTACAATAAGATTTTAGAAAGTTATAAATAATTTATTGCGAAAAATAATATCTCATAGATATTCGAATCTCTTATATGGGAGATTATATAAAGAAGAAAAATTATTCATAAGAAAAATGATTAGGCAGAAGAACTGCCTTGAATATGGCGTTTTTCATTCATGTGTATAATCTCATCGGTCGATTTCTTACTTAATATTAAAAACTCTTTGTAAAATTGTGAAAATGACTTAAATTTTATTATGTATTTTACTCTCATTTTAACCAAAGCGATATTATAATATTTCTAAAATAATTAGATAAATTAAAACTTTTTCACTGTTTATCTTTTAATAAGAAATCTTTTAATAGAAATTAAAGGCTCATTAGACCATATATTACTAGATAGAACAAAGACCTATAATCCTTGTACATTCGGCTGAAATCGAGAAGATTGATAAGGAGAGATGATGATCGTTGATTGTAATTTGCATGCTCCATACAATTAGATACGTGCGTGCGCGGGATGTTCAAGTTAAATAAAGTGTACTGTTCATCACAAACTAGGGCTGTGGTCTCGCTATAAAGTCTCACTATAAATGCTTTGAAGCGTTTAATGGACCAAATTAGAAGAAAGAATTTTACAAACTGGTCAATTAAAAAACGCTTCAAAGCGTTTTTTAATTTTGCAACATCGCTTTGACCATACCCTAGAAAGCACATTTATTCGTGAATTATGTTTGGTTCTATGAGTGAAAATTATAAATGACAATTTGTGGCAATGCATTGCTATGTTTGCAAAGAAGAAGATCAGGTGTTACTACATATGTGTTTAATTATTTGTGAATATAGTATTAATATACGGAATTTGTAATGTTAGTTTGGAGATTAGGTATCGTAATCTTTAATTATTATAAATAAGTGATAATAAGTATGTCAATTCTTATTCTTCTTATTTTAATGACACCTTAATTTTAATTTCATATATCAGATGTGCTGCAGCTGGTAGCTGTGTGTAATTTGTTTGCGCGCGTATCTCTCTACAGTCATGCGCATTACCAATTATGATCATTATCTATTCTTCTTTGTCATCCTACTCGGCTTCACTTTCAAGAGACTATTGCCTGTATTCATAGTCAGACCTACTTAAGCCTTCCTTAAATTTATCTTTAGATGCTCAGCAGCCAGTGAAATAATTCATACAGAATTCGTATCTGAAGATAAATTTAAAGAAGCCTTAAATATAAAGCCTGACTATGAATATGGGCATATACTCTGTCTAGTAATATATGATTTAAGGGTCCATTATGATTGAAGTTGGATTTTTGATGCTTCAGTAATTCAATGTGAATTTCTACAGTGGGAAACAGGGATAGCCTGGCAAGCGCGCCGTCCGAGCTATGAAGACTTACGGTGGTGTGCGCGGCGCGAGGCGCTTGCCAGCCAATCCCCAACTCCCAAGACCCGCGCGCCAAGTGATCGGTAGGCATATACACTTCGCAGTAGTAGGCCAGACGAGCGTATTCGGCTATCTCTAAGGATTAATATTTCATTAATTGGAGAAATTTATAAAATAGTAGAGGACTTTTTGACTCAGTTTAGTCCGCTCTACCTGTCCATGAAATATTTGGCGATTATTTCCAGACACCCTGTATATATTTTATATACAGGGTGAAGAAAAAGTATGGAAACCTTGAAAAATCTCAAAAAATATAAGTTTTATAGAAAAAAGTTTCAAATAAAAGTTGTAGGATTTAAAAAGGTCTATTCAATAGTCTCATCATTTGACCCTAGCTGATGTCGTTGAGGTCAAGTCAAAGTCACCTTGAATTTTTTAAATGGACCATTCTATTTTTTATTGCATTTTTATTCTTTTAATCCTTCTCAATATATCTTTCCAAAGCACTACAATTTTATTCATTTTAGGTCAGTCGTTTCAAAATTATTGAGTATTTTATAGTAAGAAGTAATAGAACCCGAAGACAAGGTCGGAATATGATCCAGCCAACTAAGGCAAGATCGAAGGATGATCTAAACTGTTAGATCATCCTTCGATCTTTCCTTAGTTGGCCGGATCATATTCACTCTCAGTCGTTTTCACGGCTGCTCACTCTCAGTTGTTTTCGCGGTTATTCATTCTCAGTTGTTTTCACAGCTGTTCATTCTCAGTTGTTTTCATGGCTACTCACTATCAGTTGTTTTCACGGCTGCTCACTCTCAGTTGTTTTCACGGCTGCTCACTCTCAATTGTTTTCATGGTTGCTCATTATTAGTTGCTTTTAAAATGCTGCACCTACTGAACGAATATCTCTTTTAATGATGAGAGAATGGGGAGACAGACTAAGGTCATACAATGATGTTAAGCAGCTCTTCAATGCAAAATTTCGGAATGAAAATATAAGTATCTCGAAATCTACGGTTCACAAAAGATTTATCAGATGTTTCGAAGAAATTGGTGGTATTAAAAATCGTTTAAAAACAGCAACAAATCCCGAAAAGTCATTGGATATTTTGCAATCTTTTGTGGAGAATCCACATATTTCTATTCGCAGAACAGCTCAAGAACATCAAATAGATCAGAAGTGTGTAATATATTAAAACAGAATAAGTTCCATCCATATAAAATTCATCTAGTGCAAGAGCTAAATGAAGATGATTTTAATCGACGTCTAAAGTCTTTTGTGAATTAATGATGGAAAAAATAAATGCAGAACCTGATTTTATTTATTAACTTTTTTTTTTTTTTTTTTTTCCCAAACGAAGCAATGTTTCAACTTAGTTAACGGTAATGTCAATCGATAATTGTAGATTTTGATCGGATACAAATCCTCACTGAAATTTCATACTCAATATCAGCAGAAAGTAAATGTTTGGACATCTTAAATAATATTTTGATAGGTCTATTCTTTATTGAAGGGAATTTAAATACTGCAATATACGAGGATATGAGAAACCAAATAGTTTCTGCGAGGACTATAATTGATGAAAATATTGAGAACACTTAGTACAGTATGATGCTGCGCCACATTATGGAAGAAATATCCATTATTATTTAAACGAAGTCTTTATTGAACGATAGGGAGGAGAGGTCCAATTGAGTGGCCAGCTCAATCGCCAGACCTTTCACCTCTCGATTGTTTTCTATGGGGCTACCTGAAAAGTAAAGTTTATACGACAAAATATACATGATTTACGTCATCGAATCCTTGATGAAGTTGTGTTCATTCCCAGGGATTAGGAACGCTGTTTCAGGATTTTACAATCGGCTAGCACACTGTCAAGCTGTGAATGGTAAACATTTTGAAAATTTATTATAAATTTTTATTATAAATTTAAAGATAAATCATCCTCTGACCTTGCCTTAGTTGGCTGGATCATCCTCCGACCTTGCCTTAGTTTGCTGAATCATATTCCGACCTTATCTTCGGATGTCTATTACTTCTTACTGTAAAATACTCAACTTAATAACTTTGAAACGGCTGATCCAAAATAAATGAAATTATAGTGCTTTCAAAAGGTGAAGGACTATAAGAATGTGCAATAAAAAATAGATGTTCCGTTTAAAAAATTCAAGGTGACTTTGATTTGATCTCAACGACGCCAGCCAGGGTCAAACTGATAAGATTATTGAATAGTCCTTTTTAAATCCTACAACTTTCATTTGAAACGTTTTTCTGTAAAACTTATATTTTTTGAGATTTTTTAGAGTTTCCATACCTTTTCCTCACTCTGTATACATGTATTCCACGAAGTAAGAGGAGAGGAAAACTCTGTGAAGAAAAATGGGATTGGTTTTGGCGCCGAATTGGAAGGAAAAGAATAACTTGCCAATTTAGACGCCATTTGTAATATCAATCTTATCTCACTTTATTTGCCAGCTTTATTGATGTCTCCCAGCCCTGTGTTTTATATCTTTGTGCGTTACAATAATGAAATTGCAAAGATGTCATGTTGGATTCGTGGATGTAAAGAAAGAAAAAAAGATGCTTCAGAAAAGAGAAATAACCTGTTTAAATTTCTTGCACAATATTTTTTATAATTGTAAAGATACGGTAAAGTCATCTGTAATGTCTGTATGTAATGCTGTTGTATTTTATTAAATGAAAATGAACATGAAAGTATCCGAATAAAAAAAACTTCCTCACAATTAAAAGCACAAATCGAAGAAACAAATATGTGCCTGTACAATTGGAACAGCTGACTGATTTTTTTACAAGTGGCGTCTAAATTAGTAAGTTATTCTTTTCAGCAGGCTCCCTTTCAATTCGGCGCCCAAACCAATCCACTTTTTTTGCTCATGCGGTATCAAGTTGAATCTCCTCCCTTCTTACTTCATGAGACATGCATACATACATACGTATTTGTAATCATTTTGAACTGCGCGCCGAAATTTTCCGACTTAAAAACGCAAATAAACTACTAAAATAATATCACAATTAAATTTTGATGTTCAATAAGTATCTATTAAAAAAATTTATTAAAGAAATCATTAAATATGAAATACTCAGCTCATTTTAGACTCAATTTATGATCTGTCAACAATGGGAATAATATAACGTAATAAGCAGTGAATCATAATCGATTATCCTCATATTTAACTGTAATTAGTCAATTTCTTACGATTTGCCACATCTTATTATTCCCATTGCATAGATGACCTTTAGAGATAAAGAAACAGTGGACATTAACAATGAACAAATTACTATTTGTCTTAAATTACTATTTGTCTTCGGGACTCTGCCATTGTCTTCTACACAACTAGTAGCAACAGTAACGCAATTATTCAGATTCTAACCAATTATATTAAATTGACAAATAAAGTTTAAAACATGTAAAATAACTGTAAAAATAACTGAAATAGATACTAATTATTAAAAGAAATATAATTAAGTTAAGTTGCAATTACAGTTGAAAAAGAAGAAACAAAATTAAGTTAAAGTTATTGAAAAAAAAAGTAATTCTAACTGTAACTTACAAGTTGTTAGTTATAAATAACTAATTACTTTCCAACCCTGTTTTTTAATATGTACTAATTTAGTGTAATGCAAGATTGAATTTGCTATCTGAAAATTATCTATTGTATCACAGTCAATAATTCTTTGAGTATGTATTTGAGTAGGTATTTATCCAGCTGTCGATCCTCTTGACTCCACATCCCGTATCATGGATCCCAATGTTATCGGCACAGAACATTATAATATCGCCCGTGGTGTACAGAAGATCCTACAAGATTATAAGTCGCTACAGGATATCATTGCAATTTTGGGTATGGATGAATTGTCAGAGGAAGACAAGCTGACAGTTGCACGTGCGCGTAAAATCCAAAGGTTTTTGTCCCAGCCATTCCAGGTGAGAGAAAACATGATACATTGTAGGTGTGTTGAATGTTTAGGTAGTCTTGGCTTCTTTCATAATACTCTCAAACATCAATTGCGCTTTAACATTTGAAATAAATAAATGTTAAACAAGAATGACATAATTATATTATGTCATAGCGTTGCGAGTACAAAGACGTTATATACTCTCTTTCACTAACCCCGATTAACGTTAATCGATTAATTCTATCCACGATTGTCAACGTGAGAACTAAATACAGAAGAAGAGAAAGGAAACGTTCTGATACATTAAATTGTTGTTGGCACTTCTGCGAGTGCTTTTGATCGATTAATTTAATCAGAAGTTGGTGAAAGAGGCTCATAGAATAGGAAAACCAGCCAATAATACATGAACAGATATAAAGAGGGCTTGTATTCTGTAATTGTATGTATTCATTAACGACAGATGCACAGCTGTTTTGTTATATAAAATATCTACGCAACTTTTTGTAACTCGTTATACAGTCGTTATGAGCACATACAGAAGAATGCAGACAAAGGTCGTTCAAACCTTAGATATCCAGACAGTTGATACACGAAAAATGACAGAAATTGCCATATTATTTGTGATCCAGAAATCACGTATGTGCGTGCGTGCGTGCGGAAGGCGGGCGAGCGAACGAGCACGCACAAAGTGTCCCACAATTACCTCCTGTCTTTTTAAAAGACGGGCGATTTCTGAGACGAAAATATCGAGGCTATAATAACTTTTAATAGCAATTACTAACGGATATGATATTTCACACACTCAGACATGATGGTATAACAAGTGATAGACAGGATTGCCACAGATCTGAAAACTGAGAAAAGTCAGGGAAATTGAAATTGGTCGTGGAAAGTCGAGAAAAGTCAGGAGAAAATGTAAAAATAAAATTTTGAAATTTCCTCACAATTTCTTTAAACTATTCCTATTCCAAATAATCGTTAAAATTTTTTAAGTATTATATCTGATAAATTTATTATTATTTATGGGCAAATATGTTCAAAACTCGCTCACTTTAACAATTTTAATAAAATTAAATTAAAATTTTATAATAATTTATATTTTACAGTATTTTTATTTGATCGTTATAACTGTGCTCTTTTTTAATAATACAAATTTACAATACTAATTTATTTTTTGTTGGTTTGAATTTGCACGCAAAATTTTATTATGCTACTAAGCTTCTTTTGCGTTACTTTTTTAATAATATAAGCTAGTATTCCTATTATCTTTCGTAGAATCCTTGATTTTTTAAAATTTACATATTTTAAATTGGTCATGGAAAATTTTTCATTTTCATCTGGAAAACTGGAAAGGTCAGGGAATTTAAAATTTCATTTTCTGTGACAACTCTAGGATTCAAGTAAATAAGGTGTGCATATTTAATTACTACACCCATTAGAGCTTGACTTTTTATTCCGCAATTTTTCGACAGATTTTGTTTCAATACAGCTGCTACGATAATGAAAATGAGTTTCATTCATAATAAATAATCATTACTATTTGTAATATGACAATCTTTTATACAATATATCAACATTACTACTTATTACTTATCAATTATTTATTTTTTAATACTTATTGTAGTAAAAAAACTTGAAGAATGATAAAAGTATAAAAATTAATTAAATTACATGAAAACATGTAGGCATACATTAAAATTAATAGAGAGAATGAATCGATGTCATTTTGATAATTATTCGAATTAACAGACATCGCGCTGATGACACCTTGACTTTGACATATGTTGTCAAGATCATAACTCTCAATGACCTTCAAAAAATTTTAGATTATATCGATTATTTTATGATTCTTGCGTTATGATATTTCGATTTCTGATTTATTTAATACGGCTGTAATATTTCAAATCACAATCAGCTCATCTATTACGCATTGAATGATTCTAATGTAAACATAAAGTTGCTGCAAAATGTATGTACATTTGTCTGAGAATTTTTCAACGAAAAAAAAATTTTTTAATTAATTTAATTATTTGTTAATAACTTTTTAATGGATAACAAGCAACGGCTAAAATCTCTTAGAGGTCACTCAGGGTCAGATCCTTGACAACATATGTCAAAGTCCAGATCATCAGAGAGCTCTCCCCCAATTGGTATATTTTATATATGGTGGGATTGAAATCTTGAACACATCTGACGCAATGTAATATAATAATAATTTAATAAGCAATTTATCTAAATTTTTTTTAGACTTTACCTAAATTCAGTACTTTATTCAATAATGTGATGTGTATTAAAAAGTCGATTATAATATTTTAGGTTGCTGAGGTGTTCACTGGTCATGCCGGCAAACTAGTACCATTAGAAGAAACTATCAAAGGATTCCAGAAGATTTTGACTGGAGAATTGGATCACTTACCGGAAGTAGCATTTTACATGGTTGGTCCGATTGAGGAAGTAGTAACAAAAGCGGAAACATTGGCCAAACAATAAATTAATTTAGTCATCTCAAATTATTAACATTTTATTTGGTCATCATTCATTCGCAAAAGCAATCTTCTATTACATAGTTGGCACAAATTGGATAATGCGGTTTTAACTATCTTGGTCAAAATTGATTTTAGGTACTTATTCCCCCTCCCCTCCTCTCTCTCTCTCTCTCTCTGATCAAAATGTAAATTTTATTTTGCTGTTATTGTGTCAAAATTTACTACCAGCGCTGAAAATACTACAATTTACATTACGTGCACTATGGATTTTCAATACTGGCAATCAATTTTGAAACATAGCCATTATAACATAGTTTTTAAGCTAATCCAGTCCAGAATTAAAATAAGATAAAAGAATAAAAATTAGATCTAATTCAGAAAAACATTTTATTAGATATTAAATAATAAGTTGAAACAAAATGAATTATTGTTATTGCATATATAAAAACAAAATAATATATATTTTTAAAAGGTCTATACATTTTCAACCTAATTCTGGCAGCAAAAAGATTAAGGCAGGTAATGAGGATCTATAATCTTTTTAAAATTTCTATATTGCTCTATAATTCATATTCATTTTCCAAAAAAGTAATATTTTCATAGAAACGTCAAAATAAAGCTTTAACAGAATTTTAAGAATCCATGAGTATAGTGTTGCTACACAACGTGTAGCACATACGTGAAAAAGTGATTCGTCTAACAATTGATTGATGACTGACACTATACTATTATGGCTACGTTCCGATATTCCCAATATTAAAAATTTATAGTATACGTTACATATACTATAGATCTTTAATACTAGCAGTGGATATTGGGACACAGCGTTCAAGGCGAGAAGAAAAAAAATTAAAGCTGGAAACTCGTATATACATAAGACATCTGATGAGTTTGCGATCAAAATAAAAATAAAAAACCTTTAAAAACAAAAATACACTTTAATTAATGATTAGAATCAATTTTGACCGGTTAAAACCAACAGTTTTGATCACTGGCTAAGTCAAAACAAAAAAGTAGTCTTTTGTCAATCCTGCCTTCTAATTAAATTTGTATTCTCGATTCATTTTTATTCCATCCTTAAATGAAATATAACTGAACAAATACTAAAAATGTTTGAGAACATAAAAGAGAAGCGAAAAAATATAAAAATTAAACTCTTATCAAGAAATATTACTGCAATAAATTTATTAAAGTTTTACTTTGAAAGGATGCTTCATTTTTACTTTCTTTTTACAAAAACGCTTATTAGAAATTATTAGAAAACCAAACATGAATATATTCAATCAAAATTTACATTAATATATACTACTTCCAGACTTTCTCTGTAGATGTGATTGATATGAACATGTCATTAATTAATATCATATAATCACAATGTATATGTTAGATATTAATAAAGTTTTTAAAAAAATGATATTCATTATGCAATATTATGCATATACGAAATATATCTTTCAATAATTTTCAATTTAAGCAGTGAAAAAATAATACAATATATTATTGAAAATCTAACACAATATCGTAAATATACAAGTAAATTTATAATAAAATTCTTTTTTTGTATTGATAGGAGAAAAGCATGTTCATAATCATTTTTCTTCGTCAATGATAAGATTTTACTGTAGCCCTTGTTGGTTTTAAACAAGTTTACTTCAATATACAAACAGAGTGCACAGCTTAATAATAAAGAAAATGCTCCCAAAGACCGAAAAGAAGAGTAAGTGATTAAAAAAAGCAAATTAACACGATCACTCAATAATTTCGACTTCATATCGCGTTAACATTTACCTTATATAACAACATTCAGACGATTATCTTATCAGTCAAAATTAATCATTGATTGTTCCAATTTATATCCTTTTTTAATATCTAAAAAAAATGAATTCATGAATTTTGTAATATTTTTTCTACAATTTTAATACGCTTAATATATCTTCAACTTAATTAGTCATAGAATATATCATATGTAACTAAAAGTTTATAAAATCTTTCATATATGTGTATAAAAATAGTAAAAAATCTTATCTGTTAAAACTGAAATCCTATATGATTAAAAAATCATTATAGAGAATCCTTTTTGAGGATTCAACTTATTCTCCATTGTTCCATATTTAATGACTTTCTGAATGCTCATTCTATTGGTAGAGTGTTTTTCTTATAAATTTACTTCCTTGTGATATGGTTTTACAACAAAATTTCTACGATCCGAGATAAAAACGATCATTAAATTTATATAATAAATAAGAAAGTGACTTCACTTGAAAAAAAACTTCAATTTCATTTTTTACAACTACATATGTGGATGTAGTACAGATATGAACCACATCCACTTTTGACGATACGATTTTATCGACAGTATTAAAAAATAGATGTAGTCCCGTAGTTGCCAAACCGAAAATGGATGTACTGGCGGTAATGTACGGGCAATTTCGATGATAATAGGAAAAAGACCGGCATAGCCTCTCTCAGGTTTCTCTCCGACTATGGTTTAGCTCAGTGAATCTTTGATGTAGTTCGATAAGGCGGCTTATGAAATTCGTATTTCTTTTGGTAATGTGACATATATAATCTGCGAATCGGAAATTTTCATAGTTCTTACGATTTTTAATCATTACTGTGATTTGCGCTATTATTACGAACTACGATGCCGCGAGGTAAGTATTCTTTTACATGTGCTCCTTTCTAGTCTCTGTCTTCTTAATTCATCTCATGTTCCGCGTTCCTTTGAGGAAAATGATTTCTGTATTCTTCGTTACTAATCGCTCTTTATCGCGCAGGAAAATTCGTAAATCACAAAGGCAGGAACAGGCACTTCACAAATCCAGAAGAATTAGAGGAGCAACGGCGCCAGGAAGAAAAAAAGCAACAGTGGAGAGTTAGTATTTTTAGGTTAATTGATACGAAACTATTTAGTATAGATATTGACCTCTTTTAACTCAATATTGGACCAATATTACTGGATCTGTTTTTTTGTCATATGATAAATTTTTCAAACCTGTTAATTGACTATATAATAAAAAAAAATCCGAGATCCTCTCTATCTTGCCAATTAACTTGAAAAATTTATCATAGGACAAATGTCTACAGAATGGAGAAGTCTTCGGATCTCTCTATTACCCTTACATGAATCCATTTTTTGCTTAGTTTATGCTTCTATTTTAACCTTAAATTCATCCTAAAATTTATCCAATAGGGTTACCAGTTTTTTAATTGGTCTTAATTGAAATTTGTAATTCATTGGCTGAATTTTAGGATTTTAGGATTAAGATCAAGACATAAATTAGGCATTTGTCATAAAACAAATTTTTCAAGTCTGTCGATTAGTTATAGAACAAAGAGGCCTAAGATCCTCTGTCTTGCAGCCAATACAAACTTGAAAAATTTGTCGTGACAAAAAAAACAGACGCACATAATATTGGCCTTACACTTGGTAGGGTGCTATTTTATTTGTATTTTTGTCGTACAACAAATTTTCCCCCTTGAAGCAATAAAATTTTTGTTTCAAACATTTTTGCCTGTAATTTATAGATTTTGAGAAAATCAACTGGATAAATTAAAATGGTCCACTCTATATATGCGGTATGTACAAAAAGTCTTGAAATATCTTGAAAAGTAAGCATTTTTGAGAAAAATGTTTCAGACAAAAGTTATAAAGTTTAAAAATATCTATTCACTAATCACATCCGTTTGATTTTGGATGACATCGCCAAGGTCAGATCAAATCGATTTTTTTAAACAGTGTACCCTATTTTTGATGCCAGAACCTAATAGCTTAATGTTAAGAGCTTTTTAAAACATTATAATAAAATTATTTTTCAAGTACTTTTCAAATTATAAAATTTGGAATTTACAGTACTATCGATATTAGCATTATTCGTCCAATCGACGCGTCAATTAATTTTGTTATAGTGTTTTGAAAAGCTCTTGATATCAGCTATTGGATGTTTCTGGCATCAAAAATAGAGTATGAGGTTTAAAAAAATCGATTTGATCTTACCTTGGCGCTACCTAAAATCAAACGGATGTGATCAGTAAATACATCTTTTTAAATCCTATAATTTTTATCTGAAAACATTTTTCTCAAAAATGCTTACTTTTCAAAACATTTGAAGAGAGACTTTTGTACAC
Source organism: Atta cephalotes (assembly GCF_000143395.1). Taxonomy (NCBI): domain Eukaryota; kingdom Metazoa; phylum Arthropoda; class Insecta; order Hymenoptera; family Formicidae; genus Atta; species Atta cephalotes. The sequence continues at coordinate 3,549,111 of NW_012130097.1, read as the reverse complement.
CTTGTTTGTACGTGTGCGTGCGCGCGCGCGCGCGCGCGCGTGTGTGTGTGTGTGTGTGTGTGTAAAATACACACACATGTTTTTTGCTAATAATTTTTCAACGGACAATAAATGCCATAAAACTTTTTGAATGTTTTATAACGGATTTCTACTTTTATTTTTTTTAATGTATCTATACATATAACTGCAGATTACAAATTTTATGCAAGATATATAATTTCATAAATATTTTTCTATTAGGATAAAATTCATTCTTAAATTAGTTGACATCCTGTTTATTTATAACTGATATAGAATATTTAATATAGCAAATTAAAATATAAAAATTATTATAGTAATATGGAAAAGCTCCCAGAGCATATATCATAGAATTGTTCGGATTCTAATCGGAATTATTCCGTTGTTCCTAGGAAACACAATAAAAATCTAGGAAGTGAATAAATAATTTCACATATACAATCAGAATTATTCCGATTTATTCTATAACAAGTACCCTATCCCTGACAGATGTCCCTGTCTGATAGTGAAAATCGATTGACTTGTAGGAGTAAAAATATTCGATACGTACTTTTTTATTAGCAGTCAAACATATTTAAAGGGTGAAATCCTACTGAATGTATCTTTCCAAATTTGCCAAAATATATATATCTCTATTTTCTGAGTAATGAAAAATTTTTGAACAAATTTTGTTCACGAACAAATTTTGTTGCTTTCAAATCCGAACCCTTCGAAGCTCGGCTCTCTGACCATTCTACTCCTTACTACGACAAAAAACATTCCCGTTATATAGTTCTCAGAATCAATCTTTCGGCTTCTGACAAGAGAATGCTCCAAATTGTAAAAGTGATATAAAAAAAAACTAACGTCAAAAGAACACATTTGAAATAGGTATTCTAGGAAATAAAATCTTGGAATCCTATTCTGTATCCCAGTTGAGCAAAAATATATTTGGCCACAATTTGGACACAAAATATCTCGAGAGCAATGCATTTTTTTTTAAATATTTATTATAATAAAACCCACAGATTGAATTTTTTATTAGTCTCGAAATTTCAAAATAAATAGCTCACCTGATGGCCCTCTTTAAATTTTATTTGAAACGTTTTTTCTCCTCTTCCAAAAATGCATTATTCCTGAGATATTGTGTTTAAATTGGTAAACATACTGATCAGGAGAGATCGCTCCGATGATCGCTCGAATAACCTCCAAGAAGTTTTAGGTTCGTTATCCGTTAAAAAGTTATTAATAAAAAAGTTTAAGAAATAACATCCTATTTCTGCTTTGTACAATATTAAGAACTACTCCGCATTCTCGACCTGTCTAGGAGAAAGTCTCAGACTTTCCACGCGAAACAAAATCCATTCCCTTGTCTCGTGCGACTCTAGGCAAAGGGGGAGATCGGATGCAATTCGCTTCGTGTGGAAATCGTGAGCTCCTAGACAGGGAGGAGAGATAAGGTGGAATTTGCTTTGCGTAGAAAATCCCTCAATAGAAAATCCCTCAACATCCCTCAATAGAGAGCATATAGAGTAGTTTTTAATATTGCGTATAGCAGAAATAAGACATTATTTCTTATTTCTTAATCTTTTTTTATTAATAACTTCTTAATGAATAACAAGCGACAGCTAAAAATCACATCTTAAAAATCACTCAAGATCATATAACTTTAACAACATCAAGGTCAAAATCATCGGAGAGGTCTCCTCCGATCAGCATTAGCCAGAATAATTATTTCAAACGTGATCTCTTGATTGATAATGTTAATTTTTTTATCACTTTTACAATTTGGAACGTTCTCTTCTGAGCAAAGTATAATAGTGTAATTTCGTAAATATATAAAATATATAGAATTTTAATATCTATCCACTGATGTAAAAATTAACCAGGTGCGTATGTGGCACTCTCAAATTCGCACGTAAGCAGGAGATGGATGTCGTATCATGACGCGGCTCCGGAGAGAGACGTTCTGGGGATTATTCCCGCAATTCGGCGTATGTCCTCTTGAAATACATACATATATACATTTTATACCTTTACAAAATTACGCTGTCATGCTTCGTTCGAAAAACATTACAGCCAAAAAACATAAATTTGGTCACTCTTTTCGAGGATTAATTTCTCCTTGAATATTTAGTTTAATTGCCGATAAAAAAATACGCATCAAATATTTCTCCTCTACAAACCCACGAAATTAAAATCGGAGAGAAAATCTGGGAGCATTTCCTTGTAAGTGAATTTTATTCCTAGGTAAGAATAAACTTATTTATTGTCTTTTACATTATATTCTACTGAAAACCAAGTTAATTTTCCTTTATTTTACAGAAAAATAAAGGGCAGGAGAGTTCGAGTGAGGAAGAAGATGATGAGGAGACTAAAACGAGTGGAGCCAATAGGTCAAAAAGTAGCACCACAGATAGCAACAGTGAGTCAGAATCAGAATCGGAAACAGAGGTATCTATATACGTGTGTATGCGCAAGATTAAAAAAGATCTTTTGTACACAGTTACATAAATAAAGTATTGTGTTCTAATTTATTTCATTAATTATTCTGTTCTTATAGGGAGGAAAAGCAAAAGGTGTAGAGAATTTAATTCAAGTAGAAAATCCAAACAGGGTACAAAAGAAAACAAAAAAATTATCTCAACTGAATCAGTCGTTAGACACTGCAAAACCAGAACTATCTCGAAGAGAGCGGTATGTGTATGATTTGATTGTAATCATAATGTTTTGATGATATTTTTTGAAAATCTATCCTTACGATCATATCTTATCACTTATATCAGTCTCATCAATATTGAAAATTGATTTATGTGATTCTAATTTTCAGGGAACAATTGGAAAAACAAAGAGCCTATGTGAATTATCAAAAATTACACGCAGCCGGTAAAACGGATGAAGCTCGAGCGGACCTAGCACGATTGGCTATAATTAAACAGCAACGAGAAGAGGCGGCAAAACGACGAGAGGAAGAGAAAAAGCAAAAAGAAATGGCGCAACAAAAGAAGACAGAGCTAACACAGAAGGCGCTCGGAAAAAAGTCTTAGAACATTACGATGACTAATTGCCATAAACTTCTATAACTAGATTGCTGACTTCAATTATTTTATATATGAGATCTGTTTTCTATAGCTGAACTAGTATACACTTTTGGAACTTGAAGTGAGATAGGTATATGTTTGATACTTGTCGAAAGTGAGAAAGAGAGTTACAGTTTAGTGCAAGAACAGAAAACAGACCAATGATAGAAAAAAAAACAAAAATAATACTGAGAAGTCTCTGTCGGTCACTCATGCTTATGTATATGTAAGATTGGTACAGACTTTTGGATAACGCATAATACATAAAATATAAAAGAATTAACTAAGAGTTTAACTCAGAGTTCTTCATTTCATGAAAGAAAAGATTAAATGGATTACTTTTCTTATATATTATGCATTAAGGCTCCTGAGTATTCAGCCAAGAACTCTCGTTGACGACAGCGATACAGAATTAGAATGGTGACCTGGCGAAATCGATAGCCACACACAAGCACGAGTACATGTATGTACATGTATTTTCGATGCGCCGAAAGCGAACACATGTATGTACATGGGCTGGTATTTATGTGTGCATGCGTGCGTGTGTCACAGTGCCTCGCTACGATAAATGGCTAAACTTAGAGGTGTGGAAAAGTGTGACATTTTAATGATGAAATTTGTGCATGCCATTTCGTTATTATTTGCTTAATTGTGAAAATGTGACTTGTTTCGTATTTATAAAAGTCCTAAAAATGGGCAGAAACTATCTTAGAATTTTATACGTAAAAGCATATATTTCACTTATTTTAACAACTGTTAAACCATATGTTTCTGCCCGAATGTAGGCTCATTTTACCTACCTTTTACGATTATTTATTGACTATCAAGGGAGAAAAAGACAATTTTTGTCCATTTTTATTTAGTATTTTAAAGCGATCTCGTCATTTAGATTTGTCCAAATGTCTTTATTTACAAATGGCATGCAGCATAAATTAATGTGTCATTTGTCGTCTATGCCGTCGCGATTCCAACATGACCGCCGCGACTACTCAGGAGTCTTAAGATGCATTTTTCAGGAGCCGCTCAAACCACCGTTTCAAAAAAGATTGAACGTGATGACGCTTTTGTGAACTATTAAGCGACAACTTTATATTAGGAATGTGATTTACTTTGAAGATTTTTCTCAAAAACATTTATTTAAACAATATATCGTAACACAATGTATATGTAAACATTTAATAACTGTTGTACGATCAACATTTAATTCTCTGGCTAGTTCTGAAGTGGATAGTGTTAGATTTTCATTCAATAATGCTTGCAAATCTACATTTTTACACCAGCTTTTGTCGTTAATATTGAAATCACCACTTTTGAATCGACAGAACCAGTATATGTCTTAGGATGCAGTCCACTTGACGCTACAAACGCTTTGGAAGCATTTGACTGATCAGTCAGAAGAAAAAATTTCATTAATTAACTAATCAAAAAACATTTTGTTTGAAAACATTTGTAGCATCAAGTAAACCGTAGTCTATTTGATGAAACAACATAAGTTTTTATCAGAAAGAAAGAGGGCAGATCAATCTGTATCTCTTTCCATTCAACAGTGCAATGGGAGAGAATGAGAGAAAGATCATCTTTTGGTCATCTTTTGGTCCCTCTCCCTCATTATTGTTGATTTGAATACTATTTATAACGAATTCGATTGAGCGCACATAAAAGCCGTCGTACACAAAATAACGTAAAGATATGTTTATACATAAACATAGAAATCGATTAAATCCTGAATACTTGATACATTTTATTGTATTATTAGATAAAATGTGTATTTTATAATTCGAAATATTTGCACTTCACTTTTATACTCAAATTAAATCAGTGTACAATGGCTTTAATATGTACTAGTTTTTCCAATTGAATTCGCCATTAAATATAGTTCGCAGTGCATTTTCTATATCTTTGGCTTGGCATCAAACATGGTAACGAAATAATCAGTTTGGTATGGTCTAGTAATAGAAGTTTATGTGCTAATTGCATAACTAATTTATCACAATATATTAATATTAATATATCCGAAGATTATTCCGATTGTCAAATCTTAATAAAATGTGGTAAACTGGTTCATATAATTGCTATATACACGTTTTATGATATGTTAATGTCATTGTTTATATAAATACAATGAATTATGCAGTCTTTATAAACATGTCAATTTTGTTAAGCGTCGGCACAAGATAAAGTTCCTAGAAATCGCTAGATTCCTTCTGATTGATGTCCACACAATAGCGCTATCAATTAAAGTAAAAGTGGGTACGTACATATGATTTATTCGCGTTGCTTGAAATTTCCGAAAAATTTTGCACTTAAAATGAGAAAGATAAATATAAGATGTCCCATTTTAATTGTCCACTTCAAATATCTCTTGAACAGTATTTTAGGGAAAAATGTTATAGACAAAAGTTTTATATAATTTCAAGGAAAATCTAAGAAGGTACCATGGTTTGACTTTAGATGGCAAGGTCACTTTTTTAAAATGGAGCTTTCCATTTTTCATTACATACTCTAGTAGCTTACCCCGAAGAGCTTTTTAAAACACTATAATAAAATTCTTTTAAGTATTTTTATTAAGCATTATAAGATTCCAAGTGCTCTTCAGAGATTAGAGGTTATATAGTCAGGATATCGCATAGGTTTAAGCCTATTCTACAACGTGTTCTTTGTTTCATTTTTCTTGCTCTTTATCTCTTGTTTTCTTCTCTCTTTACGTTTATTGACT
>NW_012130097.1:3532619-3542325 GCF_000143395.1 Atta cephalotes | reverse complement strand
GCATGAAATTGAATGGAAAATAATGGATTTCTTTTTACTACACCTAATATTTCTTGCCATGTATTTCTTGTTTCCTCCGAAATTTATTATTACTTATCGGGCGATAAAAAACGAAAAATGAGGTAAGAGGCAAAAAGATAAAATATAAAAAATAACAAGAAACATGTGCACAAATGCACTTGTAAAACAGACTTCAGGCACTTTGCACAGAATGTACATATGAAAGCTGGATTAACTCCATTATTAATCATCTTATATTTTACTAGACTAATTTCAAATATAAAAAATAACTATTATTTATTTAAAATTATTATTTAAAATTTATTTACATTATTTATATTAACATTTTTTATAAACATACTCTCATACTTATATTAACAATAAGATCTCACATTTCTAATTATTTCATTAGCCATTTTTTTTACTTATCTTTTATAAATTCTAATATTATTAATAAAAATTTATTAATAACCTAACCTAAATGAAAAAAATATATTTTCAAACATTTTTAATCTTTACATCTATCCATATTATAATACTACTTTATTATGCATATTTTTTTTATTAATAATATTATCTATATTTAGAATTATTAAAATTTCCACAATTATAAATCTTCTATTTTACGAAAAATTAACAATTAAATATTTAAAAAACTATCTATATCTATAATATTAGGTGTACAACTTTACTTCTGCCGTTTTTTTTTTCCGAAATTCGAGGCTTTATTGTAAAAAACTGGTTATACATTTATGATTCAAAGTATTGTCCATCGCTGGCCACTACTTTCTCCCATCTTTCGGGTAGCGTACGAATCCCGCGTCGAAAAAACTGGTCATCTTTTGAGGCTATCCACAAATCGACCCAATTTTTTACTTCTTCATAAGACCGGAAGTGCTGGTCAGCCAGGCCATGTGCCATTGATCGAAACAAGTGATAGTCAGAGGGAGCAACGTCTGGAGAATACGGCGGGTGGGGTAGGACTTCCCATTTCAACGTTTCCAAGTATGTCTTGACCACTTTCGCAACATGGGGTCGAGCATTGGTCATGCTGCAAAATCACTTTATCGTGTCTCTCGTTGTATTGCGGTCGTTTGTCTTTCAATACTCGGCTCAAACGCATCAATTGCGTTCGATATCGATCGCCTGTGATTGTTTCAGTCGGTTTTAACAGTTCATAATACACTACGCTGAGCTGGTCCCACCAAATACAGAGCATGATCTTGGACGTCAAAATCACCGTTCTTTCACTAATAGCGGCCTCACCATAAGTATTTGAGAGCATTCGATGAGCCTCAACTGTAGATTTCTTCATATTGAAGCAAAAAATTAAAACCTCCCGCAAATGACGAGAATTTGGCTCGTAAACTGACATTTTCAATCGAGAATAACTTTATGATGCAGGCACAAATCGACTAATGTTTCTATGGAGTTATGTTGACAGATGCCCAAGTTTATTGTATGATGTCTATGATCTATTTATTTCGACCACCACTTACCATTAAAGCCATCTATAGGAAAACGGCGGAAGCAAAGTTGTACACCTAATATTATATTTTTTATATCTAATTACCAGGTATGTAAATATGAAACCGGAATTTTTTTTATAAAAAATACACGTTTATTGAAAATGATAAAAAATATTTTATTCGAAGTATTGCCCATCGATAGCTATACATTTTTTCCACCTGTTTGACAATTTGTGGACGCCACGCCAAAAAAATTGTTGCTCTTTTGAGCCAAACCAGTCATCTAGCCATTTTTGTACATCTTCATAAGAAGTGAAGCGCTGCTGAGCAAGTGCGTATTCCATCGATGCAAATAAGTGATAATCGGACGGAGTCAAGGTCTGGTGAGTAAGCCGCATGCGAAAGTATTTCCCAACCAAATAGCTCAATCGTTTCCTTGACCAGTTTTGCTGTGTGTGATGGTGCATTATCATGAAGCAAAATCACTTTGTGTTATCTTTTTTGATATTCCGGTCGTTTTTCACACAAAGCTTGATTCAAATTGATCATTTGTTGTCGGTAGCAGTATTAACGGTTTCGCCAGGTTTTAACAGCTCATAATAGATCACACCTTTTTGATCCAACCAAACACAGAGTGTCTTCCGTCCATAGCGATTTGGCTTTGCAGTCGACGTCGATGGTTCGCCTGGAGTTACCCATGATTTTTTACGCTTAGGATTCTCAAAATATATCCACTTTTCATCGCCAGTCACAATTCGATGGAGAAATGACTTTCTTTTGTATCTGGCGAACAGCATTTCGCAATTGGTTTTTCGGTTTTCCTCTTGTCTTTCATTCAGTTGTGGAACTCATTTTCCCATCTTCTGGATCTTTCCTATGGATTTCAAATGTATGGAGACGGCTTCTTGTGTAACATTCAATTGATCCGCGATTGTTGTTGAGTTTGAGCGTCATCCTTATCCAACAATGCTGGCAATTCGCTGTCTTCAAACTTTTTCGGTGGTTTTCCACGTTCTTCATTTCTCACGTCAAAATCGCCACTTTTGAATTTTTTAAATCACTCAAAGCACTGTGATTTACCAAGAGCATGCTCACCGTAAGCTTTGACAAGCTTTTCGATGCGATTCTGCAGCAGTTTTCTTCAAATGGTAACAGAAAATCAATGCTGTTCGCAAATCGTAGTTTCCAGGCACAAAATTCGACATGTTCAACGCTATTACAAACTATACTGTTGTATGAAACTTGTATTGTTGTGAGTTGAAAATCTTTGTCAGATGTCAGAACAAGGAAATGGCGCCGTCTGACGGCAACTACGTTGACAGCTATGGCCATCTATTGGTAAATTCCGGTTTCATATTTACATACCTGGTATATGAAAAAAATTTCTAAATTAATTAAACACTATTATTAACTTACCCTCTCCTATTAACATCTCTTACTGAAAATTTGATTCTATATTAGGTCTTTTCCTCTCTATTCAAATTTTTGTCTTATTTATCTCCAAGATACCTGCTCATTCAGTTCGACATCGGGTTCTGAAGGAATCCAACATCATCAAGACTTACTTAATGCCAATATTTCTGTCTCTGCTAACATCTAATTTTTCACGAAACTTTTTAATATGTATTTTAATAACGTTTTTTATGATTAGGGGCGCCGAAGAAAGGAGAGAGCATGATGTCATATTAGAGCATTAGAATATAACATATATATGACTGATCCGCGTCCGTATGCATTTATTACGTAGTGTATATGATTATACGCACGTCCAATGTTGTTTATATAAGTTGTTTATATAAGTATTTTGTTTATATAAGTATTTAAAAAAAGAAAACAAAAATACGATTTTGTTACTTATGCCAGCGTATAGGCATACTCGAGGTATACTGTGAAAGTGAGAGATCCAGTATTCTCTATTTCTCTGTTTTCGCACACCCTTCATTCCCAAAAAGAAGCTGAGTTAAACCGGAATCTGACTATGGCTGTGATCAAAGTCTCGCTACAAATGCTTTGAAATGTTTGATGAATCAAGAAGAAAGAATTTTACAAACTGACCAATTAAAAAATGCTTCAAAGTGTTTGCAATATCGCGTTGACCATACATCATTGATTGAATCTATGCATTGAAGATTGAGATTAAAGATTAAAGATTAAAATTTCACTAATGAGGACAAAAAAGTTTTGACTCTTTTTGTTCTGATTGGTCAAACTTAAATCTTTCAATCTTCAATGTTATTCTTCAATGTGTAATCTGATTCCGGCTTTAGTAATAGATACGCGATGCTGCAAACGCTTTGAAGCGTTTTTTAACTGATTAATTTGTAAAATTCTTTTTTCTAATTGGTCAATCAAACTTTAAAGCATTTGTAGCGACACTTTGACCACAGCCAATATAGAATTATTACATATATGGAATATAGGTATTCGCATCCATTTCCCAAGCGAATAAACATAACTGATTCTTATCTGTGAATCTAATCAATCATGTTTAATGGCTCGATGAATAGATCTAGGCTGCAGTCAAAGTCTCACTACAAATGATTTAAAGCATTTAATTGATCAATTAGAAAAAAGAATTTTACAAATTGACCAATCAAAATTGTTTTAAAGCATCACGTTGATCGTACTCCTAGTCGTTTTGTCGATTTGAACATGCCCATTGACTCTTTCTTCTCACTTGCCTCTAGAGAATCTCACAGGCCTTTCCACAGAGGATTTAATCCGAAACAGAATATAAGAACCAACTACAATCGAGTATTCCCCTGTTGTTCGACTAACTAGAGTACTAAAAACGTAGATATTCACGTCCACCATTTTTCCTTTTGCCACTCCTTGTTCTGTCCCCATTCCATCACTGAGCTATGATGAATTATGATCATTACAGGTTATAATTTGTATTTGCTGCTTGAAATTTTGTAGCTTCTTTCATTCCAGTTTTGCTCTCAAAATCAGTGAAATATCTATCATAATATTAGGACCTGAAGAGTGTCTGGCGTTATTTCTAGATAAGGTGCCAAATATGTATGTCAATTTGAAGAAAAGGATTGAAATTTTTCATCTGCGAGAAAGTGTAGTGATGTTTATTCACAAGTCATGTATTTATTTTACAGCAAGTTGTCGATGAATATTATCCGCAGGAAATTTAAATAATCGAATATTTTTTTCTGATCTATTGATACAGTTTATCAGCAATGCAACAAGACATTTTATAAATTTTTTCTTCTTAATATATCTTGTTAATATATTATATATTATATATATGCAATATTATATCTTAATATATAATATTGCAGTTTTTTTATATCCTTCTTTTTGTCTCTAGTTTTATAGTAAAATTTCGAAGTGCGAAAATACATAAATACGAAGCTACAAGTTTCTAACATCTTAGAAGCTATAACCTATAACAACCGTAACAATCATAACCTTCACCTCAATGGTGGAATGGCAACAGAGTGAGAAGTGGGGAAAGAAGTAGAAATGGCGGATATGCGAATACTTACGTTTATGTGCCTTATTGTAACAGGGAAATATTGACTGTAGTTGGTTGATTTTTACCTTCTGATCCGGATTAAACCCTTGGTGGAAACTAGACTACGGGGAGAGAATGGCAAATTGCATCATGTGATCCGTTTCCTCTGATTGGACATCAAAGCTCCATAGGCTTGGAAGAGATTGGAGAAAACTAGTCACGTGATCCTGATTGGATATAGACATTTACGTGTCCAATTGAGTTCTGAAGTCCGCGGGGGACGCATCTCGGCTCGAGTGCTACAAGTTATATATTTGTAAAAGTGTTGTCGACTTTGACTGAGCATTGAAACATACATAACAATAGCCGTTGCATGATGTTAGACGACCCGTTCGTTCGCGCGACGTGACGACGCCGTAGACGCAGACGCCCAGTGTCTGGGCAGACTTTGCCATTTTCGCGGGCATTGCATCACTTTTAATTTTTGTATCTCTTATAAGAGTGATATTGACTTCCTTTATTATTTCGTGAGACAGGAGCCTTTAATTTTAAGAAGAAGATGTGATCCAATTTACCACTCTCTCCCTGCGAGGCTCGCTATTTGTCTCTGTCTGCCTTTGCTTCTCTAACATGCCGCTCATTAAAATAGATATAAAGAGAGTTGGCGCCAATGCATGTGTTTAATGCTGATTGGCTTTGCCATTAAGTTTTACTATTAGTTAGAAACAACGTTAAATAAGGTATTAGTTAGATACAACGTTAAAAAAGGAAGAGATTAAGACAAGGAATTGCGTCATATAGATATCCTAGGTGTAGAATGTCAAATGGCAACTTCCGACTAATTGGCTATTCTCTTCATACTTACTCTATCGTTCATCTTTGCATATGAGGATATCTTGGTTTCATATAAATTTCATTGGAGGACGTTTTATAATATGGAAGCAACAGATATAATATACACACACATATATATATATATATATATATATATGTGTGTATTAAATCCGTGTATATACTTACATGGCACGAATCTCGAACATTAACATCTATATTCATTCGCAGGATATTATTTAAACGTTTCTGCAATGTTTCTACAATCAAATATTTCGGACGCTACATTTAAACGTTCTAGGAACATCGCAAATGAAATGTCCCATTTGTAAAAGAGGTAGGACATTCTGGGTTACATGTTTCATAGATGTTCCTGAGATATATTGACAATCATATGTCACAATGTGACATTATTGTAACATTTCTTAAATGTAATTTGGTTTAATGGGAGCATAAGTGGCAAAATTAATATATTTCATACATACATTAATGAAGTTGTAGCATTGACTTCCAACTGTTGTAGCAGTTGAGACTTTATTTTAATTTATTCTTTGTACTCTATAATTTGACATACTGCTCTTTGTACATATGAGGGATTCTTACATAAAATGAGCGAGGTTTTTTGTGATAATCTATTTAAAAGTTTAAGTTGAGAAGGAAAATACTAAGAAAGAAAATCGCTATGTGACACTAGAATGACACTAGAATTGCAATTTAAAAAAACAAAACAATTACAAGACTTGTATTAAATGATAAGATCATATAAATGACAATGATAAAAGGACAGTTATTTGATGAACTTATTCATTCATACATTTGTCATACTTCTGTGATTGATAGTGTACTTTTATTTGTGTATACTTGGTCAAATGTTGAAAAAATTTATAAAATATCTCACAAAAATATAAACAATAGCATCCTAATTGATCAAAACCAATACAATGAATAATAAAGACAGATATAAATGCATTATTTAATCGGAACATTTTTTAGCGTGTCACATGTTATTTTGCCGCCAGTTAAAGTGAGTAGTAGATTTCCACTCCAAGAAGCTATGCCATTTCCATTTACTATAAGATCCGCCTAATAATATATATTATTACAACATACGGCTTTCATATTGATCTCTTAAATATTACAGAAATTAATGGATATGAAGATTTAGAATTAAATCAATCTTTAGACATACCTGCAATTTCTCCCACACTTTTTTCTTTGGATTTAATACATCATCTGCAACTCCATCTTCGTATCCCTCAATAACAATTTTATCACCAGGTATGCTGTTTGTAGGAGGCCTTAAAGGCTCTACCTGCCTAGTTGGTTCTTCACTATATAAAAAATATCATTTGTTGTGCATTGAATTATAAAACACAGGTTTTGAAAATATCATGATATTTATATCAAAATATCATGAAGTGTCAACAAAGCAATGTAGACACGTTTTTTCAAAAAATGAACATTTTCTTAAAAAATGTTCCAGATGAAAGGTATAAGATTTATTAGATAGTTTTAATAGTACGATAATATTTATTAAGATCAAAGTCATTAGAAGTTGTTTCTTTTATTTTTACATAAAAACAAAGATTAGAGAAATAATCCTCCAATGGCCTTGATCTTACTAACTATTATCAAGATCATAATTCTGAGACATTCGATAGGTTTTATAGCTATCTGACATCTTGGGTAATACTAATGGTCGATGGTACTATAACTTTCCAGCTATAAAATCGAAAAGTATTTAAAAAATATTTAAATGAAAAAATATTTTATTATAGTGTTTTGGAAAGCTTTCGAGGTAAGCTATAAGAATATGCAATAAAAATGGGAAGTCCCGTTTAAAAAATTCTAAGGATCACTTTGACCATTTCCAATTAACTTCGATCGACGATTAATCAATTAAAATTGAGCAATCGGATTTATCATTTCGCTTAACGATAGATGTGATTAACCAATTTCAATGGACTGATCGTTGATTAAAGTTAATCCAGAGTTGATCGAAGTGGCCCTAAGTGACTTTCCTCTGACTTTGACAAGATTATTATTATTCAAGATTGAATCAACGATACCATTTTATGTTTCCCTCAAAGTCACAAAAACTTTGAATCATTTTTTGATTTAACGTAGTGTTTCTGAGATAATTGAATGAATCCTAAAATGAGATATCCTGTATAATAGGACTTACACTGAAGCACAAAGAACCATTCCATACGATGAGATTCCCTTGAGATTTGCTGGTTTCAGGTTGGCAAGAACTACAACCATCCTATTTTCCATCTCGTTGAGAGGTACAAAATTAACTAAGCCACTGACTATAGTACGTGGACCATTTGGTTCACCTAAATCTATTTTCTCAACATATAGCGAATCTGCATTTGGATGCCTCTTCACTTCGACTATCTTTCCCACTCGGATATCTAGTCTTGTGGGAGTAATTTCCACTTCTACAGTTTCTAAAGTATATAAAAAATTGCAATTACAATACATAATCAATCTCATATACTTCTTAACAATAACAAATGGTGAAATAATTCCATCGTTAAGTATATTTGGCTAAAATATACAAAGTTAAATTACTTTGTTTCTGTGGATACGCTTTGTTTGCAAGTGATTTCAATTTTGAGTCTGCTTCAAATTCTTTTCTTATTGGATCAAGAAGTCTGTTGATGTATATTTCTACTGCATTTTTCAAGTCACCAGGGTGTATTTCTTGGTTCGCAAAAGCGGTTTCCAAATTTTCATACTCGGAGAAAGATATGTCACCGCCTAAAATTAAAACCAACAGACCATTATTTTCCATTAAATAACTTCTATTAAGCAATTTCTTTTGTAATGATCATTAGAAATGTCAAAAGAGAATAATCAAGTAAGAAAAAACTAGATTCACATAGCCTTAATTTTAATTATTAGACCAGACATACAATTATGACACTTAAGCCCTTTTCATGACACTAATAAGTAAACTAATAAAATATTTTTATTATACATACGGTTTAGCAAAATCTGTCTAGTCAATTCAAGAATAGTTCCAGAACATTCCAGGTAAAAATTCTAGTTTATTACAAAATTTATCGATTAATTATTTAATTAATCCATTATTTAATTAATTTTTAACAATTCGTGCAATATTATATACTTCGTATTCAAATTTCATTAAGATTATATATACGAATGAATTAAAACACTAATAAATATAAAACAACATTATTTATATTGTTTTATAATATCAAACGAACACATTCCGTCAATACAATTTTTCTATTATTTTCTATTTTTTAATTAAATTCAAGTTTTCTATTAGTAATTTATTGCATCTTTAAGAGAGAACTTATATCCAAATACAACTTTTCTTTTTTATTATTTTTTCTTTTTTCACACTGATTTTTTTTTAATGAAAGAATAATGAAATTTCAAGGATTTTCCAGGAATTTTCCAGAATATATAAAATTTCAATATAATTCCAAGAACCAAGGATATTCAATGATCACTGGATAAAAAAAATTATGTGCAAATTATAGAGCTCTGCCATCATAATGACATCACTTTGGGGAGAATAGATAGTTTAAATTCTAAAATGATGTTAATATGATGGCATTGCCATATAATGAAAATATTTATTAGTTCACTTATTAATCATAAAAAGAACTTATCTATCATAGTGTATATTTAGACTAATAATTAATTAGGCTCGAGTTTTTTCTCGGTAGTTATGTAGAATAGGACCTTGCCTGCATAATTACTTTTTTTCTCATATAATGATCATAAAAAAAATATTTAATAAAAATCGATTGGGGACTAAAAAATGGCCTTATTGATCCTCTTTTATTAAAATATATTTCCATTTCTCTTCTAAATCCGCCTATATAATATGTATATTATATATATATATATATATATATATATATATGTGTGTGTGTGTGTGTGTGTGTGTGTGTGT
>NW_012130097.1:3529686-3531608 GCF_000143395.1 Atta cephalotes | reverse complement strand
TATATATATATATATATATATATATATATATATATATATATGTGTGTGTGTGTGTGTGTGTGTGTGTGTGTATTCGGCGATTTTTAGTAATTAATATCTTGTTAACTATTGCGAAATGATAGAGGATTTTTTGACTTAGTTCGCTCTATCAGTACACGAAATATTTTGCGAGCATTCTACATGTACAAACCACCTACCAAATTCTGCAGTTCTTGATATATTAAAAGTTTCGCCATCTTTAAATAATGGAAATATAACGTGTTTAGAAAACGCTAAAATTCCATTATCTGTGATATTTCCGGGTTCACAAAATGCTTTCTTCAGCTTCTTCTTTACTGTCATAGGATTATCCAATAAATCAATCTTAGAATCTTCCTCAGATGAAGACATTTTAGCACCAGCCAAACCAGGAACTGAACAAAAGGCAAATATGAAAAAGTTATATATAATAATTGCATTATATTTAAATGTAATAACACACAAAGGACTCAATTCATTTTACTGCACAATACTGACTCATCGGATTCATTAGATGGATATGCTTTTCATAACCTAGCATTGGTAAATATTTCTCTGAGAAGGTGAAGATCTTTCTTTGATCGACGCCACCAAATTGTGCATCCACCTTTAAGTGATATTCATCGAGTGCTTGTAGACCCGGATAAAGAAGACCTGATAGCAATGGATTAGAAACTTGCTTAACAACTTCAGCACCTGCTTTCTTCGCATCATGTTCTGTCACCAACGAGCTCAAACGATATACGTCTAATGTGTATTCCCTCGAAAAGAAATGTTAATTATAATAACATTAATAAATATATCGCCGCATTGATAGAAAAAAATGATATATCTTAATATTATTTTCTAATATGACTTTTTTAAAATTCTAAATTGGAACAATGTTGTAATTAGATACGTAACTTAATTTTTTTGTTATGCTTTCAATTATATGCATTCTTTGAAACTATGTCATAAATTCATGACTTTTTTTAAATTTGAACAGTGCAACCCTAATATTAATTTCTAATTTGTTTCACTCTTCTATCAACTCAGCCGTACATATCAGAAAATAGAAAATAAAATGTATAATTTGTAAAAAATATATAATTTATATTCAAAATACAAGATACAAAGATTCATTTAATACCTACTTGGACAACTGAAAATCTGTGCCTTTAACAAATTTTAATTTATCTAGTGGTACATCGATTGACTTTAATATCGATTTGATTATAGCTTCATAATATTGAGTACGAAGCTCTAGAAGCTCCCATGGTGCTTTCATGTTATCTAAGTACGCATGAAGGTCTGCAAAGAGAATTATCACCTCTGTTTGAGCTCGTAAGAAATCAGCTATCTTGGACATAGGAACGAAATAGCCAATATGAGGCTTTCCTGTTGTAGCTGTACCCCAATACAACTTCAAATCACGTTTCTTTAAGATACTTTTAAGTTTCTCATCTCCCAGCCATTCTGCTAGATTTCTGGTAATAAGCTTGTATTTGTCGATCCATGTCAAAGCCATCATTGTTCTTTTTTGTATAGCACACTATTTTTTGTAATTACCTAAATAAAGCATAATAGAAATTCTATATAAAAAGTTACACAGCGAAAATGATTTTAGATTACTCAAGTAGTACACAATGCTTACAAAGCATTGACAAAGCACTAAAAAAGCGCATATAATCACTTTTTTAGCGCTTAACGAGCGTTACTTGCTCTGTTACTTGAGAATAGCGTTTACTCATAAATAATATTCCTTCAATAATTTATAGTTTCTGAGATATTAAATTTTATATAAAGATAATAGCAAAATTAAGTTTGTCTTGGAATTGTCTTGTTTTTTCAGCATACATAGTATTTTAATATATATATATATATATATATATATATATATATATATATAGTAATAATAATTAATT
>NW_012130097.1:3509501-3529666 GCF_000143395.1 Atta cephalotes | reverse complement strand
AATAAGTTACTGTAGTAGTGTTNTTTTCTTTACTAATAANTTATTATTATATATATATATATATATATAATATATATATATATATATATAGTGAAAAATAATAAATATTTACGTTTCTTGTTATGTTATGTTACTCAATATATTTTACCTATCACATTAGCAATGCAATTGTTGATTACTGGATTAAATGGAACAGATAAATTTTTTACTGTCAAATTAAGTTATTAATTTATTTAAAAAAAATGTTTAGATGGAAAGGGTAGAGCCATGTATTCAATTGATATGCAATATGATATTTATACAAACATACTAGATAAAATTCAAATTATAAATATTGTCATTGTTTATTTATTAATAACTGTAATAAACAACCACTGGCTAAAATTTTTTTATCGTTATTAATGTCACGAGTGCTAATTGCACAAGTGACAATTGCGCGAACACTTGCCACGAACGTGCAAGCAATATAAACGATTAAATAAATGATTGTTGAAACCGATTTATTAAATATACTTAAAGTTACTTTTAAATAATTAATAAAAGAAGACCCTGCGCGAATATAAACTTAGTGGATTCAGAAGCGCGGAAGTTGATGAGCCAGCGGAACGCTCAAGGATCCGAAAAATATAGAATATAAGCGCGACCGCGGACGCGGTCGTCTATCAGAAATTTGAAAGAAACTTGTCGCGTTATTTTGCCCATCGTTTAAACGTAATTACTGTATCTATCATGACGCGAATAGTGTTAAGAGGAATTGTAATAAAATAACCACTGATATTATATGTGAAAGTAAATATATTCTATTTAAAAAATTACAAAGTTGATTAATCTCATCTCCCGAAGTCTCCTTTGAATCCACGAACCGTGCCGTGATATCGACACAACATTTAGAAGAATATTCTTGATAACAGACACATATGTCACGGTAAAGATTATCAGAACTTTGATTTCTGTATAGATTTTTTTATAGATCAAAATTACTAAACTTTAACTTTAAAAGTCTCTTTTACCAATTTCGATTAACACTGATTCATGATTAATTCACGACTGTCAAAGTGAGAACTTATACACAGTTCCCAGCAAACAAGATTGAAATGGATTAAAATGGATTCAGATTTTCAGAAATACGGAATTCATGTTAAAATTAATCCTTTTCAATCCTGAATGCGTTTTTATTCATTTATAGGAATTGCATAAAGCAAATGTCTATGCTTTTTCAATTCTGAATGCATTTTTATTCATTTATAGGAATGGCATACAGCATAACTCTATGCCTTTCCAAAATAATATCAGCAATTTCTGTACAATGTGAATACTGTTCAATTCAATATTCTGAATATGAAATACAATTTTTCAATTAAATTTTTCAATTAAATTTCTAATTAAATAAAAAAAGTTTTTATTTAAAAATGGACCATAAAAGCTACTTTTTAATTATTTAAAATTATAAGCAGGAAATTTTTCGTTTTAATCCAACTAAGTTCAAAAAAATTGTAACAAAAATAATTGAGCTATGTTCATTTGTTTCTCTTTGATTAGAAATAAATGATCGATGTGAATCGACTCGCAAACTAAGTCGAACAAGTCCAAATATTAGGCTAATCACGGCGTGCGACGGCCAAACAAGATTAAATTATCCGATGTTATCTCTTACCTAATGTTGTCTCATAGTAATATGAATTGTTTATACTTTATTATATTTGTTAAATGATATTTTTATTATATCTATATAATTTCATTACTAGATTAGCTTGTAATTGAAATAGAGAATGAATAACACACCAATTGAAGAAGTGGTGTGCAGATAATGTAGAAGATTCATAATCCAGAGATCCCAGAATCCCACTAAGATACGTTTTTTAATACCAATTTGAAGTAGTTAATTTCAAGTATAATTATTATAAATGTCTTAGGAAAATTTGTAACCATTAAAGATGAATTGTTTTTTTTTTTTTTCGAATATTAAACTAGTGTCAACTCGGATCCAATCCATTTTCATGGATTTAAAGTACGCATTAAAAAAACTTTAATCCATTTTAATCCATTCTCGTTTACTGAGTTTATCTTGTCAGAAGAGAAAAAAGAAGAAAGGCCCTTCTGCAAGTTAAGCGTCGATTAATTTAATCAGAAGTTGGTGAAAGAAGCCCTAAGTATCTCAGAAATAATATATTATTACCTTTGTATATAAAGTTTACCTATAATATATATTGTTATTATACCTTTGTATAAAGTTTATAAAGTTTCAGTTTATTATTATAAAGTTTCATTTAAAATCTAAATAATTCGAGTGATTCTTAAAATTAAAAAAAAAACGAAATTTTTTCTTCAAGTTTGGCACCCTATTATCTTTCAATTAAAACTTTCGGCCGTTTCGGATATTAGGCCATATGAAGTTTTCGTCTCGAATTTGTGTGAACAATCACCTTAAAATCTTTTAGAGTACTTAATACTCAATATCTACTCTATATGTCAAAATATCATCCGAGCTGTTTTTATAAAATTACCAATAAATTTTGACATATGTCTGCCATATAAACACAGATTTAATATTAAATTCTTTTCATAAAATTCTTTCTTTCATTTATTTATTTTTTTTATTAGATATTACTTTTTTAAAAAGTAATATTTTCTCTTTTGGATAATTACACAGTTTAATCTTCCGCTGCTTCATACGCTCATTTCAGCTCATTTCGCGTGGAAAGTCGAAATCCACGTGCAATAATACAATTGCAGAACTCAAAAGTCGTGCGCTCCTTGGCAGAGGAAGAGATGGAGTGAAAGTCGCTTCGCGTGAAAAACTGGAGAGTCGAAATCCACGTGCAACGGTACAATTCTATTTCCTCGTTTCGTCTCTATGACAGATTTCCTAACCTCAATAGTCGTCAACTTTAATGCTCAATAGCTTGATTCGCAGAGCAGAACATTATTTTTACCATATTCTTTCATTTTATGCAAAAACGTGTCGAATAAGCCTAATTTTATTGATTTTAGAGGTGATTATGCTAAACTATATAATTACCAATTACTGTAACTCTACATTTAAAATTCATTTAAAGATATTTATCCTATTAATGTGATAAAATTAAAAAATTCCTCTTTATTACTATACTTACCAGACACCAAACTCCAACGAACTCAACTGAAAACTAAACTGTATCTACTTATCTACTATCGGAGAGAAACCTGAGACCCCTGTGAGATGATACGAGGACCTTTTTCCTGTAGCCCATGGTAGAAGGGATAACATGAGGTCTGTTTTTTATTGTTGCACTCTGAACCAGTGCAATAAGTTGAAGTGAAACAAACGTATATTTGTTTCAGTTCAACTTATTGTACTGTGTGTACTAGTTCAGAAAGTGTGCTCAGTTTGCAAGCATCTCTCTCTAAGGATGCGATACAGAAACTAACAAGGTAACTATAGGAACCGCCCAAACCATGTCACTTGCTTCCTTTCTTCTCTAAAGCCACTAGATAACAAAAGGTGCATTCGGCAATATAAATCTGAGATGCGAGCTAACAAATGGCGAGTTTGATTACGTGACCTTCAAGCAATCCGAGTGCCAAGAATTAATTCCGAATGATACAGAATTGTAAATTGTCCATGAAGATTAAATTAAAATGAAATTATTTATAAAATGAAATTATTTATTTTTATGAGAAACAGATGTAGTTCGTGTCTGTACTAAATCCTCAGGATTTAATACAGACATTACGGCTGGTATTCATAGCCAGATCTTACATTCAAGACCGTCTTAAGTACAGTCTTAAAAAGTCACGAAACCAATCAGAGGGCTGCTTAGCGTCTTAAGATGTTCTTGAATATAAAGCCGGTTCTACATTAGTTGCAAGCCAATCGCAAGTTTGTTGCGACAGCTAATCTGAAGCTTGCATTTTGAAATCAACCCTTCATATTGGCTGACGCAACAAACTTGCGATCGGCTTGTAACTGATGTCAGAATCGGCTTAAAATCTGACTATGAATACCGGCCTAAAACAGAATTTAGCGAGTGCTCACTCAACTGTTGGAATTCACTAAACACAATCCTTGTCTTCTTACATCATACTTTACGTGTTCATTGGTTACCGTGTCGCATGTGCCGCGCGGCAAACATTTCGTCGTTTCCGCGAATTCCGCGTCCACTGTGCGGGAGCAATCAGCAAGATCTGTCTGTGTTATCTGTTGTGTCGCGAGATGTAATGAAACGTGTTGTGGAGTAAAGTGATTAATGAAATATATTTCTTTCATAATTCTGCATTTCTGCATGTTTAAGAAGAGAAACTATATATATGAATTCTATTCTATAATCTATATTTCTGTTTGGTTCAAAGACATTTTTCTCACATTCTTTGATAATGGCTTGTATTGTTTCTCTCTCAACAGTCACTGATCTCGAAGATGTTTATTTAAACAAAAAAGATGTTAATGAAAAAGTTAATACAGAATCAGATATCTTTAAAGATATTGAAAAACTTAATAATGAAAAAATAACATATTGTCAAAAAGAAGAGAAAAATATTGAAGGAAACTTAAGAAATATTTGTGATGTTACATTGTTAAATGAAGGAAGTTGTTTTAATCAGAAAAAAATAGGAGATAATGGAACTTTTGATACCTTAGTTGACAATATTCGCCTATGCGATGGAATCAATCTGAACAAATCGACAAAAGAATTAAAAGTCACGAATAAAAAATATCGTGATATAAATAATGGCATTAACACTGTTAAAAAGATATATTCAAATGCTATGAGTGATTTTGTAGAACAACCTAGTTTATGTGAAACATTAATCAAAACTGCTAATGTTGATAATGAATATTATTCTGGATCACCTGAAACAGACTTACAGATTGCAGAATATAAGAATAATTCGAAAAGTAGGAGTGTAAGAAGAATAATAGATAGTGAATCTGAAGAAGACACGCAAACAAGCGAGAGTTATAATTTTCCTCAAAGGGTTCATCATATTACATGTACTACTGTAAGTAATTACATTATATACATAATGATATTATCTTCCATTCTATACTTATACTGATTCTACAATGAATCTGTAGTCAATAGTCCCAATTATTATAGTCTTATCAATGAAATTGACCAATAGCCAACTTGTACAACTAACGCTGATTAGTCAACTTCACAGATTAAGTTGTAAGACTATGGACAGTAATAGATTCATTGTAGAATCGGCATTACTCTAGAGATGTAGATCCTTTCAAAATTTATCTAGTATGGCTTCTTTTTTTATCTCCTTTTCCCATCACTAAAATAAAATTTAACAAATATAAATAAATTATTCAAAAAATTTTTGAATTATTTACTTATGTTATATGGGACATTAAGTATTTTGTAAATATTAAAGTTTAATTATGGGCAAGGAACAATCTGATATATCTGATTATCAAGTACAGATTGTTAAAGTAAACTATTATATTTATAACCGCCAAGATTGGCACATATTTGATAGTATGATTTCAACCAGTATGATTTTAATCTGTTTTTAACCATTCTAGTCGTGATCAATTTTGGGCATCTGTATTCTGATCAAAATTTAATAATAGTTTCATTTTGTCCTATATTACTGTTATTAATATAGTTTTTCGATCTCAGCTCAGAGTTAAGATAGAGAGAAAAGAATAAAAATTAGATCACAATAAATTAGAAAAATATTTATTACATATCAAGTAATAAATTGGAACAAAATAAACGTTATTGTTATTGCATACATACAGGAAACGGAAAGTACTTTTTAAAAATAACAAGTTATAGTTATTCACCTTAGTAAAAAAAGTAATAAGTTATCATTACTAATTGCAGATTTTTGAAAGGGCATTTAAGAGTAAGAGTCAATTACAAAAATTTAAATGTAATAATCAAGGACATACAATATATTATATTCTACAAATTTATATTTAAAACAATATTACATGTTTTGAGATCTAGATTGAACCATTTTCAGATATTATAAATCCATGCAGTAGTGTTAAAAAGATGAAGACAACAATAGAGATGGAATGATAATATATCATAATTAGATGAGGCCAGATGAATGTTTTATAAAAGAATCGAAATTGCTCGCAAACGGTTGATCAACTGATTGTAGGGAATTTCTGCATGTTGTCTAATAAATGTTGTCTAATAAATTTTATAAATTGGGCAATTTGTTCTACAGTGAATGAATTAAGCAAGCAAACGTCACTTTAATAAAAAAACTAACAAAATGGCCATACAGTTTTGTTTTTGCATGTTGTTAAAAAGATGCTCGTCACAATAATTTTAATAGTCAGTATAATTATATATACATATAATAAAATAAATATTGAATTAAAAATATAGTCGTTAAAAAGTAAAAATCAAATCCAAAAAGATACAGTTATAAAGGTACTTACAATTAGTCAGAGAATAAATTTAAATTGTATAATGACAGACAAATACTGATTGAGAGAAAAACAATGATTGAAAAGTAGTCTTGGTATTGCAAAGTCAAATTTTGTTATAATCGGTATATATACTTCATGAAAACTCTTTGTGTCCGTTTGTAAATTAAGCTTTCCAACAAGCGATAGTACAATTCATTGTGTCACAATCGTTTTATGTTGCTTGTTGGAAGACACACTATTATTTTTTTGCTTTTTAATATTCAGCGTCTCTAAGATTAGATGTTTGTTATAGCATGGTTCTTCATCTAAAATTTGGATATTGTTTCAATTCAAATCATGTTCAAACTGCAATCTACGTTCGATTATTACAGATCGAGCAGACGTGTTCCAATGGATATGATTATGATGTTTAATTTTTGTTTTCAACAACTGTCTGCTCGTCTGCCCAACATATGATACATCACAATCATTGCACTTAATCTTATAAACTACGTTATTCTTCGGTAAATGAGCACGAGAATCTTTTTAAACTTTTGTATATTTTTGTAGTTTGTCAGAACTATAGAAAGAAACTTTGATGTCATTATTATTAAAAACTATTTAAATTTTTCGATCAATGAAATAAAAAGTACAATAAACCATGATGATAAAACAATTGAATCAAGTTTTGAGAGAGAATCGAAATTTTTGAAAATTTCTCTATAAAAACACTCGATTTTCGACCTTTATTGAAAATTTTTATTATTTTGAACGTTCTTTCTATCAACAATCGCGCTTCGTGGCAGTGATGCAATTTCGGCTCCAAGCACACTGGCATTTCATCTTTTTTAAATGGATTTTTTTAGTGATGGGTTTTATTGGACTCACCTTGTCAAAAGCCTAATAAAAAGTCTTAAAAATAAAGATACATTTTAACTAGTGGTTAAAACCAGTTTTGATCACTGTCCAGATCAAAATAAAAAAAATTCGTCTTTCTCGTCAACCCTGCGAAATATTAGCATTAATAATCCGCAAACTTTGAAATAATTTTGAAGAACATTTCCATGGAAGCCTCAAAATTGTAAGTATAAAAAGTACATATTCAAAACATATTGTCTTCGTTGTGTAGGCTAAAAACTATCAAGCTTTAATTGATTCTGAATCAGAGGAAGAAAAACAAAATGAAGAAACAGAATCTGAAAAAGATACACAAACAAGCGAGAGTAATAACTTATCTCAAACGGTTCTTATTGTAAGTATTACTGTAACCATATTGTATATAAATATTTTCTTATATTATAATTTTAAAATAATATAATAAATTATAAAACTATAATATATCTTTGTTACAGAGTGAAAATCGAATTTCAGTAGATTCTGAATCAAAGGAAGAAAAAACAAAAAACGACATTCATATCATATTTAATAAAGCATCTGAAAATAAGGATATTAAAAAAAAATCTTTTAAAAAGAGACGGGTATGTATGTAGTATGACAATAAAGTTCGATGAATAGTATAAGAAAACACAACACTTAAAGGCAATGTTAGAACGGCAATTATCATGAATTACATTACAAATCAAAATTTTTCAAGCTTTTAGATTGTTTACAAAATGTTTACAAATTTTAAATATGCACAAATAGAAGGTGTTCATGAGTGTGTCCATTTCAAAAACAGATCGTAAAAAAAATATAAAAAATTCACTTTTGGCTTGTGGCACTTTTGACAGCTGAGGTTGAAGTTTGATTCATATAAAAGTTTTTGAGTTCATATAAGTAGCATAAAAATTCAGCAAACCTCGAATTATTTGAACAAACAATACTGAATTTGTAAAACTAAGATTGAAAAAAAAATTTTTGGTTGAACATAATTCATGTGTATGCGTATGCTTAGCAAAAATTTAGAATAATAAACAGCAGTAATTGTATTTTCAGTAGATGTTCGATCTTGTAACAGACGATATGCAATATGTTAGATAAGGACAGATATACTCAGACAGATGTCCTCTACCATTTTGCATTTAGTTGACGAGTTATTAATTTATGAACATTTCCAAATTCGCCCAGCCTATCGCCAAATGCAAGTGTGCGACAAGATCGCCCAGAGAGATATACGTTCTTCATCATTAGACATGTTGTTTAGAAACGATATTGATATTAATGTGCCTAATGATGATGAACGCGCGCCTCGTTGGGCGATCTTGTCACATGCTAATAAACAATTATGATAAATTTGAATCGATGAAAATCGAATATATCTAATTAGATAAGAGAAATCCTATACTTGGCCAGCAATGGATGTTATATTATAGCAGTTAATATAAAATATAATTTTGTAAATTATTAACATTATTTTGATCCTATAATATATAGGGCTCTATAAGAGCTTCTAAAGATGAGGCAATGCGTCAGATACATAGCGAAAGTCAACGTTTATTAAGAGAAACAGAAATTTCTTTACCATATCATAGGCCAAAACAGCGTACATTACAAGAATTTTTGAATAGAAAAAGAGTATCAGCTGCTCTTCCGAAAGCGCCTTCAACGGCAGCGAAACTTAAGATGTCATCAGCGATAGTAAGGTAATTTTATACATAAATTATAGATATATTAGGTTATATAGAGTATCTAGTAATAATCGCATCATCTCTTGTGAGCAGGTAGAACGAATTGAATTGAGTAAAAAAGACCTATCATTTGCAATTTTTATGCAAAAGTTATAGGGTACCAAGTTACTCATTATATAGTGATATTGATTTGATATGCAAATCCAACTGTGCAATCTCTGCATGGTATACCATGAATAACGCTAATACGCGGCAGTATTTAAACTTTAGCAGCGCATGTCAAATACTTTTTCGCCAAATGAAACTTAATCATACTGTTTTGAAAAGGTCTTAGTGTCAGCTGCAAGAATTTGTAATAAAAAAAATAGAGGTTCCCATTAAAATAATTCAGTGATCTTAATGTGACATTCCTAAGATTGTTCAAAATCAATCCAATATCAGTATATAATGGATTAATTAGTGTCCTACAACTTTTGTATGGAAAATTTTACACGAAAATGTCATCTTTCCTAGATAATTCAATGTCCTGACCTTTTTGTGACACCCTGTATATATACATACATTATATTATATTTAAACGTATACTCACACACGCACGTTTTACAAATTTGTTTTTAAAATATGAACAAATTATATTTACATATAATTTTAAATAGTCAGGTACTTGCGGAAAAGGAAAAAGAAGCAGAACTTTTTTACAAATCTTCAGATTCGGAAGATGATGTACAATCTATGCCTTTGGTTAGTGAAAATATAAAAAAATCTTCCATTAGAAACGAAAGAGAAATGTCATCAATATGTATTGAGCACACACAAAATCCTAAAAAATTTGAAATAAATAATCGACATTCTCAAGCTATCAGAAAAGAGATTGTACAGATAAATCATTTAAATGCTAATGCGTGTGAGGCGTTACTTCAAAATGATGTTTGCGAAGTAGATCATCGAGCTGTAGAGTTAGCTTCCTTAATAGATAATAATTGTAATCCAGACGGATTTAATACATTACTATCACAGATAAATGAATATAATCAAAATTTTCCAAAAATTAGTTTACCAAGAAAATTAATTGACATACATTTTGAAAATGGCTGTGAAACATATCTCGATGAACAAGAAGTAACAAACGAAACAGTTAAAACTATTATTTCTTTGAATAAAGAAACATGTATTAATGACGACAAAAAGTTAAAAATTACTGTAACAGAGAATGAAATATCAAAAATATATCAAGATGATTCCAATGTAATTAATAGAAGAGATAAAAATTCAGTTATAGAAGCAACGAAAATAGGAACAACTTCTAATAGTACAAATAATAAGGAAGTAACTGAAACATTTCAAAGTGATAATGATACAGACAATATTATATGTTCAAATTTTGATGAGTGTATTACACAAGATATAAATAATGAAAAAAAAGATCAATATTCTAAAATAAATGACGTATCGTCATCATCTCTTCTTGTAATTAATGATATTCAGTCAAAAATTCAACATAATTCTTCAGTAGATGAATGTGAAAAGATTGATAATCACCTACAAGTTCTTTCAAAATCTGCAGACGAGATTTTGGCGAATAGAAAAAAGTTATCAGCATTAGTATCCAATTCGAAAGTTACTTTAAGAGGATCGCCAGGTATGATTATTGATCTAACAGATAATGTAAAATCGAAAAAACCGAGTAATAATAAATCTGAAACAACTGTTGTACACTTACAAAATACACAGAATAGTCTTCTTCCAATTAATGAAGTACTTCCATACAAGACACCTGTTAACATTGATAATTCTGAATTGAATAAGCCTGGAGCCAAATTAATGCGCTTAAAGGAAGATTTGAAATTACAAATGATTTTAAAGCGTAACAAAGTATGGAAATTGAAAGAAATAAAGCTGCAAACGCAGGAGGAAGAATGGAATGGAGAGGAAAAAAGTGATTATGATTTAGATGAACAAGAAGTTGAACTGGATTTTGAATTAAGTGAAGACAGTGAAGAAAGTGAATTAGAAGAGAATGATGTTTGCATTAGAGATAAGAAAAAGAGTAAATGCCTATTTGCAGATGACGAAGCTGAAGTTACAGACAATGAAGATTCAAGTATAGAAGAGACATGTGATGAGAGTGAGGATCATATAAAATATAGTAAACAATCTACAAATTTTAAATATAGAAAAGAATACATGGATGACGATGTAAATGAAATAGAAACTGATGGTGAAGAAGAAGAAAATGATGATGATGATGATCATGATGATGATGATGATGATGATGATGATGATGAAGATAAATATGAAGAAAAAAAAGAAAACGAAGAAAGTTTAGATGCAAATATGAAGAATGAAAATGAATCTGATTTTAAAGATGTTGACAATGTTAATGCTTGTGAAAGCTTTAACATTACTAAAAATGATAGAAAAACAAAATTAATAGAAGAGTTCCAAAACGATTCAAACGTTACAAATCCGAACTATTTACAAAATCATAGTAGTCAATTAAATATGTCAACAGACATAGATGCATCACATTGCGATGATATTGATTGGATAAATGAAAATGAAAGCAATATGCCCGTTTGTCAACAAGAAGTTACTACAAGAAGCCAGATATGTAAGACACCTTTGACGAAAACAAGTATGCTCGATTTGATTTCTCCTGTAACGCAATTAAGCGTATTGAATACTACCTTAGAAAATGAAAAAGATTCATCACAAAAAAGAGGATGTTTAGTTGATAAATATGAGTTCCTTTCTATGAAAAGCACACAGAATGATGAACTTTCTGAACACGTATGTAATGTAAAAAATAAATCTATTTTTAAAAAAAAATTGTTTGATGATATTGGAGAAATTGTTGATGATGAATATCTTATGCGATTGTGTTCTGGCAAATTTGAATCTCCGCAGAGAACTGATATAGATTTATTTTCGCAATCTAGTACTGAATTACAGTTACGTTTAAATGATTCTGAATGTTCTAGAAATTCTAACGCAAAACTAGTTGCTATTAAATCAAAAAATTCAAAAGACAAAATGCTTCAAAATATAAAATTGACGTCAGATGAAGATTCTAATAATTCTGTAAATCATGCAGAGAAAATAAATAAAGTTAGCGCAATGAATTCGAAACTAAAATTAAGAGTTATGTCCTCGGATGATGAGGATGAAGATACATTTCTAAAACCTAAAAAACGTTTAGCCAAAGTATTGAATTTGTCTGATTCGGAAGAGGAGAATTCTCAATTCTTCGATAAAGAAGATGATATAAATAGTGAAGAGAAACAATATGTTGATTATGATTCCGAAGAAAATGAATATATAATTGTGCCAGAAAAAGATATAAAAAAAGTTGCAGCTAGTTTTGTGGAAGAAGAAGCAGAGTTAAGTGAAAGCGATTGGGATTCTGCCGATGAAGATGAGAAGAATTTGGATAAATTAGAATTTGAAGAAGCTGATGGTGAACACATAGACGAACACGAAGTGAAAGATCAACTGGAAAAGATCCATATAAAACAATTATTGGATGAAGATAAAAGAGAGGTGAGATTGTTGAAAGAATTATTATTTGAGGACGGCGATTTACATAGTGATGGAATGGGACGTGAGCGTAAATTCAAATGGAAAAATATAGGTATAATATATACATATATTTTTTAATATTATATTGTGTAATTATAATAATTTTTTAAATGACAGACGATTATCATACTTTTTTCTTTTAAGATATTTTATAAGATTCAATATATTATAAGAATCAAATTTCCAAAATGTAATACTTGATATGCTCCAATATGTGCATAACATTATAATTTTGTTTAGATAAGTTAGGAAATAATATTGAGATGTCAACACAAATATCTGATGAGAACGAAGGCTGGGTAGACGTGCAAGACGATGAGGAAGAAGCAAAGTGGAGTAAACTTAAAAATGAAAGAGACAAATTTCTTGAAGAAAGAATGGTACTAAATTATTGTGTGTAATAATGATCACATTTAAAGAATATAGATACAGAATATTTCTATAGAAGTATCTTATGTCTTTACAGAAATGCTCAAATAATGAAATTGAAGATGAATTATGTCATAGTAAAATCTTTAAACTCGGACTGGAAGCTGTTAAGAAGATCAAAGGTAATGAGTCACAAAAACAAGATACTTCTCTCGACAAGGTAAATTCTTTTGAGAATATAGAACCAATTATGCCACGGAATATAACA
Organism: Atta cephalotes; assembly: GCF_000143395.1. NCBI lineage: Eukaryota > Metazoa > Arthropoda > Insecta > Hymenoptera > Formicidae > Atta > Atta cephalotes. The sequence goes on along the minus strand of NW_012130097.1, from coordinate 3,516,525 downwards.
GATCTCTTAAATGGACCAAGTATTGGAAAGAAATCTCAGACGATATATGTAAGATTATTAATTTATCAATATTAATGAAAATATGACGTATATTGTCTCATCTCATAAGCAAATGAATAAATAATAGCTTGTATAAACAGGATGTCTGATAGTTAACAATTAAATTTTCGCATAAAGGCAGAATGGATTGAGGAAAAGTCTTTTATTTTACAATTTTTACAATAGTTATTAGGTGCGTTCAGTACAGCACAACCGTTGCACGGTTTGCTGATGAGTTGCAACATGTTGAGTATTCTACTGAACGCTCTTCTAGCATGGTTGACATATGCATCGGAAAATGCAATCCTTGCGCAAGGAAAGATTCAGTATCAACTTCACGACGAAACAGATCTGTATTCATAGTCGATACTTATATTTAAGACTGTCTTAAGTACAATCTTAAAATGTCATAAATCAATTTGTATTATCATCTTAAGACATTATATTTAAGATAGTTTTAAAATAAAAACGAACTATGAATAGCGTCCCATGTTTAGCGTTTTACAATTTCTTATGAACAGTCCTAGACAGAGAGAATAGAGATTTCAAGAGAAGCACTGCACACACCATATTATTCCTTCCACCATGAGGAATAATAATCATAGCTCAAAACGGATTTACGGATATACGCGACTCGTGCGTAGCCTGTATTGCCGCTAATAAACAATAATTTTCCATGTGCTTAACGACGGCGAATACATTTTCTGTCTCGCCGCGCGCTTGCATTTAGGCTGGACAATTTTGACTATTTTCATAAATGAATATTAAACTCATTAATTATTGCGAAAATTACAAAATGATACAGGGCTTTTCTACTCAATTTAGTCCATTCTGTCTCTATACGAGAGTTTAAGCATTTTTCAGACCCTATACATGTCTATATGTATGTATATGCAGCACGCACGCACACAAAATACTTATTATTAGATTGCGGATATTTATGCAAAATACTTAACTGAATATTAACCATCAGACAGTTTTATCGATCGTCGATGTTATTCATTAAAAAGTTATTAAAAAATAAAGCAGAAAGATTGAGATTGCCATTTGTAAATATGCAATTTATGCAAAATATTCAGTTAAGTATTTTGCATAAATATTCGCAGTCTACTTATTATGTAAAATTTACAGAATGTTATAAAAAAACGTTCACTCTTAACTCGAGGAGAAGAATCATTAGCGAGAATAGCATCATTGGTAAAACAAGGTGACTCTGTCTCTCATGCGGTAAATATAAGAAGAAAAAACTTTATCTTTCCGCATATTGATCAAGACACAAATAATACACTTAACAAAGAAACAGAAACAATAGCAGATTTGGATTTACAAATTAAGGTATATAATTTAATTATATAATGTCAGTTATATTATAAAATATATTTTATTATTATTATTGCTATACTATTGTACATTGCTTATTTGCTACAATGTGATATAGCTATACATTTCAAAATTAAAATTAAATAATTTTAATGATTCAAAACATTTAAACTTTTTTTGGAAAACTCATTTCTTGATTTGCACGTAGTAAATAAGCGATATTTCATTTATCTAATTTTTATATGCTACTATTGAAAAAGTATGTATATTTTTTTATGACTTTGCAGACTGGAAAGAGAAAGATGAACTCAAATACATCGTCGACATTGAAAAAAAAGCGAAAATAAAGCTATTCTTCATAAAAAAGTAATAATTATTTTATTTATATAATATGTGTTTTTTACAAGTAATATTTAATATAAATATTTAATAATATAAATTTTATATGTATAGATGAAATGATAATTAATGTTTTTGTTGAGCTACTTGTTAGATGCACAAAAATGTTAATAATACCTGACTATTTTATATAAAAATTGCTTCTTTTTGTGACGAGAAAACAATGAAATGTAAATGGTTAAACGATTTTGAATAATCAATTCAGACAATTTGTGTGAAATTCATTTATCTTCTTTTTGAATCCTTTCTATTGCGTGTAAATGATCAGAAACAGTTGATTTACTAACATTTAATGCTTTAGCTAATTCTTCAAGCGTTTGAGTTGAATTTTCATTCAAAAATTTTGATTGATCTAAATGTTTTCTTTTGTCTTTTAAATCAAAATTACTATTTTTAAATCGCCGATACCAGTACTTACACGTTTTTAACTGATGAAACAGACTCAGAATAAATTTCTAAAATGAATCGGTGAGTTTCGGCAGCCGTTTTCTTCGAATCAAAGTAGTAAAGCAGCCGAAAATATTTTGCATCATATTCTATTTTCAATCGCATTAAAAAGTATAGTTTACGAATGACGTTTACGAACAGAACCTATGTCAAATTATTTGTAGAAATGTCCAAGCTTTGAAATGACACATTCAATTTCAAAATATTTTTAGCAGATCTATAGCTATAATCATTTGTAGTGAACCCTCAAAACTAATCAGAACACCTAATAAAAACATAAGATATATATATATATATATATATATATATATATATATAAGAATTTTCAGATTTTTATACAATTCAGAATAGTTAAAAAAAATCTGCTATTATGACCTCAAAACTTCAATTTACGGACGAAAAGTGAAAATTTCACACATTACCGGCGAAGAATTAAATTCGTAATCGTAATTATTATATATGATTAATTTTGTAGAATAGATGGAATAAAAAATAAGTATTTATGTCAAAGATATAGAAATTAAAATCAAGAAAGAAAAAATAGTAATGTTTTTTTTTCAAATCTCATTTTTAAAGTTTTTTCTATTATGTTTATTAGCTTTATATGTAAGAAACATAACATTTGACGTTTAAAATACAACGAATAACAGTATAACAGTAATTATTTTTCTAATGTTAAAAAACATCGTGCGAAATATTTTACAATTTTTCAATTTTGCACGCTCGATCATATTACGAACTTGTGACTCTTTTTCGACACACCGTTTCAGTATCGGAAATTTGGGTTATCTGTTTGCCATCCTTTCGCATTTGGTCCAAATTGATACACCAGTCTGCGACCAAGTACTGGTAGAAATATTTTGCTCTTATAATAGTACCTAAAAAGCATCATTTTGAAAAAAAACTAATATAGCAATATCTAAATATAATTAAATTATTTCACAAGATATAAAAAATTTTATTATTCATTATTACCTCATAGCTCGACTAAGTTTTTCATAAGTCATTTTTGTATTTCCTTTTCGTGAACCCCATCGTTTTGCCACTTCATCGCTTTTTACGAAGCGAAATTTGGCTTGTGAATAATCTTCCCAGCAGATTAAACTTGGACACGTTTCTCTATTACGAAGTAAATCTCTAATAAATTCCCATAATTTTCCTTGACTCGCGGCTACAAAAATGCAGTTAAATCGTATAATTCAGTGAATACGTTTAATATTACATATAATAAATATCACATATAATAAATCTTTCATTTTAATTTCATTCTAGTTTATAATTTAACGAAATTAGCATATTTAAAGTATGAAAGACAAAGAGATAGTGTTATAGAAGGGAAAGAAGAAACGTGTTTTTATAAACGTGTAAATGCATCTGATCAGTGTGCGTCCCATGCGTAAAGTGTTCACGTCTAATCGTGAGCGCTGCTTCTGCTTGTCTCCTATATGCATGATACGCTAACTATTTCTTGTAATTTGAAAACTAAGCTTCGGACAAAAATCGTCTTAGAATTCGATCAGGAATACGTCTCTTGGGTATTCTTGGTTGTTCTGAATCACCCTGTATGTATATATTGTATCGAGAAATATATTTCGCAAAAATTTATTGCTGAACTTCTGATCTTCTAATTACTCGTGCAAATAAGGGTAATTTGATAGCATTAATGGACAGCATTAACTGAATATAATGGGAAAAATGCATGAAATTTTAGATAATAACACATACTTGAACATTAATAAAAATTCCACGAATAAAATGATTATTGAAATACGCGCATTTTTAATCAGGCGGAAGAATAGGAAATACATTGATAAATTTATTTATAAGAAATTATATGTTTCTGATGGAACTATCGAAATCTTATGGGCTTCTGAAGATACACAAAGAAAGTAATCCGTTGAGATGATAGCTGTATTAGTAATCCCCATTATTCTCTTGTTACATATTTGAAAGAAATTATTGAAAAAAGTTTAAAAAAAGAAATTGGTGATATCAAAAAGCTATAAAATAGTAAATAAATTAATTGGAATGTCATTAAATTCATACCATAACTATAAACTTGTTTCCTTTGATGTAGTATCTATGTATAGTCAGGGCCTAAAAAAATTACATTTTTTTTTTAATGGGTTTCGGAATGTAGCCTACTTATCGAGCGATTAGTTCTTATTTGTGGATCCATGAAAAAGAACCAATCGCTCGATGAGCACACTGCATTCCGAAACCTATCGAAAAAAAAGTTGTAACCTTTTAAGGTCTTCCTAAGACTGTACACTAATATTCCCACAAATTTAATTCTAAGAAGTATCGAAATAAGATGGAACTCTATATCAAAAAACATTGATTCCGAAACAAGAATTTTTAACGATTATACATATTTTATTCTCAATTCTATTTTCTTTAAATCTGATAAAAAATACTTCAAACAGATATTTGGTATACCCATGGAATCTCCGATCTTAGCAAATTTAGTGATTCAGACAGATTCGAAGAAAGAAATATTTTCCAGCATTAGTATTAATATTCCTATTTATTATTGTTACATTGATGACATTTTGCTTGCGATTCCAAATGATCGATTTAGTTCTTAAGACATTTAATTCTTATCATTAGAGATTGAGATTTAATGTGGGACATAAGAACAATGGTGGTATTAACTTTCTTGATGTTAATTTAAAGAGGATGATTGTATTAAATTTGACATTTATAAAAAATCGACTAAATTCGAGCCAATATTTGAGTTGACAAATCAAACCGTCCAATAGAACACAAAAGAATAATAATCAGACAATTTGATAGAATTTTATTTCTTTCTTTCATTCAGATTAAAAACGTCAACATCATGATTAATGTTTTAATTAATGATTTTAAATAATAGTTATCTTCTAAATATAATATTTTCCATTATAAATCAAAAAATAAAAACATTATTTAGAAGAAATAATTTTTATGAAAATAAAAGGAAATTAATAATAATAATTGTAGTTCTACTAATATAAAAAAATTCTTTACAATTCCATATGTAAATAAAATGTCAGAAAACTTTAGAACAATTGTGGAAAAAAATTTAATATATCTTATAAATCAATGAATTGTTTAAATTAATTTTATAAAAATAGAAAAAGATAGAACGGATAAAACGAATTAATGTAATGTGATATATAGAATAAATTGTCTGAATTGTGATTCCTCTTAAGGTAAACAAAAAGGAAACTTAAAACGAGGATTAAAGAACATAGAGCGAACCAAAAAAAAAACAATCTCTTTCTGTAGTTTCATCAATTAAATTATGAACTATAGATTTAATAACATCTGTTTTAGGAAACTATCCTATAAAAAAAAAATGATTTCGGAAATGATACTTATAAAAAGACAAATTGATGATATCAATCAGCAAAGCGATACAGAAAAATTATTGAGTAATTATTTATCTATACTAATATTTCTGCTTTACATAACATCAGTATGTTCCTTCTCCTAAGTATCTTTGTCTTGTTTTATATTGTATGTAAGTTCGATAATTCTTGATGAGAATTAGCAGAGAATTTAAAATTGTAGCAGTAAAAATAACTTGTCATCAATTTTATTGTCATTACTTTATTTATAATATTGAAGTTTGTTTTGGCACAGTTTGTTTAACACTCCAAAACTAATAATTGAATAATTAAATTTCACATATTAATTACGTGGTTTGATCATATTAGAGTCTGGAAATTTTATACCAAACATGTTACTCTAATCAAATGCAACGAAGAAGTATATTGGACAAATTAAAAAAGATTTTAATAAGAATAAATTCTTCAAGTTCTCTCTAAACAATTTTAATTATTAACGAGCGTTTTGCGTACACTAATCTTCAAGAAATGATTTATATTTGGACATTTGACTTGTAAATTTCAATTTTTTTGTGTTTTATCGTTAAATAATATTATATTTATTTCAATTGTATAAAAAATTATGGGCATATTGAAGATAGTTTAATCAAGACCGAAACGTTTATAATTGTTCTAACTAATTTGTTCAATTATATCAGAACAGAATCAATAAAATTAAATTTATAGAAGTTTTTCGCTACTTATATCTTGCGTTATGGTATATGCATTTTGTAATTATATATTTCGCAGTTATACTTACTATTTTTCTTAGTTTTTAATACTCTTGGTCTACCTGGCAGCCTCTTGGTTGCAATTTCGATACTATTATCTGATTCCGCATCTGGGAAAAGCAAGAAAATTGTTTAAAATAATTATGATACCAGATAGGACAGAGTCCTATCTGGGAGAAAGAATTCTTTTTTATTCCCGATTAAATGAATTCCTTTTCTATCTCATTTCTGTTCTAAAAGTATTCCTAAGAGTCCCAAAAGAATTCACTTTTATATCATCAATTGCGACCTCTTTTTCAGATTCAAAAAATAATATTTTTCTAGTCTATATAAGAATTCGCAATAAAATTAAAATAACTTTTAAATGATATTTTAATGGAGTTCTTCATTTTTTGCTCTCTCTGAAGCTCTTTCTCGAGTTCTTCACAAACAGATTACGCTAATTCAGAAACAACAAGAACATTCATTTTTTTCGAGTTTAAATAGATCAGTTGTGCTGTCTAGGATATATTCAAATCTTCGTGTGTGTGTGTGTGTGTGTGTGTGTGTGTGTGTGTGTGTGTGTGTGTGTGTGTGTGTGTGTGTGTGTGTGTGTGTGTGTGTGTGTGTGTGTGTGTGTGTGTGTGTGTGTGTGTGTGTGTGTGTGTGTGTGTGTAGTGTAGTGTAGTAGTAGTTAGTTATAGTATATATATATATATATATAATAATATAGTATGT
>NW_012130097.1:3478715-3509481 GCF_000143395.1 Atta cephalotes | reverse complement strand
ATATTATAATATATATCTCGATATATATATATATATATATATATATATATATATATATTTAAAAAATTTGGAAAAAAAAGTTTCACACAAAAAAGTTAGAGACTAACTTAAAAAAAAGTTGGCGGAATTTATTTTAAGACTAAAAAAAAATTAAAATATTTTTTAAACGTGAAATTCATAGTGATATCTTTTGAATATCGTACACTCAGCCAATTTTTTGATAGAAAAACATTCGTTGATATTTTTAACATATATTTTCTTAAAATTTTTGAAATTGGTACTTCATTTATTGTCAAACAAACTTTTCATAGAATGACAAAAATGCAAATATCAAATACTTAAATAAACCAATTGATAATAAAATGTCCTAACAGGAATATATTTTCGAATTGCATTTCTTCACACAAATATGGAAAATAATTATCATCAGATAAAGAATTTTCAGATGAGATAGTAAATAGAGTGAAAATGGATATATTCGAAAAGGAATATATTCGCTGTAAAATTAGCTGTTAAATATATTAGCTGTAAAAATCGAGGAAAAAGGTTAGTTAAGAAAAGCTTTCGTTTGAAAAAACATTTTGTCCGATGAATTATTAGACTTTCCTGAAATGTTATACTGATCTTAAAATATTTTTATTTAGATCTTATTAAATTAAATAATCGATTTCATATTTAGCTGAAGTGCTTAATGATGGTTTATTAAACGTACAATAAAGATCAAAGTAACATACTCAAACTGAAAGTTCAATCATACGTATATATTTTTTTTCAAAATTTAAATATATATATTCGAAGACATATTTTATAATAATTAAAATTCAGCAATTATGCGATTTCTCTCATATACTTACGTGTATTAAAAATTAATACTGCGCCTAAATTAGTCTCGAAATGTTTCTCTAATTTAAAAAGTTTAAAATTTTTTGGAAACACTTTTGTTCCCCTTATTTGACTAAGGTTTTCAATAATTTTTTAGAAAATTTCTCACATTTTTTTATATGAATTAGAACATTTTTCAGAAATGTTTTAAGACAATCTATATTTTTTCTGTAGAACTTTTTATATATTAAAATTCAAGAATAGTTTAAGATTTCTCATTTTATAATTTCCAAAGAAAACTTACAAAATCTAAATAAATTTAAGGGATATTCTTTTTTAGAAATCTTTATATAATTAGGAATATGAAAAATCTGAATTTATCGTTATATTGAATTCGAAGTTTTCGACCATTTTTTAAATCTATAAATATATTATATTTATAAATGTAGCAACGTGTATACATACAAAGGTTTGATATACGTTGCGAATGGAGAAGATTATACAATCGGTCTCCGAACACAGGATCATGATTAATAAAATCTTCTCGCGTAAAAGTAACAATTTCTTTCCCAGATACGGCAAGACTGTGCTGAATGGAGCTGTAAGGTTGACCGATATATGATGCGGCTGACATAAGCCAATTTATTGTTTCCTCTTGACACCAGGTTCTGATAGGTTTGTCGGACCATCCAGTGCCATCGATCTCCTCGCTTTCGTCACCTATCAAAACGAATTTAAAATCAGACAATATCTACAGGCAATATCTATCAATCCATGCATGTTTTATTAAAATCATATAATAATACGTTTTGAATGCAAAATGTTTTAGATTGATCGAACGATTAAATGCTGAAATCAGTATATAACAGTTTTTCATAAAGCGTTATAACACGTTAATGTTAAAAAGTCCGAGGAAAATCCCAGTGAGTACGTCGGTAATCGCAGATAGTAAGAAAGTATTGTAATTTAAACCTTAATTCACTACAAATAAATAAGAAAATTGGAAAGATAACAAATTAATTATCTCTTGAAGTTATTTTTTTCTTAATAATTTACTATTAGATTCGTTGTTCGAATTGACAAGAAAAACGCGAGAACGCGTTAGACATACTGCTTTGTTGTGATAACAAATACAAATATTGGTATTATTATTATTGATATTAGTAGGATAGAGAGCTGGAGATTCTAACTCACTGTGTTAGTATACATATATGTGGTATTAGAACGATACAGAGCAGACACCTAACATATCTTCCTATACTAGATAAATGTCCCTCTCCTACAAAAGTTACTCTCTTTAATATTTTTTTCTTTCCTTTTCAATCATATAAATATAGGTAGCTCGGAAAGATATCTACAGAAAATTATACACTCTTGTTAAAATAAAGTTTCCATCTTCCATTTGCAGTCTTGACTTTCTGCATACGGAATGATCTTGTAATAATTGTTGGTCATAACACAGGTATACTAAATATACTAGATTTTATTTTCAATGACTAATTTAACAAACTAAAGTTATAATAATTTTAATTAGAATTTGGAAATTGTGATGTTTATACAACGATCAATAATATAATACCGATAAAGAATCTCTGAATAACTAATTAAAGCGAAGTAATCGACAAGAATTTCTACAGAATGAAAATATATTATTGAATTAAACTAAATTGATTAATAAGCTGTTGAAATTTACTTTTGTAACTAGTTGATTTAACATTCGTGAAATTTAGTGTGTTTCAATTATCTGATTCTTATGTAATTTATTCGAATCATTTTATTTATCTGAGACTTATTGTTAAGAAATTTATTTGTATCATTTTCTTGTTTTATTTGATATACTGCAGATGGTCAATTTTGATCAAAACATCTATAATTTTTATACATTTAACATAATAAATTTTAAATATGTAACTTTGCGCTACGATCAAATCTAGTGTATGACATATGCTCTTTTTATTTACTGTTTATAAAAAATAGTGTCACTCTTGGGTTTACTTTTTAATTTAGTACAGGTATAGATAAAGATGATATCATTTAGATTTTATAATTTATAATTTTATAACTTATAATTTTATAATTCATAATTAATACAATAATTATTTTTTTGAGGTGAACGTAGCGCTTTTTTTTATCTTTTTTAAAAAGTAAATTAGTCGTTAATCCTAATATCACGCATTTTTTTCTGTATATGTATCGACAAATCTCAACAGGTTACATTTTCGGAAAAATAATTTTTTAAAAAATAATTTTTATATAAAATATCGCCTTAAACTGGATTATGTAATTTTTTAATATTCTACATATAAAATTAAGTTAATGTTATTTAAAAAGTTAATGTTATTTAAAAAATGTACCAATCGATGCATCTTTTAATAAAATGATCAAATGAATCTTTTCATAAAATGAACAAATCTGCCAGAAAAAGTTGCTCTGCTTTTGGAAACGAGATATTAATCCTTAAAATTGGCGTTTATTTAAGTTAGAAAATCTAATATATTGTAGAGCCCCTCCCTCGCCTATTATATTAATAATTTCGAATTAAAAAAATACTGAAGTCTATTTCCATCAATATAAGGTGCTTCCGATAATTTAAGTTTGAATTAATTCCACTAGGAGCAAAAAATATGATAGACATAACCACCTAATACTTTTATGATGCATGACAACTCAATGTATGCCATGGTTGAGTCAGTTAACAGGTAGCAAAAAAATAATAAAAATTTTACGAATGGTGAGATAAAATATGCTTTTATTAATTTAATAATTAATGAAGATTAAATTTACTTAAAGCAACAATCATGTAAAATCATGTAAAATTATCGTGCAGATTTAAAATATGTTACGTAAATTTAAGAAATTTACTTTTAACTTCTCGATAAAAAATTTTTCATACATGAATAGATATAAACATGTATAAACATACATATACATTTATAAATATTCATAAACATATTTATATAATCATATATAAAATATGTCCACGCATGTTCATAATACATTCTTCTTTTTTTTAAAAATTAAAAAAATTAGTCGAAATTGATTTTTTTTCTATTCTTATTACATTACCGAATGAGCATTTCTTCTTAATTGGTTCACAACCACGGCTTGCTAGGAAATTGCTTCGTCTGGGAACTAAAGAATCCATGTCCAAGAGTAAATGATCATTTTCATCTTCGTGTAAATTAATAAACGATGGATATATCTACAATCATAGAATTTAAAATTTAAAATTGATTTAAAAGTAGGATTAAAATTTAAAATCAACTTAAAACAGAATTAAAATAAAAAATTTAATTTTAATTAATAAGCAACAATAAGACGCTGTATTCATCAATTAAAATTAAAACTTCAAAATGTAAATTAAAACTTATTTAAATGTAAATGATTAACAAAAGAACTAAGAGTCAAATTTTTCGTATATTTAAATTAAAAACATATACATTTCGACCTATTTGTCAGATTATCTTAAGTGTATACATGTCGATAAATTAACGCAAATTTAATAAAAATCATAAAACGGTTAAATATGATTTCTGCAAATTATAATTATATACGCAGAGTAATGGACCTATCTCTTCATATCTATTTTCAGTCGTAACAATGCAATGCTTTCAATCTTCATGTCATTTTCGTAGTTACATTCTTCTATTACATCAGTTGCAATTTGTCCATAATGATAATAAAATTAGTTGAACATGTAGTCATTCCATGCAAGCACACATTCTATTATCAAATTAATAGTCTATTGTAATATCTATTGTAATATCAAATTACAATAGATTGTAAAAATTAAATTAAAATATGACAATGAATAAATGGTCGTTATATTCAGAATTCTTAGTATATATCATCTTTATTTAATTGACAACTATATTAAAGAATGTGTGATAAATAAAATTATTGTACATATACTCCCCAATGTGAAGGTTTAGCCAGAATAATCAATCCAGTAATTGAAACAATACGTCAAATTAATTTAATAGCGGCAAATGCGATTAGAATTAAGAAAATTGAAAACAGTTCCGTTAGAAATTATCAATGTTATATTATAATGTGTGAGCGATATTCTGATGTTTTATAATATCTTGTTGAGAGAGGAAATGAGAGTGGAAGGAGAATAGAGATAGAAAAGGAACAATGAAAGTGAGAAGGGAAGAAAATGACTAATAATGCGAACATCAAAAATAATTAATGGGATAATTTTCACGTTCGTTTTAGAAAAAAATCAAGTTTGAAGAAAATGTAAAAGTACAAAAATGACAATATCTCATAAATAACTACCGAAACTCATATTTTATTGCATTTTGTTATTGAATTTTTCACGACAAATAATTATTAAAATTTTTTTTAATATTTTAAAATTTTTATTTAAGTCATCTTATATAATACATAAGGTTATAAGCAAAATAACTTTAACACTTAATTTAAACTTAAACTTAACTTATTAAATTTAACTTTAACTTTAATAATTATTAACTTTTTAATATTAACCTTTTTCTATTTTAATAAAATAATTTTATTTAAAAAAATTTTATAATCATTATTCTAAAAAATAACAGTCTACACTCTTACCAAATATACTGTATAAAAAGTTAATTTATAAATTATCCTATAATTACCATAAATTTTACCATATTGCGTTTCACCTTTTTTTTTTTATTTAGTTCCCTTGTCAATTTATTGTAATTTGGAAAGTTGAAATTTTCGATTTAAAATTCGATATTAAAATTCATCTGGGTAAATTAAATGTTTGCATTTTTTAAATAATCGTATAATTCGATATTTCGTATGTTATCCAGATATTTATAATCTTGTTTGATCTTACGTTACTATCCTAAAAATATCTTTTCTATGATTTTCAAGTTTTCAAAAGTTTTTTTCAAATAATGATATCACGGAAATAGTACGAGCTATCTTTAGTTACAGAAAAAGAATGTAAAAATTAATGTATATATCATGACTTAACAAGAGCAAAGTTACTTGATCTGCTAAAATTGTTATTCTCTTAATTTGAATTACATAGAGCTAATATACACATACAGCTTTTTTTTGCTTAGTTTCAACGAAGTGATAAATTTACACTGTTTTTTTAACTTAAGTCTGAGACAGATATTGGAAAAGATATAAAAATGTACGAATAAAAGGGAAAAGAATGTAAGAGAAACAAAACAGAAGAAAAAACGGCGATCACATAAATGATTTAGAGTGCTTAAAAAAATAACAAATATTATGTAAATTATGCGTTCTTATTAAACTCACTTCCAAGTCACTCCTGCCGTAACTATTAAACGAATCCATTTTCACGTGACAGCACTGACACTATCACTTTAATTTTGTCATACAATATCAGCGAGAACTATCAGTGAGTCAGGCGCGCTCGTGTAAAAGTAGTATATATTATACTTGCATAGCGACAATAATTACACGTACGAGAATTAAACCCGCGGTAATTTATGAAGTACGTGCCGATATTGCATGAATAAACTCATCGTTCTGAGATGTTCGATTAAAAATATGGAATAGGACACACAATTATTTCAAATCATAGATAAGCAACGATAACTGCGATGGCAATAATGCTCCACCGCGCGTCTCTCATAAACGACTGAACTGGACTGAGCACAGTGAGCACGAGGTCTCCAAATCTCTACTCGACAGGGAATGACGAAGAAAACAAATATGAAACTACAGTGGGACAGTCGCGGTTGAACAGGTTTCAACGGGGATTTCCCGCATCACAACCGCGGCCAATCACTACCGCTGTACGTCGTACCGCGATAGCTGACGCAATAATTACTTATGCCTCATTGGCGTCGATATTTTCAAAATCGGATCATTTTTTTCTGATCATTAATTCTACAATAAAATTTTGATTTTATTAATTCTACAATAGAATTGAATTTTGATTCAACTTTTTTTATTTCTCTGCAAGTAAATGTAAAAGTTTTAAGCTGAAAAAAAAAGAATATGCTTTTCAAAAAATTCTATTCAGAAAATGTTAACGCGACAGTTGAACTTTGACGTCAATAATGTAAATTTTTTTAATTCCAAATTATAAAAAAATCGACATAATAAAATATCTTTAATCATTTCTTACAATATCGTTCTGTCTCAATTAAATGCATATATCTTTATCTAATACATTGCAGTGCTACTCTTACAAGATCGAACTACGAATCTACTGCTCTCTGTTTACCATTCTAAATCTTCGTTAAGCATACTTATACACGTGAATTAAGCTAATATATTTTTTCTAGGCTTTCGATTTTGGTTTGACAATTTAATATTTGTTCAAGTAATTTGAGATTCGCTAAATACTATTACTATTATATGCTACTCATAATTATAAATCTTTCATATCAAGCAATTTCTAATCTCAGCTATTAATTAAGTTATTAATTAAATTATTAAACAATAAATTATTTTTGTTCGATTTTTTTTTGTGAAATCGACTCATTCGGACTTTCTATTTGTGCATATTTTAATTCTGTAAAAATTGTAGTCTATAAAGCCAATTTAAAAATTGTATAATTCGTAATAGTTCCTATCGCGCTAACATCTCCTTAAAGATTACTAAAAGATTTCATAATTGCTTTTTGCAATTTTCTGTAGTTTTATATTTTCACAAAAAGAGAATAAATTATTGCAAAGTATGTGATGCCAAATAGTATCAAAAACTTGAAAAAAATCATTTTTTTTTGTAATTTTAATTGTTCATGATTTTTTAAATTATAGTTTTTAAAATTATTTATTAAATAGGTTCTCAATTAGCATGCTTCAGCAATTAATCATCTTCATTTTTTTATTTCATTCTACAATTTCGGCTTCTTTGTATAACTTTACTGCTGTGTAATTTTTTCTTTATAATTTGTTATACATATATAAAATCATAATATTTATTTATTATACATGTTTTAGATTATAGCTGAATTATATATATTTTAATGTATGTGATGCCAAATAGTATTAAAATTACATTTTTAATTTTTATTTATATCTCCTTGAAAAAGATACTAATTTAATTTTTTAAAATCTGATCAAAATCCATTCATTGAAAAAAATTTAAGAAGTTATAAAAATTAAATTAGTATCTTTTTCAAGGAGATATAAATAAAAATTACATTTTTAATTTTTTTTATAATAAGAAAAAATGACCAATAAACGAGCAAATATGAGATTCTTAATAAAAACGAATTAAGATGATATATTCACATAATTAAATATGGGATGTATACGAAAATAATAGTCGCAAGATGTTTTGTACTCACAGTTTTCAGTTGCATAAAAATCAGAATATAAATAGTACGTTTGGTTGATTTCAAATTATATATTATATGAAAAATATTCTTCATATAGGTAAGATGCATATGTTAAGATGCTTTTCTATATATTTTCTCATAATGAGCTAGTGAGACGCAACATATTTCTATAAATCTTTCACACATATGCATCCTCATAATAAAAGAAAATTCATCGTTATTAAGTGAGAATATGTGTTTTTGTCAAACTAAGTAATAAAATTGAAATAAAATATCTTAAACAATATCAAGCCAATATTCTACAGTCAAATGAATAAAAAAATATTGATTTATAGTTCAAAGTAATTTTAGTAAAAATTAATATAATAATTATTACTGTCATACTATTGATTGTTCTATAATTTATTAATATTTAAAATCGTATACAAATTTACTTATTATTTTCTTAAAATATGAGGCAAAAAAAAATAGATATAGATTTTCAGTCAGTAAAGAAATCTAACTATAAACTTTTTCTTTTTCGCTATTTAAATGTAAAAATTATCTTGTATAATTATTCCTGGGTACTTAAACGGAATACAAGTAATTGAGATAATACTTTCAAATTTGGAAGTAATATGCTTTTGAGTATTTTGTGGTGAGCGCCTATGTCTGACTTTATTTATAGTATGTACGTAGTGATGCACAGAGTAGATATATGTACATGTCGATATAGTCGCGATCTTCCTTATGACATTCTATATATGTGTACACAACACACACACGCGCACGCACGCACGCACACTTGTATATCCACGATCGATTCTTTTACAAGTAATTTGTTGTAATTTTTTTACAAGTAATTGTTTTTTGTAATTAGCTTTTAGGAAAATGTACGCATGTACAATAAAATTATAATGATGAACATTTTTACATCTGCTCCCTGCAGTACATTATAATTACATTAAGTACATTATATATACAATTATAACATTAAGTAATTAAATAATTTTTAAGATATTACTAAATTAACTATTATTTATTATATTCTTTTAATTTTTTATTTTAATTATTATTTAATTAAATATAATTCTTTTTTTATATTTCTTTTATTATATACATTATTATTTATTATTATACTTATATTATACTTCTTAATTTATTTAATTAAATACAATTCTTTATATTTTTTTTACGTTCTTTGGATATAGCCATAGATATTTATATTTCTAAATGCATTATATACATATCGCATCATATAATTACATACTGATTAATTGAAAATATCCAACTAAATAACCGATCGGTTCGGAGAAAAGGCATCCGTGAAAGAACGTTGCTTACGTTTATGGATAATTATACCTGCAATTATCATAAACCCTAGGTACATGTGTCAGTAGTTGTGCAAACGTAAGCACTATGAATCATTTTGATATATTTCGCAATTCGCTAGAAAAAAGACTAGCTCTCTCTAACTCCGCTTCTAAAAATATGGACATTTTTACGGCAGAACGTCTTA
Organism: Atta cephalotes; assembly: GCF_000143395.1. Lineage (NCBI taxonomy): Eukaryota > Metazoa > Arthropoda > Insecta > Hymenoptera > Formicidae > Atta > Atta cephalotes. The sequence continues at coordinate 3,499,902 of NW_012130097.1, read as the reverse complement.
TCTTATTATTATCGATTTGTTAAATATGATACAAATTTTGAAGTACAATATAATCGACATAAATATGTGAAAAACGGGTTATCAGTAATTTCACAGATCTGCGTAAAAAAGGTATCAACGATATGAAAAAAATATGCATGGAAAAATATATATAATCTTTTAAAAAAATTTCTTCTGCTTAGAACATCTCTTCTTGCCTAATTATACTTTACAAAAATAATAATTGAAAGACAACTGTAATTTAATATAACAATAATTTAATATAACAAGTACGAAAATTCATAAAACAAACAAGTTAATTCTTATGCATTACTATATCGAAGTAGACTTGTTTGTTTATGAAATAATTTGAAGCAGAAATGATAAAGTAAAAATTTTTAGTAACGAATAAATAAATCAAGTCAAAAGCAAAGTTATTATTTATCCACAAAAGAAAATAAGATAAAATTTGATAGAGAAAAGTAGGAGGATCTTAATGGACCATGTCTCAATCAGACGCCATCATTACACTAAAAAAAAAATCCACTGTACTCTGACATGAAAATTACACGTTTATGACTGAAAAATTTTTTCTAGATTTTTTGAAATAAAAATACATTCTTCTTCTTCTTACGTTAGACCTCTGGCCTGTGTTACATCTCTCTCATATACTTATGGTGCGTATATTAATTATTCAATTAAAATACGCATTAATATGATGAATAAATATACTGCGTAAGTTCGTGCCATTTTTTCGAGAAATGTTTATAGGGGAAAACGATTTTAGGGGAAAGAACAAACTTTCTGCGATACCTAATATATAATATTATTTTAATGCAAAAATAACTTGTAGTTTTACATTCAAACAGTATTTTTATAATATAAAAAAAATTTCATACGAAATTCAAGATTCATGCAGAATACGTTAACAAATTAAAAAAAATTTTTTAATTAGAGGAATTTTATTGGTTTATATTTTAGGATCTAACGGAAAATAAAAATAATGTTTCAAAGGGTGGTTTAATGGAATGATATTAAAAACATAAAGTATTTAATATATTGCATTTAATTTTAGGTTCTCCAATTATAAAAAAAAAGTTAATCATCGCAAGTTTGCATCTAAAATATAAATTAAATTTTAAGTTTAATGGAAAAAAAATTATTTAAAATATTTATTAGGAATTTGTTTGAGTAAAAGTTTTTTAAACTGATAAACAACATTCACAACTTTTTTATTTTAATCACCAAAGAAAGTCTTAAAAGAAAAATTATACCGTTTTTTTTAAACAATAATTTCAATATTAATATGTAAAACGATTATATCAAAATAAGAAAATTCTTTATTAAATAGAACACCACTCTTCGAATGTGCATCCGTCGAACAAATGTTGAAGACATTATTTTATTATCATTTTTTTAAAACAAGAATAAAAATTTCTTATTGAAAAATTTTAATACTGCAATTATTATTTCATTTATGATTTTTTAATTAGAGGAATTTTATTGGTCTATATTTTAGGAATTAACTGAATATGTCAATTAGATGAAAACGCTCACTGAGCGTTCAGTGAGCAATTATCGTTCTGCATTGTAGTACGTCCAATTCTAAATAGCACAGAAAATTCTGAAACTATTCTTCTTATTCGTTCTATAAGTTTTTAGAAACAAAGAAAAAGGTATCGAACAGTCGTCATTAGCAAGGTCCGATACGCTCAATACCTTTGATCTATATTTTTAGATCTAATGAAATATATCAATCAGATGCAAGAGCTTACTGAGCGCTCAATGAACGGTCGTGCTTCTGAATGCATCCATTGTCTATTGATCGTCTTTGAACGGGGCTCAGAAAAATTGGCTGCCAGACACAAAAGTGTATGAGTTTTTAAGATCATTAATTTCCCGACAAATTCATATTTGGAACATTTTTCTATGATTTTTTGACAAAGTTATAGCGTTTTAAAGAAAGTGTTACAAAATGGACAATTTTTTCTTGTAAACTCAGTATAACTTAGAAACAAATTATTATAGGAAACTTTACCAAAAAGGAAATTAATGTGAATTTTTAATTTTAACTCTTTTTAATTTAATTACATCTTTTTTTAACAGTATTTATAAATTCACACAGAGTTATATAAGTACATAAGCAATAAGAATCTTATTGGACCGTACATTTTGAAACTCATCAAATAGGAAATAAAAAATCTTGGCTTGGTCTAAACTGCGTTAAGACTTTTTAATGCTTAGTACTTAAAATCTAACTAGAAGGCATTCAATCTTTTTCTTTTATATCGATTAATTTTAATAATATCGATGTTGTTTTGTTATAATAATAAAAAAATAACTGGAAAGTGAAAAATTATTTTTTGAATAACTTCAACTGTAACATATTATTTTTTAGAGTTAGTAACATGTAACGATAACCAGTTACTTTATGAAATAATTTTCCTAATCCTGTAATTTTCAGTTTGTTTCTCTAAAAAAAAAACAAGACTTTGCTTTAAAAAAATTTGTGCTATTATTTCAATTTATTTAAAACAATTTCAATTTATTTAGAATCACTCCCTTTTCGGAAGTATACCACGTTTCTCAGTTTATTCTGTATTAAATGCATCTCTGCAAAAATTTAATAAATACAGATAAATGCGCATGCTTCAAGTCAGAAGCAAACCAATCTTCTATATTAATATGAATTATTTAATTTTATTAAAAGATTTATTTTTATGATTTACCTATTTTTTGTTTTCATCGCAAGCCATTTGAGATGCAAGATTTGCAAATTTTGCCATATAGTCCACACTGTTTTCTCCCATGAGGCATTGCATATGTGATACAACCTAAAATATTATTATAAAACAAACATTTATGATATGATAGTATAATATAAGATAAAATAATATTTAATGTAAATGGTGTATTTCTATTTACATCAGAAGAAGGACGAGTATCTTCCATAATTTGTTCACCTGCTTGATTTCTTTGTGAACCTTTCATAGGCGATTCAAGCTGCCCTAAGAAACTGCTTAATGAAAAATCTGCAACCTAATTCGATTATTCTGTCGATTAATTTTTCACACAAAAATATATTGTGCACATTTATATTAATTATAAATATTTTTAATTATAAATTTATATTAATATTTTAATTATAAATATTTGGATTAATTACCTCGCTATTTAACCATTGATGTTCACCTTCTTTAAGAATTTGGGTAGCACTAGTAATAATTGAATTCGAATTCTTTGTATCTCCACTTGTCTCTAAAGCGTCTAAGAAAGTTTTGTCCTGAGCATCGTTAGCATTTACTGTTATTTTATTAGTTTGCATTTGACATACACTAGCGTTAGTTGTCAAATTTTCTGATGACATATTTGGCACAGATACAACAGGCAATACCCTTTGTATAACGAGACTTTTCTGCCTCACTGTTCTACCTCGCTTACAAAAGCGTGTTTTAAATTTCTGTAAATATTTATATGTATATACAGAAAATCTTATGCTGATTCTACAAGATGCTGATGCTTATGCTGAGTCTGTAGTCGGAAGTCTTAGTCTCAATCGATGAGTTGACCAATGAACGTTGGTTGTACAAGTTGGTCAATTTCATTAAACTTAGTTGGTAAAACTTAGTTGGTAGTTAGTAGTTCTACCAACTACTGACTCATTGCAGAATCAGCATCTCGCACACACACACACACACACACACACACACACACACACACACACACACACGAGGTGTCCTAGATCTACAGGATCACCTCTCATTAATAGGTAGAGCGAAATAAACTAAATCAAAAAGTCCTATACCTATTTTGTACAATAATTAATTTCTAAAAATAGTATTTCTAAAGAATAACATGTTATGTTCTGCTGAACGCAGCCAAAGTTGCGTTCGACAAATAGTTTTTGCAGGAGAATAATACCTCGATTCTGTAAATAATCTTAAGCCCTAAACACAATGGCAATAGTGATAGCGATAGAAATAGCGATAGTGATAGGAACAGAGGAATCCAATATACTGAAATGCATATGTCAATGCACATAGGAACAAATTTCCAACGAGTTCTATGTCTATGATCTTATAGCCTATTAATTCGTTCAGATTTTTCATTCTGTTTTATATCATTTCATTCTGTGCTATAACCTCGAAGCAGATGGAAGAATGTACTACAGTCAATATACGAGATCAGATTGGTTGGCATTTTTATTTCTTTTTATTTATTTTTTTTGCGGTATTGTGCAACGGAAAGTTATAATTATATATCGCTTATTTCTATGCTATTCGAATCACTGTTCTTGTCGCTGTTGTCTCACACTGTGTCTAGGATTTTATATATCGCTTATTTCTATCGCTATTCTTGTTGCTGTTGCCTCACATTGTGTCTAGGGTCTTTAATGACAGTTCAATATAACTATATAAAGAATCACAGAATCTTGTAATTACAAATCGGAATATCTTTGCATAATGCATAACTCACAATGCATAAATAATAAATGAACCAAAATCCTTCATTTTTTTTCTTTCTATGAAATAAAAGAAAAAACTCTGAAGTTGATTTTCTTACGCATTATGCAAAAGTGCTCCGATCTTTAAAATTACAGAATTGGAGCATAGATTAAAGTCAATGAATGATTGTTAAAAGTAGTCCGATTGAATTTTTTCATAAGTAACTTTGATTTTGGATTAGTTGGATTACATAACTTTTATTTTCTTAAACATTTTTGTCTATTTTTATATTTTCCAAGATATTTCGATGTCAAAGTTAAAATAAAATACTCAATGTTGTATTGAATTTAATAATACTTACATCAAGTTGTGTCTTAAATGCGTCAGCTGTACCAATCTTATGATATGTTTGTGGAATGAGAGGTCTTCTAAATGTAGATTCTTTAATAGATAGGACTCGAGACGAAATTACTGTTTCATTACTTCCTGACGTATTATCGTATACCTAATAGAAATATTTTGTAACATTAAAAAAATTTGAACTCGTCTTGAAATGCAACTAGAATCTCAAAATGAGCAAGATATCTGTTACATCTTACTTTGTTAGTACCATAATTATGTTTCGCCAGTGACAATAACTTTTGTAAAACCAAACATAGACTGTTATCATGCATGATACTCGATGATGCTGAATTAGTTATATATTGTCCATTAGGTAACCAATCCCACCAATATTCAAGTATAATCTTTGATTCACGACCAAACTGTAAATTAAACTTAGAATATTAGAAGATATACTTCAAATAATACAGTATAAATGTAAAAGCAAATTGCGATTATTTGATGAGAAGATTAAATGTGACAAATAGTAATAAATGTAATATTGCGCACCATTAGAAAAAGATCGCCCACGGTAATTGTGTTTGCTTCTTCGATGTTCCAACCCTTTCGAATTCTCTCGATAGTTTCTCTACCAGGAAACCTATTTGGTTCTGAATGATGTTCTGATGGCGGTTTTTCTATATTATTTATAATCGCTGGTTTTTCGGATATATTACTTCCAGTTTCTAAGAGATCCATATCACTACTGATATCTGGCAGTGTACAATTTTCATCAGTGCGGTTTAAAATCTTTTTATCCGATTTATATCGTTTAATGCCCTTTTTCCCCACGCCTTTTAAATATTGGACAGAGCCTAACAAATCTTCCCGTGAGCTTTTCAGACCGAGACGTTTTTCATATGAATTCAAACTGACACTATTGCTAGTAAGATATTCTCCAAGATTAACCATTGGCAAGGCAATTTTACATCCTTCTGGTGGAGCAACTCGTAATAAACAAGTATCTTTTATATCATTAGCAACAAGATTTTCTACAGTAGAACACTATAAATATTTATAAGGATTATGAATATTCAAATAAATTTCATTGTGCATAGTTGAAAATATACAATAACGAATGAGAAGAAAATGTACATATAATTACGACAGAGAGCCAAATTGTTGGAATAGATATAAGGATACTGTGGTATATTTTGCGAGTCGCCATCGTTGTTGCAAAAATATTAATAAACTTGAGAGACGTCTCTGTATGGGGAGAAGTGTACGAACTCTTGGATTCATAGATGCTGCTTGTACTTGCCACCAAGCCATGTTGTTACGCGGTCGTAATTCTATCACTATTCTAGATGGTAATTTAATTTCTTCCTGCCAATCTAAAATAAAACAAATATTTTAAATTTCAGTATTAATCAATTTTTTATAATAAATAATAAAACCAAGATATATATTGTTATGTAAATAGGACTACATTTACATGGCTCGATTTACACTGAAGTTACAACATCTGATATTATTGTACAACTATGCTATTTTACAAAGTTGTTACATTAATGTAATAACTTGAAATCGTTTGATAAAGAGGCTTAGTATTACTACACCGATGTAAAATGGATGTAAATGCTGTGTCGTGATGTTATAATTTCAGCATAAATTGTACCGCGTAAATGTAAAAACTAAAAATTCACTTTGCTTGTTGACTTATTTACATTCTTTCATACTTTCAACTTGGAAATAAGAACTTATAAATATGATTCACTTAAGTAGGAGTTATAATATCATATGTTACTCTAATTGTAAGTTAAGTTTAGAAGCTATGTAAACTAAAGTGATCAACTATTTTTAAGAAGGCAAAGAGGGACATTAAAAAAAAAATCAATATTAATTGTAATTAAATTTTAATAAATTGATTTTTTTTAATAATTGCTAACAAAACATAAACAATATATTATATTATTTGTAAATAACTAATAACACTTAATGTATAACATCACATGAAATCACAACAAAAATTACATAAGTTATGAGAATATATTTTAATTTTTAAAATTGTACTTTTCTACTAAATATGTTTTATGAATAATATCTAGGTTTTTAAATTAAAAAAATCATAAAATTTTTCATATATTAGTTCAAAATTACATGTACATTTCACACTTATTTTCACATATTATTTTACCTTTATTATTTTTAAATTTAAAAGAGGAACAACCTTGATAAGAAAAATTTCGCTGAAATTATTCCACATTTTGGAACATTTTTCGGTAAAATTTCAGTTTAATTTCAACGATTTTTAGCTAACAAATTTATTTTTAACAAAATTTCAACAAAAATTTCAGAGAAATTTCAGTTCAATTTCAGATATTTTTCAATATGTCAGCTGGAAAATTCACTTTTAGTGAATTTAGAAATTTCAGCAATTTTCAATAATTTTACTAAAAAGTTCCAAAACGTGGAATAATTTGAGCAAAATTTTTTCACCAGGCAATTTATAATCGTGTCCTAGATTTAGGAAACAATTTGGGAAACGTTGTAAAATGGAACACAAAGTTAAAATTTGAAACTGTCCCTCCTAATTTGAAACGGATGGTCACTAAGATATAAATCCATTTTATATGTAGAAATATTTTAATTCACAAAAATATACTGAAAAAAAATAAAAACTTTGTCTTTAAGTATTTGTTACAATACAATAATGTGTAATGTAACATAATATACTTTTTAAATATTGTACATTAAATATTATATATTAAAAATTTCATATACCTTCTAACTGGTTTAACTTTCTAAGTGCTCTACATATTGGTGTTTTAACTCTCATTGTTTTTCCTCTAAGCCTGACTTGTGTAGATCCCCAATATACCAATTCATTCAATCTTAAGTGAACTTTCTCATGAATACGAGGTAATTTTCTTCTAAGTTCACCATAATTTATTAGTCCATATAATTCCTGAGATGTTTTTTTAACATCTATATATAAAAGAACATATTATATTTGACAACATAGTACATATTGACAGAATCATAGAATGTTTTTGTGGCTCAACAAGTGTACTTTTAAAATTTAAAGTGAAATAGATATACATTTAATAATTGACAAAAGAAAGAAAGAGAATTCTAATACAATATAGTGTAGAAATAAAAAAATAGATCTGTAATGTATTTTCATCAATGTGTTTGTACACATTGTATTTATATATTAATATAAAAATTCATGCACATTCGTATTGTGATAATATAAACATATTAACCTTCTGAGAATTTAAGATGTTTTGATATTTTTAACCATGTTCTGTAATAAAAATGTCGAATTTGCTCTTTATTTTTTATCATGATGTCTGAGAGACCTCGTTTTTTTCCTTGATTTAGAAAGTAGCTTTGTAAAGCATCGAAATCTTTGCCATATTCATTAAGTGCTTTAAAAAAAGTATTTTTATCCTCCATAGACCATAATTCACAGGAACGTTTGAGAGATTTTACTTTAACCTCTGCTGTCTCTTCCTCTTTTGCATCTGTTTAAATAAAAAAATTTAATTTTAATATTGTAATCGTTAAAATATTTGTTATATAAATTATATGAACAGTGATATTTATTTAAAATAATTATTTCTCCCCTAAAATTCTAATAAAAATATCATTCGACGCGTATTTATTCAAAATTAAAGAATCTGGCAGAAAAACGTGGCAGTCAGCCTCGTCAGTATCCAGAAAATCAGAATTTTGCAATTTCGGCAATGATCACACGAATCCATTTCTACTCCCATTTCGATTCCCAAGAAATTTCCTTGTTTTATTTCAAGGATGCGCAACAATCAATTTGTTTAACCAATAGAATGCTAGCATTTGATTGTAATTTGATTGTAATTTTTTTATTGTAGTTTGTATAATTAAAGCATATAATAATTAAGGCACAGTATACATAACGTTGCATCGAGTCGGGATTCGGAATGACAAATATCTTAATCTTTGAAATCTCGAACTTTAATACTTAAGTCTATTCTACAATGTGCTTTTTGCTTCCTGTTTCTTGTCTTTTATTATTTTTTGACATCTTGTCTTTTTGTTTCTTATCCGGTTTTTGTTTTTGTTTTCGCCTAAAATAAAAGTTAACCAACTTTGAAAGAAACAAGAAATACAATTGTCGATAAAACGGTACAAAGGAGAAAAAAGGTAAAAAACAAGAAACAAGAAACAAAGAGCACATTGTAGAATAAATAGATGTTAATAACTCGATTCACAAGATCGTCGCGTTTTTTTTTTGTCAGATTCTTTCATTTTAAGTGAATACGCATTGATGAAATAAGTACATTTTTTTATTAAGATTTTAGGAGGATGGAAAGGGGGGGATGAGTTATTCTAAACAATTATCTGTAAACAAACCTTTTTTCTCAGTGTTGTTAACATCATTGTCAATTTTGAACTTTTTAGCACCGCGAACAACACGAACTTGTGTATTTTTATTATCTATTAAACATTTTGTATCCAAATATATTTGATTCACTTGAGAACACACTGGAGTCACATTACCAAATTCAGTATCTTCACATTTTGTAGGATCTTCTATCATATTATATATTTGTTGCAATTTATAAGACAAATATTTTCAATGTAATTTAAAATCACAATGAATGTTGAAATATTTTAAATTTAGAATTAATTGCAACGAACAACATTGCAGAATATATAATAAGCAAATACAGCGTAGAATAATTTGTACAGTAATTTATTATTATTTTCTAGATTTTAAACACCAAAGATCAGGAATATTTTTCTTTAACTTCTTTTTTGTTAGATAATCTATTCAGTAATTAATTCTTCAGTTGAGCTTTCTCACTACCAATTTTAATAAAATTATCATTTGACATGTTTTCCCATGAAGATGAAACAATCGAACCCAACTCCAACTAAATGGAATTTTTTCTAACAGAAAAAACTACCTTCCAGAGGAGCCAAATTGTTGTCTTGTAATGCTGAGCCACTACATGTAGCGCTATCTACCAAAGCAGGATGAACTTTTTTGTCAAAAGTTTAACAAAAATATAAGAATTCACGGTTACCCATCTAATCCAGGATCCTACCATGGAAGTACCATAGCTCATATCATCGGCGAGATACTATTAAAGACCGACATCCTTACGAGATCTTTGCATCCATGTGAATATTGAAGTGAATCGGTTCTTATTTCAAGACTATCTTAAATGATGTCTTAAGATGCTAATGCGGCCCTCTGATTGGTTCATTATATTTCAAGGTTGAATTTAAGAAGGTCTTAAATATAAGATCTGACTATGGAATACCGGCCTAAGAGTTGAAAACTGATAACTAATAGTGCACTAATTTTATGATTTATTAGTTTAGTAGACATATTTATGTATTTAGAACTCAATAATTACTCGATTTTTTTTTACATTGTGATTTCAGTCAAAGTTTGATTATCAACAGAAATGATAACTGCAGAGAAAAAATTGTAATTTTTCGGCAATATATAGGATGTTACAGCTTTACAAGTATGTATATTTATTTATTTGGAGCATTTATGTAATAAATAAAAGATCATGAATTCAATAATGTATTAACCAAATCTTTATGTTAATAATAGCAAATTTATATTAATTGTCGATAATATCAATGTTCTTCAATTACCTGCGGATTTTTGGGGTCATTTTTATTGGGGCATCGAAAATTTGCTCAGGTTGACGATCTTTAATAGTATCTAGTCCGAGACGATCTTTAATAGTATCAGTGGCCAAGTTTAAACCGAAGGGTGCATTCGTTTACGCAGCATTAGAGTAGAGAGTATTTAATTCTCGTTTAATACTCAGTGAATAACAAGGATAGAGTAATACTTCTGCATTAATCGCTGCATAAATGAATACAGGAAAAAATTGGTTCGCGTCGCCTGCTCCAACATGCTCCAATGTGCTCCTGTTATAGCTTCTACCAGAGAGAAATCTGAAAGAGGACAAATCTGGCCCAAATCTGTAACCGCAAAATTCTGTCGCGCATTATTGCCCTCTGACAAAGTAACTGTAAACTATATAGCAACGTTCACTTTTCTTAGGGTACATCAGGGTACATCGTCCACTTTTCAAGGCTAGAGATGATAAATCGATATTTGGTTCATATCGTGCTACATGTAGAGTGAGCCTATTGTGTCTACCTAGTATATACGTGGCCAGAGCCATCACTTGTTCCGTTAACATTGAACCGGAACCCGGAAAAGAGCCTTTGCGACACGTTGGTATCGCATGTTCTTATGTTCTGTCTTGATTTTGCTGCTGATTATCTGTAAATTAATTATGACGGAAAACAAGGAGCGTACTTTTATCATGGTTAAACCAGACGGTGTGCAGCGTGGTCTTGTCGGCAAGATTATTCAACGATTTGAGCAGAAGGGTTTCAAATTAGTGGCTATGAAGATGTTATGGGTAAGTGATGGTATTTCATTCAAGTGTTGGTATAATTTTATGCTCCTAACTTCACACAGTTCGAAAATTCACAATTTCTAGAACTCGTGCGAATGTTCCAATTTGGCACATCTCGATAAACTTATTGAACTTTTGAAAATATTAGCTATCTATATTGGATTTAGAATAAAAATTATTTATTTCTCATTTCAATATTCTATTAATCTATTGTATACCAGTTATTCAAAGTACTTTAGAACTAGAATGGCGATTGGTATTCAAATATTATATTAAATTTATGGATATATAATGAAATTACAAGCAAAAATGGTCTTTAATGAAAACATTTAATACTAATGTAGAATATCGATATGTGTAGCAATTCTAATCAAGTGTAGTGACCTTCAAGATCAAGAGCAGAATGATTTCAAATATGTTTATAAAAAATCGATGTAAAAACATTTTATATTATTGTAAGTATAAAAAATAAAAAATACAAATAATAAAATATATAAAAAAAATTAAATGTTAATGGAAATTAAGGTGAAATAAATCATTCAATTCTATTTTGAAATCAGATTTTCTGAAATCAAATTTTCTGTTTTAATTTTTAATTTAATTTTTTAAGTTTTATGATTTTAATTTTTTTAAGTTACAACTATGATCATCAATGAAGGATGTAACTGATTGAAAGAATGCAATAATGATGTAAAAAATATTTTAAGGCTAAGAATTTATTGTATAATCATATGCTTGTAAGCATAATAAATAATATGATAAAAAAATGTAAATATGAATTTTTTATAGGAAATATAGTTTTTAAATATTTTTAAAGTAGATTGAATATCCTTGATTAAAAGATATTTATGTCTTCTCTAATTTGTACACCATAGGTCTGTTTTTTATTACTGCACTTTCTGAACTAGTACATACAATGCAATACATTGAAGTGAAACAAATATATGTTTGTTTCACTTCAATTATTGCATCTGTTCAGATTGCAGCAATACAAAATAAACCTCATATCTTTGTGTTACAGCCTTCTGAAGATCTCTTGAAAAAACATTATGCGGATCTGGCATCAAGACCCTTCTTCCCAGGTTTAGTCAAATATATGAGCTCAGGACCAGTTATGCCAATGGTAATTTTCTTATAAGATATAAAATAATATGTATAAATAATAAGATAAATAATAGTAATGATAATAATAATAATAATAATAATAAGATAAGAATAAAATAATATATATAAATAAAATAATAAGTATTGATATTGTATAACAATAAATTTTAATTCATATCAATAAGTGTACCACCAATACCAATTCAAAACCAAATATCAATAATATGCAATTAAACAAACTTCATTTACATTAATATACATTAATATACATGTTTATAAAATTTCTATTTCAGGTCTGGGAAGGCTTGGATGTTGTAAAAACTGGCCGTGTAATGTTGGGCGAGACAAATCCTAAGGATTCTGCACCAGGTACAATTCGTGGTGATTTTTGCATACAAGTTGGACGCAATATTATTCATGGCTCTGATTCTGTTGAGTCTGCCATAAAGGAGATTGACCTTTGGTTTGGCGAGAAAGAAGTGATTGACTGGATGTACGCATCTGAAAAATGGATTTACGAATAAGAATTTTTTTCTGACAGAAACATTTTCTCAGAGGTTTTTCTACAGAGGTATCTCTACAAGCATTTTCTTGAAGAGAATCTGCTAAAGTCTATTGCTAGTATGCAAACTTTTTAGCAAGGCTGAGGTTCGAGAAAAACATCTGATATTTGTAAGGAATAAATAAAAAATTGCTAAACTTTATCAAGATTTTTTGAAATATTATATAAACTTAGGGTTGTAAGAGATAGAAATATATGAGTTACCAAAATAACTCTTATTAAACTGAATATTCAGATATAAATACTATTATAATAAGATCTGAAAGAAAAAACATCTTTATCAGAATTAAAAGGTTAATTAATTCAAAGATGCTAGAGGGCATCTGCGAGTTATCGCTATGTTGTAATTGATAAATGTTTCATGAATCTTGTCCACTTTATCAGGATGAAAAGCACAGCATCAGCTATATGTTCTTCACCCTGATAAAATAAAAAGCAAAATTCACAATACATTGGCATTAGCAGTAGATCACGACATAGTGATAAAGCTAAGATATATTCGCTTACACATATACAAGTAAATTTATCAAGTATGTCTGCGCAAATCACTTGCATAAATTTACTTGAACACGTGTGACAAAGACAACTTCTTTGGATTGTAATGGCTCATACTGCAAAACCAACAGCGAATCTAGCCAGTATGAGAGGAAAGTGAGTGTTAAACCTGAAACGACCAGGCAGATGCATAAAGACAACTGCACAGTTATTTTGGCTTGCGCAAATGACTTGAGCAAATATTGAGAAAATTCATTCAGTATTCTTGCGTAAATGATTTGCACAAATATAATAAATCGGAGTATGTGTGGCATGCTAAAATCTAATCGGAACGTATGTTCGCACATTGCTTGCACTTTTTACACCGAACCGCCTTCTTTTTTTTTAAGTTCAAATATGAAGGGATTCATATTCATTATCCATTTATATGCAAATCCACGGAGGAATTCACTATCCTTCTGTAGAAATACGCTTCTATTCTGTGGATGTATTATAGACATGAATCCACTTCGATGATAAAATTTTATCGATGTCAGAAAATAATGTAGTCACATAGTTCTCAAACCGTAGTCGAAAATGGAAGTACTGGCGGTAGTGTATGGACAATTTCGACGGTAACAGGAAAGAAGTCGGCATAGCTTCTTTCAAGTCTCAGGAATAAGACTACGCATTGAAGAACGAGATTAAAGTTTGACTAATCAGAACAAAAAAAGTCAAAATTTCTTTGTTTTCATTGGTGAAATTTCAATTTTTGATCTTTAATTTCAATCTTCAATAAATAATCTGATTTTCCGACCTAAGGACCGGTTTCATCAAGCTTAATCGTGATAAACCGCAATTGGTCGATTCTACTAAACAGTAAACGTGATTAAGCTAACCTGCGTTAGTGAAATTAGGCATTGAAAACTGAGATTGAAGATACAAATTTGATCAATGAGGACGAAAGAATTTTAAGAGAATTTTAATCCTAAAACAACGCTCGAATTTCGACGAAGATACGGTGAAAGAAAACAGGATTTTATTTCGTATCATCGATACAAAATAAAATTCTGCTTTCTGATTGATTGTAGAACGTCGTACGACGCATGTCGGGTCCAATGTGAATCCAGCATGAGAATTGATATAAATGAAACTAATAGTGTTTTCGGTCCGGATTTGCACTACTTAGGTTAGAAAATGCTGTGTTATTGGTTGACGTTACATGCTTTACCAATATGAGAGCGCGAAACATCAACCCAGATAGTGCAAATTCATTCGGACCGAAAACACTATAAATTCGTATATTATGCTTGATCTATGGCAGTAGCAGTAGTGGTTGAGATTGTAAAAGTAACAAATTGACCAATTACAGTTGAATGTGAGAAGAATAGTCGACTGTGATTGGTCAATTTTTTACTCTTACAGTTTCTCTATTACTGATACTGCCATTGTAGACGCATTACTGCCAATTGACTGCCAGTACTGAAAATCTATAGTTTCTGTAAAATCTATAGTTACGTATACTATACTGTACTGACAACTGACAATAAAACACGGTATGTATGTATATTTATGAAGCATTTATATAGTAAAAAAAGTCATGAATTTAATAATGTATTAGCTATTAGCCATATTAAACATTTATACATTAATAATCGCAAATTTATATCATTTGTTGATAATATCAACGTTCTTCAATTACCTCCGAGTCTTTTTGTACAGACGAAAATTTGCCCAGGGTCGATGGTCTTTAATAGTATCTCATCGATGCTTATACTGTGGTATGCCTATTGCCTATTGGTACATTTGATATTATTTGACGACTATTTCATTGTATAAATCGTCATGACTGCTTCAGTTAGCACCAATCCATCTACATTATTACCTTTAGGTAAATGAATTTCTAATTTTTTAAATTATGCCAATAATATTTTGTTCGATATTTGTAATCCAATGCGAATAATTATATTGTTACTTTTAGAATTAGTTGACAAGTGTATCGGTTCTCGAATACACATTATTATGAAAAATGACAAAGAGATTGTAGGAACTTTGCAAGGTTTTGATGATTTTGTCAACATGTTACTGGAAGATGTAACAGAAAGTGAGGCAACCCCGGAAGGTCGCAGAGTTACAAAGTTGGATCAGATTCTTCTCAACGGCAGCAATATTACTATGGTCATTATTGATAATATCTGATACCCAATGTTGATTCTACAATGAGTTGGTAGATCTAAATCAATGAAGTAAAATCAGAATATAAATCGAATGTAATGAAAGAGTGACAGAAGCATAAACGAAACTTCTAGGAGGCAAAAATTAAAATATCAAAATGTAAAAGAATTGTAAATGCTTCTTTTACAATTTCATTGTTCAATTTTCGCCTTTTAGAAGTTTCGTTTACACTTCTGTTACTCTCTCATTACATCGGATTTACACTCGGATTTTTTTCACAGCTAACTTATATGACACAACACTTGTGAAATCATCTCATTCTTGTTGTTTATGAAATGTTAATTAAAGATAAACGAAAGGCCCATGAATATTGCGAGCGTTAAATTGAACGCAATAGGACTACCAATTTTCTTGAGACCAAATTCGACTTTATTCCTTCCTATTAATTAAGCTAAACAATTAACAACTTGTAAACGCGAAAATCTTAGTCGTTTACCACAGTCATTATTTAAATTAAGACTTAATATTTTTGATTGCCAATTCATTATAGAATCAATTTGAAGGTATCTCCAGATGAATGGCCAATGTATATGTCAACTTTATTAAATATTGATTATTCAATATGTATAGCTGTGTGTCAAAGTCTCACTACAAATACTTTGAAGCGTTTGATGGACCAATTAGAAGAAAGAATTTTAAAAACTAACCAATTAAAAAACACTTCAAAGCGCTTGCAACATCGCATTGACCCTATGAATATGTGTATGATATTTGTTAATGTTGGCATATGTTGGCCATATCGTTTGGAGGCATCTTAATAATTATGAGAAATAACACTTCTAATAGAATAATAGATCATAATTTTTGACATGATTAAAATGGAAAGTAAAACTCAAATTTTTTTAATTTGTTTATTTTGCTGCAGTTAGTACCTGGTGGTGAGATGCCGGATACATAATACTTTTAAGCCATCATCTTGAGCGTATCAGATTTATTTCTATCTTGATAAGATTGTGATGAAGCATTAACCTCATTACTTATCGCAAGTAAGGTTCGTTATAAGCTTAAGCTTAATTGATCAAATAAATGTTAACTATGGATTACAAAAGATCAAGTTTACTGATTATTTCATGAAGCGAGGGTCTATCTGCAATATTCTGGGACCATGCCGCTTTGAATAATTCTTTGTATCTTCCATCGAACTCATCATCAAGAGCTTCATATTCAGGACGTGTTCCTTTTACAGAAATATATATGATGGTATGCATATGTAATCCATGAAAAGGTACTTCTCGAGAAAGCATTTGCCAGGCCACGATTCCTAGAGAATAAATATCGGTAGCGAACGTAGGTATATCTCCTCGAAGCACTTCTGGTGCTGCATAGCCTGGTGTACCCTGATAAAGAAATGAGTTTTTAGGAAAGAAAACTAAATAAATAGCAAAATTTTTTTCACTTGCATTAAATTAGATTAGTGCATATTTAAAGCTATTATATAAATTAGTAAAGTTAAAATAAATGTAGAACCAGATAAACATTAAACATTAATTGATATGATATTGTCTCGTTATTTAACAGAATACTTATACATGTATATTATTTCATTGTTAAAGTTGATTACATTATGCCATTTATTTAGATACTATAAAGAAGCTTTTTATGTGCACTCATCTAATATATAATTCAGTGCAGTATGAGTGATAGAATTCATCAAAAATAAAAATCTCGCCATTACATGAACACCTATCTAATGAGTATATATGTATGGATATATGGAAACTGTTACAAAAATCATATTGCGTGTGTCTGTAATTCTATTAGAGAATTCATTAATGTATTTTTGAATGAAGATTCAATGAGTCGCATATATGCGTGCATACTCGCGGCCTGATTGAAACGTGCAGTTCATCGACTAGTATAGAACTACCGAAGTCGGTGAGCTTAGCTTGACCGTTAGCTGCCATTAAAATATTGGTTGCTTTAACGTCTGCATGTATTACGCCAGAATCATGGCAAAATTGAAGTGCGCTAGCGATATCTTTCCAGATTGAGACACGCTTCTCTTTCGACAGTGCCGATTCTTGCAGCCTGTCCTTCAATGACGTGCCGCATAGTTCCATTGTTATCAATGATAAGCTATTGCCTTGTTCTATTCTCAATATTTTCACAATGTTGGTGTGTCGCAGGATAGTCGCATGTCTCTCCGAGTTTATTACTTCATCATCATTTTGTTTGCGTGGAATTATCTTTGCTGCCATTTGGTTTCCTGAGAAACATAACAATAGTAAATCGTATTTACGGATTCCTTTTCATTTTTTATGCACATGCAATTACCTCTAACAAATAATATAATTTATTAAAAAAAATTACAGTAAAGCAATTACCTCTAACAAATAATATAATTTATTAAAAAAAATTACAGTAAAGCACCTTTGTAAAGTACCTTGTAGACGGTACCGAAAGCACCCACTCCAAGCACAGAACGATGTTTCTTCGACAGACCGTTCTTGAGTAGTTCAACTCTATTAGGAGTATCGATATTGAATGGTAACAACTTTTCATCTTCCATCTTTTTTTCGTGAATGTTATCTGGAGTTTTTGGACTTGGACATACTCTAATAGTAATAATTTATTAAATTATTACTCGTTTGTGGACTTTAGTTTAAATAACAAAAATTCTGACTATTCTCACCTAACATTTAACATAGCACTTTCTAATGGCTGAGGTGATAGATGCTTTAATGTAGACATGAATCTTCGCGGTGAAGCCATTTAGATAACGATTACGAGATATTTACGATACAAATGATTTTTTAATGATAGAAGAAAACGTTGAATTCTTTCAACATCATTTGTATATAGAAAATGATGAAATTATTTATATCGTGTATGTAGGAAAACGTAGGACTTAAAAGTCCGTTCTTTGTATACAAACATATCGAATATAGCGGGGAATACTTTAAAGCTCTTTTCCTAGACGTCTTTTTTTTAGCGAAAAAATTCTCAATATTTTAGAATTTAAAATTATTGGTATAATTTTATATATTATTAAATATTTTGAAAAATAAAAATTATAAGATGCTCATTTGATGTGTACACGCATCTTTGCATTCTCGCTTTTTTTCATTGAAGAATTTTTTCAAATTGTACGGTTAATTTAGATAGAAATTTTACGAAAATAAACATAAGTACGTATTTACTTTATAATTATAATTTTTTTTCTACTTTATATCTCAATTAAAAGAAAATATTTGCAGGATAAGGTATCTTTAACTTGTAGTGTAAAATTCTATAAATTTAGAAATAAATATCTTCAAAACAGTGCGATAAAAATCAATGAAATTTTTTCTAAATATTGATATGATTAACTTTTTTTTATTACATCTATATATATTATAGACGTGTTTTATGTTTCATCAAACGCGAGAATTAATCTGCTTCGGTATACCGCACTTTCAATATTGATTTTTAAAGTGTATATATTTTACATTCTATAAATATCGGTTAGAGTTAGAGGACTTTTCTTCTTTTTAAACGTATGTGTTTTGCTTTTCTGTATCAATTGATTTGAAACCTTATTATTCGTTTCATTTAAACAATTAAATAAATTGTTAATGTCTAAAAAATAAAAATTTATTACATTTTTTGTTTGCTTAAGTTGACAAAAATTAATCGATAGACTAAAAAAAATGTTGGTATGTGAGGGCAGAATTATAAATGTGATAAATTTCATATTTTTATTAATAAAATAAAGCGATTATTTACATTTAACATTACGTAATAATTAATAATATAATGATATTATAATCATAATTGTTAGTCGTTTACATCTTGAATAATTCTAAGTCATTAAAAGAAACATCTTTGAAACTTTAATTCGATTCAATAAAGGAATTATGTTTGTGGCTGTTTTAAATTTTATAAACCGTTAAATCTTAAAATCACTTGAATTGTTATTTAGAAATCCATATTTGTGTTACGAGATATTCATCACCCACGTTTTTGTTCAATAAGATAAAATTCTCTTCCAAGGTTATATTCAGATTCCCACTCAAGTGAAATTCCACTCCCAGATATTATTTTATTCTTGTTGTTCACTGAATGTTAAACAAGCATAAAATAATATATACACCCTGATTCTGCAACTTCTAACGAAAATTTGGTATTGATATGTTGTCGCTATATTTTTACTATTTATAATACCTACAACGACAGTAACATGATACTAACTGTTATTAAGAATTACAGAATTAGGATGCTGGATGATATTTGGGAATCTGAATATAGTTTTGGAAGAGATTTCATGTTTTTTTATTTAACAAGATCTAGGAGAGCTTCTTCTAGGATCTTGTTGAAGAAAAAACATCCTTTTCCAAGACTATGTTCGGATTCCCTCAAGCTCCACCAAGTATCATTTTATTTTTGTGTGTATATTCACCGATTGTTTAATAAAGATAGCACGATACTGGGAGGCACTTGGGTGAGAATCTGAACAGAGCCGTGAAAGGGAGATCTTATCTTAAAACAAAAACGTGTGGAATGACAACAACGGCGTAACATATATCTATATGAATTTCTAAATAATAAGTGACTTCAAGATTTAATAGTTTGTATGAAATTTAAAATCGGTCTACAAAACGTATATATACTATATGCGCAGAATAAGCATTATAATTATATATTTGCGCATGCTTTCTACACATTAATCGCAGAAACGCTAAATTACCTAATCTGTTGGAATCTCTTTCCTGAGAGAGATATTCTGCGCATCCACTTCGCATAGGCAACTTTTATAGGAAGGAAGGAACTAGGGAGTTAACAGTCTGATAATAGAAGTAGTAATAGAAGTCTGTGGAACAAACGAAATAATGTAAACACCTTGAAATTATATTATATATACTGTTTTATTAATGAATATACATGTACATATGGTTTCATGAATATACACGTATGTACATATATGTTCATGAAAAAAAAGAAAAGAACGATCTGTGAAAACATTATTTCTTGAAAATTATGACTAATCCAACATTATTCTCGTAACATTTCCATTTGGCTATCCTTACGCATGTGCCATTATATAAACTCTTGATAATCATTGCATCATCAAGCGCAAACATTAGGCTCTCAGAGGCATCGATTTTTCGCTTAATTTAAAAAACGCAAAGATATCATGATAAAGCATGTATAGATAATTAAAATATTTTGAAATACAATCAGATCATTATTTACATTTAAATTTTACTCTAAAAAAATAATTGAAATGTATAAGCAGATGTAACTATAATTATCAACGAAAATAAAAATATTTATTTGTTCAAATATTTTTTAAATATTTATATGCATTCCAAGAATTATGAAAAAATTATGGAAAAAAATTTCGTAAAACAAAAAAAATAAAAAATTAGTGCAAACGATGTCTAATAGTTTAATGACTGTTGAAAATTCTTTCTGTGTTATACTAGAGAGAAACCTAAGAGAGAATATGAAGGTTTTTTCCTGTAATCGCAAAATGCCTCCGCGCGCTACTGCTCTCTAAACAAATAAATTACACAGCAATTTATTTCCATCAGCACTGCAAAAAAATGGATATTGTTGTAGTTTATATCCATTTCTTCAGAGGGCAGTAGTGCGCGGGGACAATTTGCGATTACAGGAAAAAAGCCCTCATATCCTCTCTTAAG
>NW_012130097.1:3451994-3478695 GCF_000143395.1 Atta cephalotes | reverse complement strand
ACTTATACCTCTCTTAACTTACGTTACGTTATATATATATATATATATATATATATATATATATATATATATATAAAAATATACTTGTCAACAAAATTATCGCATAAATAAATGTATATCAAAATTTCACATAAATTTAGATAAGCGTAACTCGCAAAGAATTGTCGCATTTGTTTTTTTTTTATTCTCAAGAGTAAACTCCGAATTTAACAAGCTGTTAATGGATTTTAAATCTATCCTTATCCTTACCTAACATCTTTTCAAAAATAAGGATGTGTTTTATCTTAAGAAAAATTTGGGTAGTTTGACACATGAAGCTTAATTTTTTTTTTAATTTGTAAGAGAAAAGTTCATATTCTACGACAGTTTATCACGAAATTTGCGAAAAAAAATTTACTTCATTCCGTAGAGTGCGTCAAACTATATAAATTTCTTAAGATCAAACACATCCTTATTTTTTAAAAGACACTAGATAGGGGTAAGGATAGATTCAAAATCTATTAAAAGCTTCGTAAAATACAGATTTTATCCTTGAAAATGAAAAAAAACTTTTAAATGCAATTATTTTTCGGGAAATTACGCTGATTTGAATTTATGCAAAATTTTGGTATAAATTTACCTATGTGATAATTTTGTCGACGAGTGTATACACATACATACATGTATATATACATATATTGTATACATACATATAGATATGTCATATCTTGTCTTTATGTCTTTACTTGTATTACATACATGTTTCAGACCACTCGTACATCTTTTTATTTTCGCAGGATAAGATCCAATCGTAAAAGTATTCAGACAAAAGTTGTGGAGTTTCAAAAGATCTATTTATCTGATCTTATTAGTTTGATCTTAGCGTTGTCAAGGTCAAATTAAGGTCATGAATTTTTTGAATGGAACTCCCCATTTTTCATTGTATATTCTTACAGCTTACCTCGAGAGCTTTTCAAAACACTATAATAAAGTTATTTTTCATGAAGTACTTTTCGAGTTATAGGATTCGAAAGTTACAGTACCGCAGGCATTAGCATTAAGCGTGATCAGACTAGGCATTGGAAATTGAGATTGAGATTAAGATTGAGATTAGTAAGAATATCGGATAGCTAGAATCATACATAACAAAATATTGAATACGCATTTTAATTGCATTCACACGTTTTAATTATACTGTGATTGTACTTCTTATAATCCTTTATAACTTATTATTTTGTATATACACATACATACATTTGGAGATTGAAATTGAAGATTGGAAAAATAGACGGAGCCCTATATTTCAATCTGGAATTTCAATCTCGGTCTGCTCTATTCTCATCTTGATCGAACATCAATCTTAATCTCTATCTTATTCTCTAATATATAGTCTACATAGTGACTTTACGCAAGATGTCCGATCGATAGCTATCTCTTGAATATTGTTCAGAATCATGATCTGAATAATATTTGTCAAGATCGAAGTCATTAAAGATTGTATCTCTTATTTTCATTTTTATGTAAAAATGAATTCTTAGTGCAAAA
Organism: Atta cephalotes; assembly: GCF_000143395.1. Lineage (NCBI taxonomy): Eukaryota > Metazoa > Arthropoda > Insecta > Hymenoptera > Formicidae > Atta > Atta cephalotes. The sequence continues at coordinate 3,477,171 of NW_012130097.1, read as the reverse complement.
ATCAAAATAAGAGATGCAACTTCCAACGACTTTAATCTGAATAACAAATGTTAATATACTGTAACTTTCGAGCTCTATAATTCAAAAAGTACTCAATGAAAAATGACTTCATTATAATGTTTTAAAAAGTTCTTGAAAGCGGCTATTAATTACTGAAATAAAAAGTTGGGTGTTTTATTAAAGAAAATCGACGTGACCTTGACCTGACCTTGGCGACGCCACCTAAGGTCAAACTAACAAGATCAGTAAATAAATCTTTTTAAACTTCACAACTTTTGTCTGAGCACTTTTACAATTTATTCTACGAAGATGAAAAGAGTGTACGGGTAATCTAAAACACCCGATGTATATATGACATTGCTTTCAGCTACTTATGGACTCTATTAACGGACGTCACCCAATTCCATTTGATAAAAATTTGATAAAAATAATAGAAATTCTGTATTTATGAATTAGTGGTAGATAAGGACTTTGAGAAATGTGAAATAAATAACGATAGATAATTTTGGAAGTACATGAATTGAGAGAGAAAGAGACTGAGGGAGAAGGAAGGAAGAGGAGAGGAAGAAGGGAGAGAGGAGGAAAGAGAGATGTGGTATTGGATAATCGATTAAGGCACAGTCTAACCAGGTAGAGGAGCTTCTTCGTAAAAATCGAGCTCATCCTCAACATCGTGTTCGGATCCTTTACTATCGAGAGCACGTAGTTCCGCAGTGGTGAAGAAATGGCTCATCTGAGCGCGCAATGGTATCATCAGAATAAGGAAGAAGGGTAAGGCCAGAGCGGCTCTGGTACTTTTGACAATCCACAATACAGTTAAGCACAAGATTTGTATGAGGGTGAAAATGTGCATCTTATAGGTTTGCACACGGCGTACGTAATTTGCCGTGCCATGATGCTTGACTGGCATGAAAAACAGTTTGACGCGGTCAAATAGCTGCACGCCATTCATTGATGAAATTCCCATATAGAGAAATACACCAAGAAGAACGGACATCGGTACCCGCCGCAACAATGGTGCCATCAACACACTCACGCCTATAAGTATCGCGACCAGAAGGGCGCTTACTCTTTGCTCTTTCACTTCAACAATATGCGGCTTGTCACCAGGCGCATGAGTGCGAGACATCACGGTTAGAGCGGATACGTGAGTGAGGGAGCGCACCGACGCAGCGGAGCACCAAGGTGCACCCATCAGTCCACATCCTATATTCATCAAGCACACTACCACGATGTCCATATGATAGCCATTGCCCTTTCGCAATTTTCGCTCCTTCTTATCAATAATCAATCTACAAAATGAACGATTAATCAGAAAACGCAAATATATTTGATAATTAAGCAAGCGGTTTAATGTAATTAAATTTAAACTTACTCCGATATTTGAGTCTCCATAAAGACCAAGATGTAAACCAGCAAAGCTGGCACCGCGCAAGCTAAAGCCATCCAAAGCGGTATAGGTTTTTCATATCCGATAGGAGATACGAACCAATTTCTATTGGGCATAGTTGGGGAGAGTCCTTCGGGTACCAGCAACTTTTCCGTCTTTACCATAAGTAGATAGTCGATCAAAACAAAAACGACAATGCTAATAGGCACGCCGAAATCTCCGAAGGCTCTTCGAGCACTACGGCCTAAGTAATGGCTGTTGCGAAAGATTCTCAAGTAGTAGGCACCCAGGAAAGTGCCCAGACAAAGGATAGTACACATTAAAGCTGTATTGGGTTGATTAATTGGTAGCCTAATTCTATCATGATTCGGTAGAAGTTCGCGAACGTTTTCCAAGCGTAGAGTTTCTTCAGTTCCATTCCATGGCCATCGAGTAACCTTCATTTCAGCAACGTAGAGCGGATAAGTTATATTGTTGGTGTCCGGCCCAAAGCTGTATTCGTGAAGAAGAGGATTGCGCACGAAGTAGTTGTAAAGCTTCATAAATGTTTCAACGATATAAATGATAGAAATCAATCCAGTAAAGATCTCCTCGGTGAAGCGCGTGAAGAGTCGCACGAGAACGGAACCTTCGATACATGCGATTGCCAGGGCGATGATACCCATCCAGGCGCCAACATATACCCGTACGGTGAGAAACTCAAGCTCGTTCGCCAAGCAGAAATTGTATAAGCTCTCGTCAAAGAGCAACAGCGGACCAGTAGTGCCGATAATCAAAAGCGGTTGAGTGCCGAACAATGCCATTATCACGCCCGTCCACGAACCGGAAATAAGAGTCTCGGAAATGCCTATTACGTTTTGTGTCTTATCGCTCATCAGGCCGCCGAATGTGATGGCGCCGCACAACGCGGCGAAATACATGAAGATAGCTGCCGCGACACAAGATGAGCTCAAACCATCCTTAAAATCGGATAAATAGAAAGGGTAACGACGCTTAATGTCATTGATGAGGCCACCGAATGGTCGTTTGGTACGTCGCAATGGATCATAATCGTCTTCTGATGATTTCTTTTCCTCTTCGCCGGCGAGAAGAGCTGTTATACATATATTACATTATAGGCGATAATAATTAACTAAAAATGAAAGAACGAGATCGATAAGTAAGAATTGAAAAACAAATATTCAATTATCAAGATATTTTTTTTATCGAATTTTAAATTCTTGTTTGTCGAAGTTAGTTGGAGAAATTACCTTTTTTTGCGGCTGCCTCATCTTGTTCCGGTTTGCTTTTCTCTTCGAGCGCCTTCGCCTTTCGTTTCCTGATAGCCTCACTCTTCGCTTTAAGCTCATCGAACGGTAGCAAAGCTTGTCTTTCCCAATTGCCAGGTGGCAATACAATTGAATCATCTAGAAACTCATTAATAGCTGAAAGCAACTCTCGTCTCTCGTTGGCTTTATAAGCGACTTTGTGGAATGTCGTGTTTGCCATCAGAGTAGAGATGGACCGGCCAATTTCGTGATAGTCCAGGTCCGCATTTCTCGGTCCTAATAAGGTAAACATAAATCTGACCGGTATTGTGACCTCCGTAATGGACGGCATAAGTACACCTTCGGCTAATCGTACAAAGGCTATCGTTGGCTGATCCAAAAAGTCGACAGCACCGACAAGTACGACTGTTGCCTCAGCACCAGCTGGGATTCTTTTGAGGATGTAATCATTGTGACCTTTCTTTAAGTCTTCATTACTGCTCATGTACGTTAACTCTTCCTTGATATCGACCATTGTATGATTGCTGTCGAGCGCCAAGTTCGATGATACGATCTTCGGCTTCGCATCGTGTAGATTCTGTTGGATGTTTCGAAATTTTTATAGAATAATCTAAGAACTTTTTATTTCCGCCAAAGAAGGATTACATAAGTCTTCAAAAAGAAAATTCAATCAGTTATTTCTCAATATCTTGAAATCAGAACAACTTATATCATTGAGTAATGATGAACTAATCTGTTTGTCTATCTAATTTCATGATATTGTTTAATTTAGAAAGAAGAATGTTTAATAATAATGTGAATTTATAAAAAAAAGCAATGATTGATTTTTTTAAGTTTATTTATAATTAATTAGAGAATGATAATATACTATATAATACTAGAGAGGAGTGTAATTACTCCCAACAATTTTTAGCTTAAATACTATACGTTTATGAAAGATATTAATTGAAGTGAATATCTCATGATAAAAAAGTACGCTTGTGATAGAAATAATTATAATTAGGAAGTAAGAAAAAATCGCTATACTCATGGACATTTGCAAGATTGTATTAAAAAAATATGCTATAAATAAAGATTGATCAAGGCTGTCACAGAAAGTGAATTTTGAAATTCCTTGATTATTTCAGATTTTCTAAATGAAAATAGAGTTTTCCATAATTAATATAAAATAAATAAGTTTTAACACACACGCACGCGCACGCATATAAAATATGTTCAGATAATAATTTTAAGATTTAAAAAGCTCTATTTACTGATTTTATCAGTTTGACTTTGGATGGCATTGCCAAGATCAGATCAAGGTCACATCGATTTCTTCAAATCGGAATCCCTTTTTATTGCAAGTTCTTGTAGCTTATCTCGAGAGCTTTCAAAACATATGACAAAATATTTTTTCATTAAATATTTTTTGAATATAAGACTTGAAAATTACAGTACTGAAATTAACATTATTTAAGGTTCGATTGATGATTAAAACTTTTTTAAATGTTGTTCAGGAACATGATTTTGACATCATATATTAAGCTCAAGACTTTCGGAAATTGTTCCTTTTATTTTCATTTTTACACTAAAAATGAAAAAAAAGAGGTTTAGCTTCTCAAAGTCAAACTGATAAGATTAGTAAAAAGATCTTTTTAAACCCTAAAACTATTACCTGAACATATATTTAATTAGCCTATAGAAATAAAAGGGGTGTAGAAATAAAACGGGTGTCTGGAACACTTTGTATAATATTTAAAATATTATAAGTTATTTGGAATAAAAGAGCAGTTAAGAAAATTGTGAGCAAAGTCCAAAAAAATTCTAGACTTATATTTTTCCTTTTTCTCTTTTTCTGATTTTCAACGGCCAATTTTAATTTTTCTAAATTACGAACAGTAAAGGGGGCATATGAGTCAAGAGCGATAAATAATGCACAATAAACAATTTCTTATTTAATAATCGAATTATTAAATTTAATAATTGAATTATATTCGGTTATATATGTTACATCTTACATGTTTCAGCTTGTTTTCGAGCCTTTTTCAGAGAAAATCCGACAACGATAGTAAATATTTTACAATTATTAATTTTCCGTTGACAATGCGTTACTTGCGTCTGAATACTTTCGGTTGTTTCTTAATTCTTGAACAATTAGAAAGTTACCTTGGAACGCTATATGGTCATTCTCGAAAGTTAATCGACCGGATGAAAATTGAAATGCTACTTTTATGAAATAAATATAAATGAGGGGAATAACTGTAACAGTTACAATTGTGATGAAAGTTAATCATAAGCATTAGAGATGTTATTATACAATACCTCATGTAAGTATTGTGCATTAGTGTAACTTTAGAACATATATTATGAAAGAAATTGAAATTGCCTATGCTATCCATATAAAACGCGAAGACATGTGCGCGAGAAAAAAATCTAGAGGGTCCTAAATGTTCGTAATGTGCATGCATCAGTATTGTTGTCTGTGTGAATTATACAGTTGTTTTAGCGTTTCTTATATAGTGTTGTTGTTTTATCAATGTTAAGGCGATGACATACAAAAAACTTAAGGCAGTAAGACATAAGCAGTAAGGAAATCAACATGTGGATTGACTACTGTTTATATTATAGTCTTAAGCACTCTACTATGATTGGATTGATCAATTCGCTTATGTTTTAATGCTTAAGTTTTTTGTTTGTATTGGCTGTTAGTTTCAGAAGCTTAGTTTTAAATTATATATTTTAGACAAAATGGTAATAAAACTTAGGTCCGATTGTTCCACTTTTTGATAAATTTTACCTGTTGGGTAAGTAGCAAAATTACCCAATCACATGTGCGAATTACCAGATTTACCTCGCAGATAAAATTTACCAAAAGATAGAACAATCAGTCCTTAATCTATTACACTTAATATCCCTGATAAAAAAATTTCGCTAAAATTATTCCTCATTTTGAAACATTTCAATGAAATTGCTGAAAATTTACTAAAATTTCACTGAAAGTGAATTTTTCAGCTAATATATATTGCTGAAAAATCACTGAAATTTCTCTGAAATGTTGAAATTTTTCCACCAGGATAAATACAATAGTGTTAAAATGAACTTTAATATAAGAATGAAATGTGAGGTTAAAGTAAAATTGATCTGAATATCCTTATCAATTCCATAAAACTGCAGCCATTTTCACAAAGTTATTTATTTTTGGAAAAACTTTTCAAAAAAAATGAAATAAATATGAAATATATATCAATAATATATGTGAACATAATCTACATGTTATCACGTAATTGATGCATTCATAAAATATTTCATACATTAACTTAATGAAGTATAATAAGAAACCGAATTTATTATTATTACGATTACCACACACTATACAATATTTGTAAAGCAAATTTATTTTTTATTACGCTAAATTCATTTTTTACTTTGGCACAAATATATGGCTACAAACATACGAACGAAATGAAACATGGGCAAACGAGTTGAGTAGCACATGCGCATTTACAGTGTGTCAACTGCGATTCTATAGCTTTCTCTCTTGCACAATTGTTGACTTCAGCGCTCAATTCTGTTTTCAGTAATACATGTTCTAAGGATAAAATGTAATAAATTAATGATAGATCTTATTCAAATGCTCAAAATAAAGATGTATAGATTCACTGTTCAAAAGTCTTAATCACAAAAATTAAAATAAAGATGTATAATTTACGACTCTTCATTCTACAGCTATCCATTACTGACTGACGAGTCAAGATTTTTCATCTAAAATAAAAAACGTTTCCCCATTTGAATTCATGAGGAATTCCCATTCCTCCTGCATTCTATAATCGGGTATGACCAAATGGACGTATTCCGTTTTATATGCTTTCTGAGATTCTGGTTTTAAATTGTCTTTCAATTTGACCGACATATGTCGCCTTACACAATTATTACATGCAATTTTATATACTATTTTATATACTATATTATTTTTTGCGTCTCGCGGGAAGGAATTTTTACATGATTTTATAAATGTTGTTAATTTTTTTAGCTTTTCTCGGTTTTCCCGATTTTTCTGTGACAACCCTGATGTTTATGAGATTGATGTTTATGAGATTGAAATAGTTCATTCGTATATTAATGCGAAAGACACATCATATCTTCTGATTTGTTCTATAATAATAAAAGAAAATTAGGCGAAAAAGAATATAAAATTATAGAGAATAAAATCTAATGGATGAGTGCGACATACAATCACAAGCATTTTATAGTCACAACCACCGACAAATAGTACTACACGAATATTTCTAGATTCCATTTAACCCAGGTGAGACTAGTCGTGCTAAGAAAGCATCATGAAGACACAATGCAATGAAAAAACTGCAAGCTATGGGAATGCGTTGCGATTGTTCTATTTATATTACAAAGTAAAAATTGTGGCATTTATTTATTATGGAAATAATTGAAGAACATGAAGCAAAAATTTATTCCATTTAAATAAGCTTTTTACTAAGTTCAATGTTAAGACTAAAAAATTATATAAAGGCTAAAGTTACATTAAAATTAAACAATTAATATGTATCTTAAGCTGAGCATTGTTAATTCACACTATTCCCCGGTAAAAAATTTTTCATATACATATAATAGTCAACTATATAAAATTGTATAAAAATATATATAATTATGTATAATTTTTTATGTAATTATACATAAAAAAAATTATACACGATTATATATAAATCTATCTCATATATAATTATACATTTTTAAATGTATTCATAGTATAAATACATATAATAATCGTATACATTTTTATACATGTTTATATAATCTATTGGTTTATATAATCTATTGGTGGTTTATACCAAGGGTATAAGAGGGTCTTCCTTAAGTACATTTCCTTCCTTAAGTACATATTCATAATTCTTTGCTTTATTTAATATAAAAAAGTTCATATAAATATATCCTATTTGATCTAGTTTTTAAAATAGAGGTGAATATTCGCAAATGTTTGACGACATGGTAAATTGTTAAGGATTTCTTTTTGCATAAATATACCTAATTGCTTCATGTGAATTACCATTCGCACGACCGTAGACAAAGTGATAATGTCACAAAAAGACTTTTGATGTTGCTGCGGATTAATTAACTTATATACGTTTTCCGAATTGTTTCAATCCATCAAATCGATTTCATCATGCCTAAATTTACAAATTTTGAAATAGCAGGTATGTGCTTTATGTGTATGGTTGTGCAAATAATAATTTACGTGAAGCAAGGTATATTTATACAGATATTCTCAACACAATTTACCATGTCGTTAAAAATTTGTGAATATTCATCGCTATCTTCGAAAAAAATAAAGGATATTCTTTCGTGAAGGGAATTCTTTTGTCTATTGCTCTTGGAAGGCCTGTGATAATTAGGACAATCAGAATTAAAGGAAGCCACACATTAAAAAAATTTTTTTTCAAACATCTTGCATTTCGGAAACTAAGTCATTTAAGACACATGTTTATATGAACTTTTTTACTTAAAATAAATTGCAGAAATTACTTTTTTGAATATGGCAATGTACTTAAAGAACATCCTATATGAATTTATGCATTTTGGACGATTTGGGAAATATGCAAGGATTATTGTTTGTTTGTTGTGCGTGCGTGCATATGCATGTGTTGGAATTATCTTTTTTTTTTCCATTGACAAAGTGTCACAATTACCCAGAACCGATTCAATTCTCCTTGAAATATATTGTTAAATACAAAAATCTAAGAGATATTATCTTTTCGTATCGACTCAATCTCAAATTTAAGGCGTGAAACAATCTCTCAAAATTAATGGGAAGGATTCAAAATATTAGATTTTTGAAGAATCTAAATACACAGATATAAAGTATATTAAAAAATCATAAAAGTTTTGTCTAAAATCAGGAAACGATGGTGTTTCAGCGGCGCTAAAGCCTATTCTACATTGTGCCCTTTGTTTCCTGTTTTTTTGCTTTTTACCTCTTGCTTTTTTCTCCTTTGCAATTGTTTTATCGATAATTGTATTTTTTGCTACGTGTTTGTTATTTCTTCCGAAGTTTATTAATTTTTATCTCGAGACATAAAACGAAAAATCGGAAAAAGCAAAAAAAAGATGTAAAAAAATAAAAAGCAAGAAACAGCAAACAAAAAGCACATAAAGAATAGGCTTTAGACACTATCGTGTTTCTTTATACGAGAAAACAAGTTACAGAAAATCGAGATCAACGGATTTCAATAATGGCTAAATCAATCAAGTTCTATATGTTCAATTGATAGCTTCCACTCGAATTGTGTAATAAAAGTGCTTTAATTTTTTCTATGTGTCCTACGAGCGGAGATATTGCGATGCAAAGTCCCAATATGAAATTTTTTAAATACGTTGTCGCTATTACGATTATGTTCTTTGATCAGCCAGATGTACTGTTGAATGTTTTGGCGCGAGAGTGCGCTAGTCGTTTAGCCAGAATATATTGTTGAATATTTTTTGGCGCGAAAGTGCATTAGCGTATTGATGCAAGAAGCGCCAGCGGTACATGATAAATGAAATTATATGCTGGTATATGTTAATAACTCAGCTAGGAAATGATAATGAAAAAGCAATTTATTCATCGATCTCTATTTGTTTATAATTAATATTTAACAAATGGAGATCGAATGAAAATGAAATTATACACTGGTATTTGTTAACTAAGCTAGGAAATGATAATGACAAAACAATATATTCGACCTCGATCTCCATTTGTTTATAATTTAATATTTAACAAAAGGAGATCGAACAAAAACGAAATTATATACTATATTTGTTAACTAAGTCAGAAGATGATAATGATAAAATGATTCGACTTCGAGATTTTCATTTGTTTATAACTTAATATTTAATAAAAGGAGATTGGATGGAAATGAAATTACACGCTGGTATCTGTTAACTAAGCTAGGAAATGATAATGAAAAGTGATTTATTCATCATCGATCTCTGTTTATAAATTAATACGTAAGAAAAAGAGATCGAAAACGAAATTATACACTATATTTGTTAACTAAACCAGAATATGATAATGACGAAACGATTTATTCGACCTCGATCTTTATTTGTTTATAACTTAATATTTAACCCTCAACTACATGTCTCATTTAGTCTTAATTTACACGTTTGGGTCATCCACAGCATTTATGACTGGCTCTATAATTATCACAAACTTCAATGGAAAAAAATTTTGTTTTAATGAAATGCCATAATGTTAGAACCGAAATATTAAAACATAAAAAGATTTTGATAATAATTGAAAAAATTAATTAAAAATTGATAATAATTGAAAAATTAATCAAAAAATATTAAAGATTTGAGAGAAAAGTGCAATAATCAGTTTTTTTTCCAAAAAATCATCTTTATAATGATAAAAATATAATGATAAAAAAGATATAAATAAGTAAATAAAAATAAGTAATGTTTTAAAAAGAGAAAAAAAACTTTAAGAAAAAAAAACGTTATATTGATTATGTTTATACTGTACGCTTATTCCGCGATCTATACGATAGATGTTTTTAACTTACAAGATAAACAAGGATTGCCTGTACCTATTGTATAGGCCGCAGCCTAAATGCATAGTATAAATATAGTCATTGATTCATTCCAAAAAGTATATTATTTGCACAACTGAAGTGGGGATACTTTTATATGCTCGGAAAAATGATATCGGAGATATGTCGAGTATTTTCTTTAAAAAAAAAATGTAATGAACATATTTTATAAATATATAATGATTTCGACATATTATAACATTATTTATTCACGATTTTATAACTCCGAGAAAATAGAGTGATTGTTTCATCAAGACACCTGTCTCGCAAAAATGCTTTTCTTGACAATAAATATATATTTTAATTATAAGAAGACAACATAATATATTATATACATATTTGAATATAGCACTAATAAAGAAACACTTATTAAAGAGGCACTTATAAAGAGACTATTAAAAACAAATTTTCACTTTCGGCAAAAATCTCGAATTTACATTTGACGGGTCCAAGTCAGCCAAGCTAAACTTTTATTGCATCACAATTAGCATCAAGACAATGATGAAACAATTGCATCACGGTGATCGAGAAAGATTTTTTATTCCCTCACTTTAATTTTGCAATATTAATTGTACAAAAATAACAGCAGACTAAAATTTTCACCTGGGTTCAAATGATTCACTCATATAATTGAGGGCTAATAAAAGGAGATCAGATGATCAGTCGGGAGGATGATATTTTTGAAAGAAATGTTTCAGACAAAAGTTGTAAAGGTATAAAAAGATCTATTTACAGATCTTATCAGTTTGACCTTAGGTGGTGTCACCAGATCAAGATCAAATCGATTTTTTTAAATTGGACATTCTTCTATTTTTTATACCAGAATCTAATAGCTGGGGTTAAGCTTTTCAAAATATATAATAAAGTTATTTTTCGTTAAGTACTTTTTGAGTTATAAGGCTTGAAAGTTAATCGGCATTAACATTACGCAAAGTGTCCGACCGACGGCTAAAATCTTTTGAATGTTGTTCAGGATTATGTCCTGGATAACATTTGTTAAGATCAAGATCATTGGAGATTATTCCTCTTATTTTCATTTTTGCACTAAAAATTCATTTTTACATAAAAGTAAAATAAAAAAATAATCCAATGATTTGATCTTAGCAAATGTTATTAAGAGCATGACCTTGAACAACATTCAAGAGCTTTTAACTGTCGTTTAGACATTTTGTAATATATATTGAGTAATATTAATGCCGGAGATATTGCCGGAATAACTTTCAGGCTTTATAATTCGAAAAGTATTTTATAAAAAAGTATTTTATTATAGCATTTTGAAGAACTCTCGAGATGTATTATAAGAATATGAAAAATGAGGAGTCCCATTAAAAGAATTCAAACTAATCTATTTTGACACTGCCAAGGTCAAATCAATAAGAATGAAATCACACAATAATATCGGAATAGGACTGCGAAATAGAGAATGCATCATTGAAACAACCAATCAGCGTTATTCCGCACTTTTTATTTACGCAAGTTTTGTGTGCTATATTTACATGATAAAAATGCATCCAGGATGAATTTGAACACTATTAACTTTATGTTAATAATTTGCTTATTAAAATGAAATATAATTTATCAAATAAAAACAATTTACTGTTATAGTATTTAATATTTTATAATTAATATTTACAATCTCATAACAATTTTTTGAATTGCTATAACGCATTTACTATCATTTTTCCGCATCATGTGAACAAGGCTGAAATCACACGGAATGCGTCATTGTTTTTTTATCTTGATTTCTATATTTACGCAGATTTTGTCATCTCAAATTACGCGATTCTACTATATCAATCATCAATATCAATCAAATTATTTTAACCTTTCAAATAGATGTTTTATTATAAGAACACTGTTTAGATGACGATTACGATTTAGGATACAATGACGCACTCTCTATTTCCGCAATATCAAATAACGCTGATTGCTTCAATAACGCATTCTCTATTCCACAGTCCTATTCCGCACCGTGTGATTTCACTTTAATTCCACCTCAAATTCTCCTCAAAGTGACAAAATTTTTGTTTAAACATATTTTTCATTTGACACTTTCAGAGATAATAACTTGTAACACTTTACGTGGACCACTCTACATATATACAAGTCTTATTTTAACTTCAACACCGAAATATTTCGAAAATTATAAGATACGGAATAATATTTCAGACGAAAATAGTTTAAAAAGATTTATTTACTGATCATATCAGTTTGATGTTGGATAGCATTGCTAAGATCAGGACGAAATTATTTTAAATTTTTTAAACAGATCCCTTCGTAGATTTTATTATATATTATTATAGCCCTTCCTGAGATCTTTTCAAAACACTATAATTTAATTCACTTTGAGTCGTTTTGAAGTTATCGAGATTTATTGTGTTTATTCGATATAAGCAATCCTGTCGTCTTTAACAATCGCATAAAATTTCGATTACCTTCATTACATATGTATGTATTGTCAGCGACAAATATCACGTGTACACGGTATTCCGTTGCTATGGCGAAAGAATTTGTTGAGTTGCTTAAGTAGATGAACTCTTTGCACGTCTCTATTACGATTTCTCTTTCGATCTAAATCAGCTCATATAATCATACTTTGTTAGGTATAAATCCATCGCATATCTTAGAAATAAGAAAAAAAATGATGAACTTTATTCGTGTCATATAAAATAAAAATTCTTAGAATTCTATGTATTACATGTATAGTTATACAAAAAAATATCCCCAAAAACAAAGTTCTTCACAACGTTAATTAGCTACGTCAGTTATGTTAATTCTACTGAGAAAGAAGCTGCAGTGAAAAAGTTTTTTAGTTAACGAATTCAGATTCTGATTTCTTGTACTTAAGGAAGGACGAATTATACATCAAATAGTAGATATTCTGCTTGGCGAATGCAACAGGAATTACAGATGTTTCCCGTTGTTATGCTAGCTATAGCCTAATCGTCGCCATCCGAGTGCTCAGTAAGTGATAAATATTGAAAAAACAGCTCGCAGAAATATATTACATAGCCAGAGACAAACAGGTTTCTAAACAATAATAACCCTAAACTCCTCGCAATTTTGGGCATGGTTCATCACACGTCAGTGTGGACTTGATAAATAGAATATGAATTAGGAATTTCTCGATCTACGATTCATTGAATGTTATAATCCATACAATACCATCCTTATTACATCAACTTGATACAAGAATTGAGCGAAAATGATTGCAGACTGAGAGATTTCAATTTTGTAGATGGGCACTCGATGCATTGATTGAAATCCAAAGAGAGAATCCAAATTTCTTTTGAAATGTCTGTTTCAGTGACGAAGCTACATTCCATAGCAATGACAATCTCAATAGATACAATAGTCATTACTGCTCACCAGTAAATCCTTAATGATATAAACAGGTAATCAACCAGTATCGTTAGAATTTTTACGTTTGAATTGGCATATGTAATGATCAAATTATTGGGCCGTATTTTCTTGAACGTACAATTAATGATGCAATTTACTTAGATTTTCTCTAAAATCATTTATCAGGATATCTTCAGGACATTCCACTGGATGTCCGCCAATTTTGATTTCAACAGGATAGTGCTCCAATACATTACTCTCGAGATGTTTGAATTTTCTTAGATGAGCAATATCTAAATCATTGGATAGGTCAGGGAGGATAATTCTTGTGGCTTCCCTGAAGATTACCGATTCTAAATCCTCTTGATTACTATTTATGGGGATATATGAAAGATGCTGTGTATCAGGAAGCACCAATCACGAGACTAGATATGACGGAAAGAATCAGAAGAGTCTTATCAAATGATAATGCTGTAAATACTTAGAGGAGTCCTATGAAACTTTAGACGTAGACTACTTTTGTGCTTGGGAAATAATGACTTGGGAAATAACATACTTTGAATATTTAATTCCGAGAATGATACCTAATGATAATTAAGACCAAGTAATTCCTTAATTCTCCGATCTTGCTTTCATTGGTCGGATCCCTCGAGCTTGCCTTCACTACGTCAACTACCGATCTTCCCTTGGCTGGACGTGTTATCATATAAATCCCGATAACGGCTGATCCAAAGTGAATTAAATTATAGTATTTTGGAAAGATTTCAGGAAGAATTATAACAATATGCAATAAAATCTAAAGAATTCTATTTAAAAAATTCAAAATGACTTTGTCCTGATCTTCGCAACGCCAATGTCAAACGGATATGATCTTTAAAAACCTAAGTAAATAAATTTTTTTAGACCCTACAACTTGTCTACAACTTTTGTCTGAAACATTTTTCCCTATCTTTTATAATTTTTGAGATATCTCAGTGTCAAAGTTACATTGGAACATTCTTCTGTATATATACATGTATGTAATTCCGAATAATGGCCAAACTTCAGAAGCGTGTAGGCAACCAATAAACTAAGAAAAAAAGTTTTTTAGAAATATGCTCGTTTTTACTTCATTTTGGAGAAAATCATAAAAAAACGTATTTTTCGGAATATTATTATCTTTAAAGTGAAACGTTATTTTTGTATAATTTTTGTTTTTTCGTAAGGGGCTCCTTACTCAAAGGAACAGGGAACAGAGAACAAAAATTTCAACTAATCAGAAATTATGCACTGTGGAATACAGTTTCTAAAAGGTTGAATTTTTTTATTCTCTATTCTTGTTCCTATTCCTTGATTGTGCGCAGCTCCTAAGAGAGTATGTGCTAAGACTTATGCTTCAGAAGCAATGCGAGAGTATGTGCGCCGATTTTCAGGCAGAAGGGTGCCAGCCAGATGGGCGAGTCATTACGTGTACCAGATCAGAGTTTGGTTGCAACACGTGATTGTATAAGATGCAATGTAAGAGGCCAATATTTTAAACGATATTTACATTAAGCAAGTGACAATGTGAATAAATAAACGTGAATAAGTAATAAATAAGTACAAAAACTATGTTTTATTTTCTTTTATGATTTTCTCCAAAATGAAGCAAAAACAAGTATATCTCTAAAGGATTTTTTTTCTTAATTTATCGATCCCTTACACACTCTTGAAGTTTGTCTATTTAAATTCGGAATATCCTGTATATATAAATTTTTTTACCGGGTCTAATCAATGTTCTGTATTACTATATATTTATCTTTCTATTAGAACTAACGATAACATAGTAACAAATGTTAACTTTGTCACATTATAAAACATACAAAATATTGATATCAGATTAAAAATATTCTTAGTATTAATATAAATTGTTTACGTTTTAAAACTGATATACATATAATTAACCCTTAAGAGAGAAATTTTGCAAAATCGTCAAATATACCCATTGTCCTGTAAAGTCGGACTTTAAAAAATATAAAAATTCAAATAAGAAGTGCGAGCGAATAGAGTGAAGAACTAAAGTAACAGAAATGGAAAAAACTGCGTTTGATTCGGGAAACGAGAGATTTACATGTTGTGTTACATGGTTCTCAGCAGGTTCCCGCGCAGCATCTTCTTCCTCCAGCCAGATGGACTGTGGAAATAATATTAGTACTGTTAAATCTATTCCCTGCTACCATACTCGTTACGACTACTCACTACTGATCGCGTTCGATACATCTGCCCTTGCAGGTAATCTTCGACATTTCCATAAACTGCAGCATTCATATAAAATTGATTTATTTTTAAGTCTCAATGCGCGAACACGATAAAATATATCAGCATTCATTACAGTCATCACGATTACTTTCCGTTTCGGTCACATGATTCCAAACGTGCAAGCTGCGTTGCAAACCCAGGGTTGCATCAGTTTGTGGAACTAAAATTGAGATGGAATTTGTCAAATCTAATTTATATAGCAAAATCTTGAAACCTATAAATACGGTTGTTACCTGTTGAGCAATTGATTATCATGATTCTTTACCTTTCAGTGCTTATTTACTTTTCAACACAATTTTCCGACTCGAAGCGAATTTCGCGAGTTTTAATCAAAGGTCGGTCGTTTTTGTGTGCATGATGCATGTTATGTAAAAAATATTATTGTTACGGAATTACGAATTACCTGAAGGCTGGTGTAACTAGAATAGCTCCTCTTGCCACCGAAACGGAAACGTTCATGTTCGTGCACATGCCTGTGTCTGAGTAGAAGTGCTCTCATCACGACCGGTCTGTCTTGGGCTAGGATAAGCTCTTCGATGACCATTTGCTCGACTATTCTATAAGCCAGCCCAGGCAGATCCTTTTCTTCAAGATCAAGAAGAATTACACCAGTTTCTAGACATCGGCGAAGATTCAGTAGTGAATGAAAACTAAGAGAAGCCACGTGAGGTCTACCCCATCTGTCAGCACCCTCCTCAACATCTTCCTCATATTTGATCCATCTGGCGGTCTCTCGCCATTCACGCTCTTCGCCCAAGCCATGTAGCTCGTCCAGTTGGACGAATACCTCATGCGGCGAATGATCATACATCTTCTTGAAGGTGTCATGGAAAATGCCGCCCTCCTTTCGTCGGCCGATCTGCACCGTCGAGTAAGCGGCTTTGTGCCGGCGCATACCACGTGGATCATCACTACGGTGTGACTCCAAATCATCAATGTCGAGTTCTTGCAAAGTGCTTGCTTCTTCTGGCTGGACACTGACACGTCGAGCCAGCAGATTCGAACTATCTGGAAGACCGGCTCCCGATCGTTTTCGCCATTGCGGATCCTCTTGTAGAGAGTATTTACGAGATTTGTGGTGGTGACGTCTGGAAGAGTAGTCAATAATAGATTGATTAGTTAAGTCTTTTATATAAGATTTCATTCATGAGTAGAGAATCAGAATATATAAGTAACGTTATAGGCTCTGATGAATAAATCTAATACAATAAAAATGAAGGAAAAATACTAGTAAGCACCAACATCAAGTGGTAGCGTGTAAATTATTTTTCTAATAAAATATGTGGATAATTTTTTAAATAAGCAATTATATATATATTTTTTAATTGATTCATCTTATTATTCTGTTCATAAAAATATTAAGATACGATTATCAAAAAATTAATACTTTACAAGATATTTAATACAACTTATACTTATAAAAAATTAATACTTATTAATACTTAAAAAAAATTTATGCACTATATAATGGCTCCCTTAAGTTAAAGTCATGCAACTTTTGTATATAATAGTTTTTTATTTAGAGTTTATCAACTTAGAGTTTACTAAATTTTTTGAGATGTGCAACAAATTATATGCCTCATCCTGTGTATAAATTCATACAAGAAATATGTATGTAAGCATTATTTAAGATCCGCTTAAGACCGAATATAGGATTTCTCTCATTTAATTAGATTAAGTTCTATTTATCTGTATCTTTGTTTTTTTTGTAGTTCTGCTAGCTTAATATCAAATTAAGCTTAAAATCAAGCTTAAAATAAAAAAAAAAACAGCCCCACTTTTTTTTTCAAAATGAGTACAAAATGAGTACTAAAAAATTAAATAAGTTTGATTCTGTTCATTTGATGCCGTTGACTTATTAGAGATGCTATCGAACATGAATGTAAGTTGAATTTGTCCATTTTGTAGAGACAATCATTAAACGTATTTATTATCGTGTTAACATTAAACGTACATACTTCAAATTCTAATTGACCCTAATTTTATTATTGTAATATCTATTTCAATCTCATATTACATTTAAAGCTATAATAAGATTTTTATTAGGTGTACAACTTTGCTTCTGCCGTTTTCCTATAGATGGCTTTAGCGGTAAGTGATGATCGAAATAAATAGATCATAGACGTCATACAATAAACTTGGGCATCTGTCAACATAACCCCATAGAAACATTAATCGATTTGTGATCTGCATCATAAAGTTATTCTCGATTGAAAATGTCAGTTTACGAGTCAAATTCTCGTCATTTGCGGGAGGTTTTAATTTTTTGCTTCAATATGAAGAAATCTGCGGCTGAGGCTCATCGAATGCTCTCAAATACTTATGGTGAGGCCGCTATTAGAACGTGTCGTAAGTGGCTTCAAGAACGGTGATTTTGACGTCCAAGGTCATGCTCTGTATTTGGTGGGACCAGCTCGGCGTAGTGTATTATGAACTGTTAAAACCGACTGAAACAATCACAGGCGATCGGTATCGAACGCAATTAATGCATTTGAGCCGAGCATTGAAAGACAAACGGCCGCAATACAACGAGAGACACGATAAAGTGATTTTGCAGCATGATAATGCTCGACCCCCCCCCCCATGTTGTGAACCCCATGTTGTGAAAGTAGTCAAAACATACTTGGAAACGTTGAAATGGGAAGTCCTACCTCACCCGCCGTATTCTCCAGACGTTGCTCCTTCTGACTATTACTTGTTTCGATCAATGGCACACGGCCTGGCTGACCAGCACTTCCGGTCTTATGAAGAAGTAAAAAATTGGATCAATTCGTGGATAGTCTCAAAAGATGACCAGTTTTTTCGACGCGGGATTCGTACGCTACCCGAAAGAGAGAAAGTAGTGGCCAGCGATGGACAATACTTTGAATCATAAATGTATAACCAGTTTTTTACAATAAAGCCTCGAATTTCAGAAAAAAAACGGCGGAAGCAAAGTTGTACACCTAATATTTAGGAAATGTAAGAACAATTAAGAAATCTAATCTAAATAAAGTCAAACTTAATTAAATCGCTGATATACATGTATATTTTTTTCATACCCGTCCCATAAATCTTGAATCAACTTGGTACCGTTCTGTACTGGAATTGTCACGCTGCAAATTTAGTTCATCGCTTAGGATGGTATGGTATAGGATGAAATAAAGGTTGGTCGTTTCGTGCTCATAATTGCGCGACTCATAGCGTAAATATGAGTCCGCAGAAATTGTAACACACGAAATGCAATCACCAGATTTAAACTTTCATCTTAAAATATATTGAGGATGATTCAGCATTTCTATGCACATAATATATACAGACACGATATTTAAATTATAGTTATTTTGATCTCTATTCTCATCAAGATATTGTTTTATTAAGAAAAAGGTACATTCTTGTTTAACACTAAATGTGTTAATTAAATTGTGTGATTTTTTCCTCTCTTCCCTTCATTTTCGGAATTCTTTACAAGCCATCATGTCTCAACTTACTTATGTTCGTGCTTCTGGTGCCGTCGACGATTTCGGTCTTCCTCGTGGCCACTCGGAGTGGTACCTGTTGGCACTTCCATTGTTTGCGTACTCGATGCATCTTCTTCCTTGATTTTTTCAAATTGTACTCTCGGACTGCCGATGATTGGACTGAAACTGGAAGCCGCCCTCTCTGAGATTGGCGCCTCGTTTTCGTTATTGCTTACATTTTTGGCCTTCGCCGTTTCTTCATCAACTTCGGTTTCGGTTTCTGCTGTGATGATCGATCGAAATTCACGGTTTATCTCGTCGACTTTCTCGTTCTCCGCTTGGATATTGCCATGGTCCTCTTCAATAGATATTTCCGCCGTTGACCCTTCACTAAGAATAATCGAAGAAACATAAAGTTTTTTCAGTAAAAACGTTCTCACGTGCATAGAATTAAATTTCATTCGTTTGAAAGTTCTCTTATAGAGTTATGAGAAGCTAAATTTTAGTTTCAAAGTTTGTCAATATTAACTTAATCATACTTCTTATTAATGTACATGAAATTGTTTGTTTGCATTTGATTATATAGAAGAGATATAGAATAAAAGCAAAGAATATGGAATAGACTGCTAATATGGAATAGTGGCTTATTTTCTGAACAAAACGTTGCAATCTAGCGGTAATCGCTAAAAGTTGTTGCAATTGCTATCAAACATGGCATAACAAGCAAAGGGCTCATCAGATAAAATGTTTCATCATGTACATTTATGATAAACATTTATTTACTTTTGTTGCATCAGGAGATTCAGCTTTTTTTAAAAAGTGTTCTCAACAAACTGAAAATAAGTTTGTTAATGCTTATATTACATATATGCTTTTTTAATAATATTGTACAATTTGAACAATATTATGTAGATAAATTGCAATTTATAACTTGTTTATTCTACGGAAAGATTTTGTCATATAACGACATAACATGCAGATAATGTGGAATATTAAACATAAAGAAATATGAAATAGATTTTCATATCATTGAAATAGTTATCCATATCAGCAACTTATTCGTGATCAGATAGTTACGTTATAGATTGTATTCCACACATTACCAATTTATTTGCGATTATAGGTTATATTCCATATTATCAACTTATTTGCCAGTTTATGTCCAATGATGCTATTTTATGTTATTGTATAATAAAAATGTGAACTATTTTTAAATATTTTTCTTGATTTACATAAATAAACAAATTTGAACTTCATTTATAGTATTATTTATTACTGTTACCTAAATTTTACCGCTATTTCATATTGCATCCCGTTTTTTACACTCCTTATTTTCACATTTTTTAGTTAATAGTGACGTTGAACTTAAATTTTGACGACTTTCATTTATTGGATATTGTAGCTAACATATTTCTCAAGATTTTGTGTAAATTTAAAGTCTTCTTATTATATTGAAGCAATGTTAATTTAAGAAATATTCCATATTCCCTATTTTTACCCTAGTTGTTTGATTGATATTCTTATAAGATTCTTATAAGATTATTCTTATAAGATTTTAAGTCGACAAGACAAAAAGCTTTTGTTGAAGATAGATTTTGCCAAACTACTACTTTTCGAGAACTTACGAAGAAAGGTGTCGTCGCATAGATCTGGAATGCAGACTCTTCAAGGGCATGTGCGGATGCGGATAACTTTTTTTACGATATTCTAAAAAGTGTCATTTTTATTATTTCCAATTTCCCAAAAAACGACATTAAAACCAAATTAAAAAATATTGAAGAGCGATAGTACGAGAAACTTACGATTGAAATCACGATCGCCACCATATCGTAGAGATGGTCCACGATCGCGATCTCGATCAGATCCAGTCGATTCCGAAGGTGATCCAAGACGGGCTACATCGAACTTTTCCCCGGCGTCCATCGCAAAGACCTTCTCCATCTCCTCATCGAGTTCCGGTCCTGTTTCCGCAGCATTCCCGTCAATCTAATATGGCAAATAAAGTTGTAAATTAATATTTGTCAAGAAAGAAATTTGCGAATTTGTTTTAAGAAAAAGATAAATATGTAAATATGTACATAGTTTTCCATTAAAGGTTATTAGGATTACAAATGACCCATGTGTACAGAATGTTTAGTTACATTTTTTGTAACTAAAAAAATTTTTATACCTTACTTTATTTTTAACTAATTCTCATTTGTATTGTGGAAATATTTTGCGAATTATTAAAAAAAATTTTGAATAATATATTATACCCAGAATAATATATTATACCTTAAAAAACACGATGATTTTTGCCACTTTTGTGTTAAATGTTGTTTGTAATGTTATAACATTTTTCCTACTAAATTATGAGCTTTTTAATAATATAATAGCAATAATAAAATGCATTGCTTAAATTTAAAATGTAAATGCAATATATCTTCAATTTATAGCCATTCATGCATATTAAAAAAATATCATTTTCAGATTACTAAATAATTAAATTTTTTGGTTGACGATACTTGAATTTTTTCTTTTGTAATTTGGAATGTCAACTGATATTAAAATATATTTTTCCTTTAAACATTTTTCTTTCAGAGTTTTACATTTTTTGTACGAAAAAGTGTATTTTTCTCATTTTGTTAATTATACTTATTTATAACAATTTATGCAATTTGTTATAAATATACAACTTTACAAATAGTTTCTAAAGATGTCAAAATATATGCAAAAATCACTTAATAATTTTTATATACTTAAAAGTGAAAATTAATTCAGAACACGAAAAATCCAAAGTGTGTTGTAAAGGTGCCAAATCTAAGATATGTACTAAGGGTGAAGAACTATCCCCATATTCTCTTCTGCTTACGTAATGACTTTCGAAGCGAGATCCACCTTACTTCTTCCCCTGCCGAGGGACGCACGATTTTCTATCGCGAAGCGAGTTCTGGGCAGAGAGAATATAAGGTGGACTTGGCTTCGCGTGGAAAGTCGTGCATCTCTCGGCAGGTGGAATTTACTTTGTCTAGGAAGTTATTATGCCCCAAAAATAAAGAGTGTAAGATAATATTTAATACTGTACATACTAGAAATAAGACAATATTTAAAAAATTTTTTATTAATAATTTTTTAACGAACATAACTGACAGCTAAAGCCTGTTGGAGGTTATTCAGGGTTATTATTCATAACCTTGACAACATATGTCAAGATTAAGATCATTGGCGCCGACCCTCGCTACTAAATATTTACTATATCAATTTTCCTGTAAGTTTAAAAAAATTCTTTTTGATGTAATTTGATTATATTTAAGATCTTAATCCCATGAGACTAATGTATCAATCGGTTATGGAATTGTTGGAGATTGACCACTGGAATCTACATAGCGTAATATGCGATAAAATATAATTTATGTTTATTCCACGCTGAAGATGGCTAAAAATTAAAATTAGAAACGTATACTGTATCGTGACATGTAAAATGTAATTGTTAGACATGTCTGTTAATTAAGCGCAACACGCGTCGATTCCTAATTGTCCATTTGAACTTTTTATTTAAGTATTTTGTGTAGTAAATATAAAAAAAGCAAATAGTATTTATTATTTATATTATTTAAAATAAGATTCTACCTATTTGACATTTCGATACTTCATGGTTGAACAAAATACTTCCATTTTCTATTTTCTATTTACTTCTATTTAATTTAATTTAATTTAGTTTATTGCAAAGCTATAAAAAGACTACATGTTAATAGAGTAATAGACATAAATTATGATACAATAGACTATTTAGATAAACATAAACATAAATAACTAGATAATAGTAGCTTACAAATGGTTAGGCATCAGAATTGCTGTTACAAAGTCAGTAACAAAACCAGAATAAGACAACAATGCAATAAGAGGTAAACTAATAGCTGAAATCATACATACATATACTCACACACATAAAACTCACTCACATACACACGCACATACATCAATTACATCAGTCTCGTTTAAATACTATGAGTGACGCAATGAAACGCGAGGCAGCAGAACGAAAGGAAGATAGAGAGGAAGAGATTTTTATATCAGAAAGGGAATTAAAATATTTGACAAAGGAGAAAGCGGTACGGAACTTAGTGAACTAATATATGTGGGGAAGGATAAGTAATCTTGGTATCTAGTGACAAGAGAGCTAAAAGAGGAATGGTGCTCAGAGTTCAACTGAAGGAGATATAGTCGCAGACTATAGAGGACTATTGGAGCGAAGGAGAGAAAATACAAGACAGCACAGGTGGAGAAAACGTTGCCAAATCTTAAGTCAGCCAAATCTCTGGTAATACGGAGATATATACGGTCGTATTTACGAACACAATAGGAGAAGGGGAGACAAGAATTTTGAATACGCTGTACACATTTAGCAAATGTTGATTAAGAGCAGAAACGTAGACGACATCAGCATAATCAAATAGAGAAACAACAAGTAATTTCTTAACAATACAAAAAAGCAAATAGTAAAAGTAAAATAAAAAGCACAGATAGATTTTATAGATATACAGAGTATTCCAGACTTCATGTAATATCTTTTACTTCAATTTAACCAAATAAATTTCTTGTAGTTTCTTAATCGCTAGAAATCAATTCAATTATATTACAGAAATAACTGATAGAATATTGACAAAGAGAGAGTTATATTTATGGAAATCGCTTCAATTTTCTTCGCGAGATTTCCGCTATGAAGTTTCCGAGAGAATAGTAAAGATTCTTTTTAGGACATTCTAGATACGCAAAAGCTAGATAAGTACATTAATCACCCTAGGCTACTCTATCCATGCAATTCAGGAAGAATCGATACAGACATTGATTTTCATAGAAAACAGCCCACCTTCATAAGCCAACTATTTTATTAGAGTTATTCTGAGAAGAAAATGTGTATTATCGAGCTTTTTAGAAGACTAAGATAATTACAACTGCTGACAGAATAACGTTTAAATTATTATGCAGTATATACTTTGATTCACCCTTTATGCCTTTGTCCATACAATAGCAAGCAAAAACCTATTGACTTGTTCGCATAACTATAATAATAAATAATAACTGTTGCCCACATTGTTCAACAGCATAATAGACTTTATACATTACACACATATGGTACGTTATGATATTATATTGGAAATATTTTGAAGTAATTATATTATGGTATAAAGTTGGAAATATTAATATCTATAATGGGAAAAATTATATTTTCGAAGTTGATAATTGATATTTTCGAAACTGATAATTGATTTTCGAAGTCGATTTAAAATGGATAAAATTGAACAATAATAATACTGTAATTATCAAAACTTATGACTGATTAAGAGAAAGAAAAAGATTAAAGGAATTATAATTTTGAACATATCTATTTTTTTTTGCAAAAGTCGTGTATTTATACAGTATTTTTTTCTACTTTTAAGAAAAAGATTACATCGTATGTAATCAATTACTATGCATTAGCATTATTTTATTATTAATAATAAATTAATTAATTTTGATAATTTTATTATCAATTTTATTTAAAACTGAAAATCCGCCTTGAAACTCATTTCCATTGATATTTCGCTAGTTAAGTTGAAATCTGCTTAATTTACAACTTGCGATTTTGATAATAAATAATTAGTGCAAATAAAAATGAAAAAATAAAATAATTAGAGACTATAGCTTTTGTGAATTATGGGTATTTCATATTTTTTTAAATAAATAAATAACGTTTAAATAAGACAATAAATAAAGATATATATAATTTTATTGTATTTTGTTCATCACACACACACACACACACACACACACACACACACACCACACACACACACACACACACACACACACACACACACACACACACACACACACTACACAACACACACACACACACACACACACACACTACNAANA
>NW_012130097.1:3449763-3451974 GCF_000143395.1 Atta cephalotes | reverse complement strand
CTACTAAACTTACTAACTACTAACTACTAACTAACTAACTACTAACTAACTAACTAACTAACTAACTAACTACTAACAACTAACAACACACACACACACACACACACACACACACACACACACACACACACACACACACAAAACGTTACAAAAATATTTTATATTGAAAGAAATTGAATATTTCTTCTTTTTCTTTCAAAAAATATTTTCGAAAAGCATCTTGGAATTTTCGATTTTAGCGAATTAAAATTTATCAATTCTGAGTTTTGAAGCTCTCAATTTTCAACAAGGAAAATTTGAATCTCATAAATTTATAAAATTATGAAATCTAATGGATTGCTACCTTCGTTAATTTTTCAGAGTCCACACAAATAGCACCACAGAAATTTCGAACTTTTTTACATTACTATTATTGAACAACGTTCACAAAAAGCGCAAAGGAATATTTCGAGAACAGCTGGAGAAGAACAACAAGAAGAATATGGAGATTTCGCCTTCTTGGAAAAGTGTATTTAATTGTACGAATATTGTGAGAGCAAAGAAAATTGAGATGACCAGCCTTTCGAGGGATGGAATAATGCGTTCACCTGGTGCGTCGTTCGCAGAGAGCGTCGTAACCAGCGGAGAACTTTGCCTCGCGCTCGCTGCAGGAACGATTTCCCGGAGGAACCGGCGGTGGCCTCGGGCATGGCATCTCGGGCCGAGTGACAACTCGGCCGATCGGCGTTGAGAGCTGGAGGAATCCGAACTGAGAATGGAGGGTGGTCTCTGCAGGACCGTGAAGAGAGAAAGAGGAGAAAGCTGGTGGGGAACGTACGACAGTTCATGGAAGGGATGGATCGATATCATCCCCATATGCTCAATTGAGGAGTAATCCCTCCGTTCTTCTTTTTTCTCCCTTTCTCCTCTATTCCTTCTCCATTCATTCGATTTATCAGAATTTTTAAATCAAGCTATATTTTCCATTTCTCTTCGCATAATCTAATTAACGGTCGTATACTTAAGTATACTGTTGCTGATGATTTGAATTAAATCTTGGATGAACAAAAAGATTACTATCGATTTTACAATTTCCCCAATACTTTGTTAATAACGATATTAATTTCTATAGTTTATAATTTAATTGATAGTAGAAGAATGGATTAAGATAGTAGAGAATTGCAGCTAACAAATGAATACCCCGTCTGACACATACTGCAATGGCACATCAAAAAGCTCTCTATTTCCATTTGATCTTCCTTAAAGAAGAAAGTTATTATACTTATTCATCTCTCAGCACATCTTGAATTAAATGTGCTACAAAAAACTGCGAAGATGATTGACAAAGGCGCAACAAGTGTCAATCAGTCGTGAAATTTAGGACACACAAGGGTTTGAGTGGATCAGAGCAAAAGAAAGAAAAAAAAATTCGAGTTGAGGAAAGGATTTCCGCAAGTAGGAAAGCGCAGTTGAATAATAAGTGATAAAAATTTTCATCTTATCAGATAAAAATTATAAAAGAAAATCAATTATCAATATTGATGATTAATAATCGTTGTGATCGCTGAAATGACTTTTGCGGATTAATTCGTCAATATTTCATCAGTATCAGTACTACCACTATTCATATTCTGGCTGAAAGATATTAGAGACAAATGAGAACAAGCGTTTTTATCATCGACTGCATCTTCTTCTTCATTCGACATTCACTTTTCGCTTCCTGCTTCAACCGACCTTGAACTTGAACTGCAACCTCCCCAGTTTATTCCCAGTCACATATATCAGCAATGACCTTTTCTCTCAAACTGACACGGAAAATCGATAAAGAGCGTAATATTTATTTAACGTACAAGCCTAGAGATTTCATTTTCTATCGATAATTTCTAGTTTCTTATCGATCAACTTTATCATTAACAAGATAAATACACAATTAAGGTTGAATTGTTCTACCTTTCAGCTCATTGTCTTACTCTCTTACTCTTTTTACTCCTTTGTTTATCCAATAAATAAAATTATCACATAATTTATCTGAAGATGGAACAACCGATTCTAATCCTGTATGCAAAGAAAATAAGAATGTATTCAATATTTTTACGTATTTTTATCACAATATTGCATCTTATCTTCTAGTCCGATAAAATTTTCAGCGCGCAGTTCAAAATGACTAAAAATATGGTATGTATGTATGAATATATATATATATATATATATATATATATATATATATATATA
>NW_012130097.1:3445716-3447843 GCF_000143395.1 Atta cephalotes | reverse complement strand
TAGTAGTGTGTGTGTGTGTGTGTGTGTGTGTGTGTGTGTGTGTGTGTGTGTGTGTGTGTGTGTGTGTGTGTGTGTGTGTGTGTGTGTGTGTGTGTGTGTGTGTGTGTATCCAGATTCCAAACTAGAACTTTAAATCAACAACTACTTTGCAATAACAAGAACGACAATTGCATAATCCATATATATGAATCTTTTTTTCTTATCCAATCAATCGCAATACCACAAGTGGTAGTTTCAATTTTTTGTCAGCTAAAAACAAATTCTGATGTAAACATGCATAAGATGCTTTGACGAGTTACACTTACCTACATAGCTTAGTTGTTCCCTTTATAAAAGAAATTTATAAATGAGACAATTATTGCGTAATCAACTGAATGATCTGCCGCAACGGTCGAAAAAAAATAGGGATCGCATCTTATGATTACCAATATTATTATGGAAAGTCATATCCCTACCTTCGGGATTGTTGCAAACATGAGAGGAATTTCTTTTACGGATATTTTATGCGCTCCAACGTAAACAGGCTACTTGTACACTGACAATGCTAGCAACGATCGAGCTATATGATTGCGAGGATACGATTGACACCGCTCTTGATAATCGAATTTGCGGCTTCCGACCTTGCGTAAGCGCTTGAATAGCACGTCAGCAAATGTTAATGTTTTAATCATCTATATGTGCAACATGAATTAGAGATTGTTACTATGCAAGAAGTATCAAGTGAAGCAAATTTCTGGAGTTCGTTAACCCATTTTTAAATAGCAGTTAATACCTAAAAAAGGAAAAGAGAGTACAGAGCACACATCGAATCAAATTTCAGCGTATCGTCCAATTTGCGTTTCTATTAGGCGACTTCCTGCTCCGCAAGAGCAAAAAGGAGGCAACACTTTGCTGTTCGATCGCTCAATCCAGGTCAGTGGGACGAAACTAATCGCGGCCTTTCACGAATCAAAAAAACAGTATCGTTCAAGAACTTGCGAGATGACATTAGAGACAAATTTTGAAGACGTTTTACAAAAAAGAAATCATATGCGATTGATAAAGATAGTATTGGGAAGCAACGCGTTACAAGAATGGCATTTAATTATTCTGATCACTAATTGACCAATTCAACACGAATTTATAGTGGTTATGGTTAATCGCAACATAATTAAACATAACATTTTCTTCTTTTGAAACTCACTCTTATATGTATGTTTTCTATGCACATATATTGTACAAAATAATGATAAATGATTATTTTCGTTACTGTTAAGTCCAAAAAAGTAATTGTGTTATCATTAACATTACAAATAAGGAATATAATATTTTCATTAGCATTATATTTATT
Source organism: Atta cephalotes (assembly GCF_000143395.1). NCBI lineage: Eukaryota > Metazoa > Arthropoda > Insecta > Hymenoptera > Formicidae > Atta > Atta cephalotes. Next base: position 3,446,513 of record NW_012130097.1, on the reverse strand, counting down.
TTTTTCAGTAACAAATTGGAAACGATTATATTTCCTTATTTATACATAAGTGAATTTTGAAAGAAGAAAATGTTATATTTGACTATGTTGCGTTTAACCACAACCATCATAACCACTGTAGATCTCGTGTTAAATTGATCAATTAATGACTAGAATAATAGAATGTTATTCTATAAAAAAAAGAGCTACCAAATTCATTGGAAAAATAACGGAAATTGTAACAACTCTTTACTTTTTGAATAATGGTGGTAACAATAAGTTACTTTTCAAATCAGTAATAATAATGAGTTATTTTTATAAAATAAGTTTACCAACTCTAGATAAAAATCAAGAATTCGCGACTAATTAGATCCTGATATACAATTATTAACGATGATCACATTCGGAGGAATAAATACATCTGGAATCAATCCGAGTTTATGCAACTGTATACATCGCGGTTATGATGGTCGCGCGTCATGTTGATGAGATCCAATTGGTCTTGGTCGCTAATACGGAATTTACAACTCTCCAGCATTATAAAGAACAATAATAAGTGTACACGCACGCACGCACGCACGCACGCACGCGCACGCACACACACACACACACACACACACACACACACACACACACACACACACACACACACACACACACACACACACACACACACACACACACACACACACACACACACACACACACACACACACACACACACACACACACACACACACACAAACACACACACACACACTACACACTACACTACACACACACTACACGTACTACGACTACACTACACACTACTACTA
>NW_012130097.1:3375307-3445238 GCF_000143395.1 Atta cephalotes | reverse complement strand
GTTCGGTCGTACTACGGAACGTTTAACGTAACTACTACCTACTACACTTATAAGAANAATACTACTATACTACACACACACACACACACACACACACACACACACACACACACACACACACACACACACACACACACACACACACACACACACACACACACACACACACACACACACACACAGAGAGAGAGAGAGAGAGAGAGGATATTTGATAATTGTTCTAAAGGAGTTCGCGAACTAAATTGAGACGTCCTCTACCATTTTTGCAATTTTCGCAATGGTTAATAAGATATTAATTGTTAAAAATTGTCAAAAATTCTTCAATAATTTTTTACTCAAATACTATCAACAGAAAAACTGCAAGAGATGAAAACTATTTATTTTCTTCTTATAGACTCTACGAATTTTTTCAGAATTTTTCCAACTTTTTAGTACTGCATTTTTTCATTTTTATCAACATGAGAAAATATGTCCACGAACTCCATTCCACAGAACAATTATGAGACATCCTCTATTTAGTGGTTTAGCGTGTGGCAACGTGGAAGTCCCGCCGGCAACTTTCCTTCTGATGTTTCGATCGAAGTCACGTGCCGCGGCGCCGTTTCGCGTTTCCAATTTGTGTCGTGCGATCCGCGTGCGCTACACACGGTGTCAAATGGTTATTGACCCGTGACCGTCAACAATCAGGCCAATCAGTCCTGTTCGAGGTCATTTTTATCTCGCCTTTACGAAACTATGTCAGAGTCGGAAGATAACTGCGATGAAATAACGTGCAATAATTCGCACACTATTTTGCAGAGCGGGTCTCTGTTCCTTTATATGTACATACAATATTTTGCATGCAAGTGCAATATGGATCATTGTAACTTAATCGAAAATTACATTTGCTTACATCCGATTTGAACAATAACACGTGTAGAAAACGTAATTAAATTTGTTTAGCTAGTCTTGTCTCACCATTATACATTTTATATTAGAATATGATAAAATCCATATCCAGCACCTCTATGGAACCTCTATGGAATAGACAAGTAATCCATACCGGCGGATGTATAGTAAGTTAAAAATAGTAAGGGGATCTATCAAGTAATCAAGTTTTAAGCTTTCTTTACAAAAATTCACATATCTTGTTCACACTGCAAATGAGTTCAATTTTTGATTAGTTTCAGATCACGAGACAGAATCAACTCCGTTATGTGCAATAAGTCATCTGGAAGTCACATTCTAAAGACGTCCAAAAGATTTGCATGTTTTAGAGAGTTTTCAGGACATCCCTCGAATAAAGTGTGCTATATGAGAAGTGAATGCATCACTTCAACATGCCGATGAAATGATCCCTATTAAATTAGTCTCTTCCACAGCTAAATTTCATACAACATATTTCAAAATTAGGTGCTCTAGAAAACTACAAAGAAACACCAAAATATATTACAGTATTTATCAAATATTATTAAATTATGAAAATCAATTATCTCCCTTGGTTTGATCTATAAAAGATAACTTATATTAAAATATTAGATTCCGCCTTATTTTTAGTGACAAAATATTCCTCTGTTAATGTAATATTAAAATATTAATCACCGAATTAGATATTTGTACGGCTTAGTATTTCTAGAAATTTGAACGAAAATATCTATAGCGCGATCAGCTAACAAGAGTAAAGTTAAAAAATTAAGTGCATCTATGTTTTTAGACTTAAAATATTCTATTTTTAATATACTATATTAAGAAATAATATACTATATTATAATATACTATATTAAATCATAGAATTATGTGCTCGTTCGATTTAACAACTTCAAGAACTTGATCTTGAACGTCGACCTTCCAGTTTAAGTTTCTGTTAAAGCGAGCAATTAAATCGATGCTTTAAAATCGTAATAGTATATTAAAAATAGAATATTTCAAGACTAAACATGAAGGTGCACATAATTTTTAACGCAATTTTATACTTATAAACTATAGTCGCGCGGTGACTTTTTAGTTCAAGTTCCTGCTATCCGAACGAACTAATTTTGCGATTTGATCTTAATAGAGTATATTAAAAATATGGTATTTCAAATCTTAATTTTTTAACATGACTTTACTCTTCTATACTGATCGCGCTGTCGTTTTTACTTGAATTTCTATTAAATCAAATGAATATCTAATTCAGCGATTTAATATTTTAATATTAGATACATTAACAGAGGAGTATTTTGTCAATGAAGACGCGGAGTTTAATATTTTAATCTAAGTTATCTCTTATAGATCAAATTGAGAGTTGATTTTGATAATTTAATAATATAATATTTGATAAATACTGTAATTGTATATTTAGATGTATCTTTACAGTTTATTGGAGCATCTAATTCTAATGTACTCGTTTTTTCAATTTATGTATGTTAGATATTCGTTTTTTATATAAAGAGGTCAACTTAAATCAGATTTCGTGAATCCGCAATGTCAATTCGTAAATTCAATTTTGACCGAAATCAAAAGCAAAATTTTTTGATATATCTTACCAACACGATTATTTTCAGAAAATCGTTCGAAGATATCAAAATATGTAATTTATGTACTCTTCTAAAAATAAGATTTTATTACTATCTTATTATTCCTTAAATTATAAGGAATAATATTAATTATATATAATTAATAATACCTATAAATTATCAGGAAATTCAAATACTAGATATGTAGCAACTTGGCGTAAAAAAGGATAAAGAAGGAAGAATATAGAGCTACCGTGGTTTGCAGCAATCGGCACCGATAATAACATAGTTTTTCGAATGCTTATCGGCGCATTACAATTTATACACTTTCAGTTTATTTACCGAAATTTTCTCTTAATTTCGACCGAAATTGAAATCGAAATTCTGATTTTTCACCGAAACTGACCGAAACCGAAATCAAAATTTCGGTTTTGGTCAGACCCTAACAAAGGAACTTATTCAGATATCCAATTAGTTTTGAAAAAGTAACGGTATCCTACTTCCTATTGACTAAAATGTGTGCCATTCACTCGGAAAATTTAATATTCATTAGAAAAATACGTTCAAAGTCCGCTATAAGTGGCTCCCAAAATTTAAACAACATTTTTTTCGTAACCTTCTTTTACTTTATGAGTTTTTAGTAAGAGGTAAGATACTATAACTTCTAACTGTTACTTTTTCAAAACTAATTGGACATCTGGGTAACTTCCCTTATAAGTGTATTCATCGCAGTAGTCGGAATATATCAATTCCGATATAGAATATTGTTTATCGACGTATCGTTATTAAATCATCCGATACACTGTGACATAGATTACACTGGGACATACATATACAAAGCAAACCAGTTTTCCTTCGATTTATTTCCGGGGTGTTTTTCATGTTTATGCTATATATTAATTGTTCGTCAATTACTCACCGATATTCGTTTACCAAAACTAAGAAAAGAAAGCTTTCTTCTGGATCCATCTGTGTTCTCCATTCTTCACTGAGCGCGGCTTATGATACAGCTGAAGGCTATATCTTTTTCCTAGGTGCCCGGCCGATCCTGAGTCGCGACGGCGATGTCCACATGTGAAGTAATCGTTGTGATGGCAGCTCCGTTCTGTTGATTGCTGAAATATCACATCGTCACGATTATGATTAGTACAATAAAACAGAATTTAGCACTGGTAAATTTATTTGGAAGATTACAAAATATAGACTGTAGATTTCACTTAATAAAGAAAGAAGTTTGTGCGGCTGCTTGAGAAAGTAAAAAATAAAATCATTTAAGAATTATGAGATTACTAACGATAAGTTATTTAAATATGATTGTGTATGTAATGTGAACGAATTCAACGGGAAACCCTTTCGGTAAAGAAATGAAGAATTTTCAAACACTGACTGAAAGAAAAAGCAAGAAGCAATCTCCCAAGCACTCGCGTTCGCGGACTAACGATACGGAGTGTTCTTGAGTGACACAGTCGCGGCTAGCGTTAAGAATGAAATATACTCGCGGGTGACCGATGACTATCGGTAGTTCCAATCTTAATCTTTATATTCACGAATACCTTAGATATTGCGACAATGTCATCTAAGTATTAATACTTTTAATTAATAATTAAAATATCCGTGTTTTAGTTTGAATTGTTTGGAATCATATATACTTATTAAGAATATATATGATTATACGAATCGACGTTTCCTCTTAAAATATTACATTCCATATTTCAAAACTGTCGTATCTTTGATAAACAATTCTGTACATATCCGTAAACTTATCTAGTCATTTATACATTATAATTAATTATTTATTAATATATCACAATGCATTGGAAATTTACACCTCGAAATGCAGTCAATGGATCTTCCTACTTGTCTTACGCGTTGCAATGTGATGATGTAACCGATACGCTCGACACTTTTCCCTCCGTTTCTTGACACGCACGTATCGGCAATCAACATAATTCAGTCTGTCGCGTCAGTTGACACGTAATTTTCATCTTTGTTTTACCGCAATTATATAACGATGATTACATCAGCATTCAGTTAAATTAAAAATTATTCTTTTCGCATCCCTGATGGAAATAAATTGTTGAAATCGTTAAAATAAACTGTGAACTCAAAGAAATGAGAAATAGAGATGATTGAAATATTGCTGAATCTAAAAAAAAAAAATCTCTTTAAAAAAGAAAAAATATATGCTGTTTTCTTCACTATAATGTAGTTGACTATTTTAGTCACTTTTAATCTATCAACTATCTTATGAATCTTGCGTTATAAAATACTCTATAATTGCATTTATTTCATTTATTTCATATCTGTTTTTTATTAAAAGGAATGGAACGTTCAATACCTTTTTTATGTATTTGACGTATATTTTTTCTTTTTAAAGAGATTCTTTTCAGGGAATTCATTTCACTGCTTTTTGTAAATTTTTGAAAATAATAACACAGAATTTAAATCTTATAAAAATAAAAATAAAAATTAATTGCCTTCCTTGTTTTCACCCTTTCTTTCTTTTTTTTCATCTCTTGTATTCTTTCATCTTCTCCTACCCTTTCTTGTCTACATTTTCTCTCGCTTTTTCTCATTTTCCCCTTGCCCTCATTTTTTCTCTTTTACACTCTCATGCTCCCACAAATTCCCCTCCCCTCCCTCTCTCTCACACATAACATTGATAATTATTATATATGTATGTGCATTGATGTTCACTTATATTGCTAATTTAAATGTAATATTAATAAGAATAAAAAGATTGTGAAAGGCAGCTTGGTGGACAAAATGTTTTACATGTATAGGCCTGTTCTTTTTAGCTGAACTTTTGCAGTTCATCTTTCTTTCTTTTCTCTTCAGGAAGAAAGAAAAGAAAGAAAAAAGTTCAGCCAAAAAGAACAGGTCTTATGTGACATACGTAAGACTGAAAAAAAATCTGAAAATTTGAAATAGTCCCTTTTCTGGACTCGATCTCCAGATTTTGATGCATCAATTTTATTCAGACTGATCGCAATCGAAAGATACCGATGATATTATATAATAAAAGCGTTTTCAGAGTTTTGATTGCGATTTCTGAGCAATTTTATTCTAAAGTTTGTCGATGTCAAAACTCCACATAAAGTTAGTGTAGCGAATTTGACATGAATGGCATGAATATATACGTAATGATGGTCACACGGCAAACGGTTCGTTTTGTTTTTTATGCACTTGGCATCTCGTCGCTTGATCTTATCAAAATGCGAACCGAATTAATTTTTCGTTTTTGAAATGTTATTGACAGTCCTACTAAAAAAAATCACAAATCATGTCACAAAGTAATATAACGAAATCATGTAATTAAAATATAAATCACATAACGAATTATTCCAAATCGGTACGATTTTTTTTTAAATTATATAATATGAAAAGTCACAACAATATTAATATATAATATATAATTTTTTCTCTTCTATTCCAATCCAATTTAATTATTTAAAATTCGATAACTATAAAATCATATATGATCGCTGAAAAATTATTTCTAAAATCATGTGATTTTTCAAATTGCGTGTTTTAAAAAAATCACGTACTGATTTGTAACAGTCAGTTATATGGTTTACTTGTTTTAATTACATTCTAGAGGTTTTGAATGTTGCTTTTAAATGATATAATTGAACTAAATTTGATAACGAAATGTGCATGTATGACATGTAAAGTCATACTTAAGTATACACTCTATGGCTAACAAATTTATATAAAAGTAATTATGTCACATAAATATTTACTAAATTATTTCAATAAAACAAAATAATATTCTACCCTATTTTTCCTCTATATATATTTATTGTATGCAATATTATATATAATATTATCATCCATTGTAACTTAAAGATTACAAATTATTTTTTAAAAATAAAATATTAAAAACATTTAAATTTATTTCTTAATTCGTCAGTATTATTAGTTATGCATTAATTTTTTTTAAACATGAGAAAAAATTGGGTTATAGAGAATTGACACATTGCGATACACTGGCAATACCTTTCGTTTTATTTTTGCGTCTCCATATAGAATTGTTAAATATTCCTTATTCTTCTCGTATCTTATAACATGATCCTAGGAACTTGACGATCGGCTTTATTGTTGAACAACAGACTGCACAGACATGCAGTATGTGCGAATATATATAGATATATGGATATCTAAAGATTGTTTCACAATGACGATACTATTCTCTATTTCATATTAACTAAAAATAATCGTATTGTATATATAAATTTATGCAATATTTTTGTATGTACTATGATTTTTGTTATTTTACATTTCTTTCGAGTTATACTTAACTATATTCACTACAATTATTATTATTTCTTAAATATCATGGCACGAACGCATTATTTATTGAACCTGGATCTTGATCTATCTAAACGTTTTTGTATCAAAAAAATATACTGTTTATACTGACAATATATCCAGTTTCTTATACGGCTCGGCGTGAGGACACCTTAACTCCCCCCCTCCCCCCCCCTCCCTGTACAGCATTATAATGAGAAGATCTGGCAGATCTGGCCGGTTCTCTATTTGTTACCGTTTATTTGGCGAAAAAAGCCTTTTGTAAATACAACATCTGTCTCGATGACATATGTCGAGTCTTCTTGTTTTTCAACATTTTAAATACTTTTATTCTGTCAGGTTTTATCATGAATAAAATTTTGGAAGCGCGCAACGCGAATCGTATGAATGACAGATTATCTTTGATAAAATATCAATTTTCCTTATTGTGATAACTGTTACACACAAAGTAAATTAACAATTTTTTGTACCTTGTATTTTGTATCATCCACGTGATTTAAAAGCGACGGATATTCTGAACTCCAAAACACAAATGCGTGACATTGCTGATGGACGCGTCTCGTTAAATTTTCAACAACGTTGAAACATTTATTGAGCGAATGCAAAAATAATATGTTCGAAGCAATCGATCGAATTTTCCATTAGCTAAGTATGAGAAGTGTTTTACCTAGTCTAAACTCAAACAAGAAACGAAAGCGTAAAGCAACAATTTTTGCTACAAAGTTGTCATGAATTAATTTTTATTATCCAATGAATATACATAGATAGATACTATTTACATCGACCAACTTACATAATTTAAAGATGATAATGCAAGAAAGACTTTTATAAGTTAGAAGTTAATTTTTTCTTAATCGAACAATTGATATTGCGTGGCATTATATTTTTATCGAACAGATACAATTTAATACGATCAAGTGTGCGGACATTTGACCTAGTCAAAAAAAGATAAATAATTAAATGCACGTAACGTATGTAACGTTTTAAGCAACATTCAACATTATCGAGATTCGGATTATTAAATTATTCGAATATTTTATGAACTGAAATATATATGGATCCAATATCATTCTAGATATGAATTTTGAGAGATTCATTGTTGAAAGCTATTGTTAGATATGAATTTTGAGAGATTCATTGTTGAGAGCTATTGTTAGTGTTACATATACAGGGCGAAGCAAAAGTACCAAAACTTCTGAATATCATAGGAAATATAAGTTTTACAAAAAAATGTTTCAGATAAAAATTGTTTAAATTGTTTAGTGTTTAAAACTTTTTTATTATTAATCTTATCAATTTAAACTTGAGTGTCGCCGCTAAGATTAGGTCAAATAGATATTTTAAAATAAAAACTCCATTTTTTCATCACATATCCTTATAAGTTTTTTTCGAAAACTTTTCAAAACATTGTAACAAAATATTTTTTTCATCAATTACTTTTTGAGTTATAAAGATTAAGAAGAAAAGTCGCAGTACCGTCAGCATTAGCATTATCTATGATATCCAACTGTTAGTTGAAACTTTTCAAATATTGTTTAGGATTATAACCTTGATGCTATTTGATGCTATTTTCAAAATCATGAGGTTATTACAATTTTCATTTTTATTGTACAAATAAAACAAAAAGAAACAACCTCCAAAAAGCCTCGACTTTAACATATGATGTCAAGATTATGACTCTGAACAATATTTGAAAAGTTTCAACTATCAGTTGTACATCATAAATAATGTTGGAGATACTGTAATTTTCTTATAACTCAAAAAGTATAAAATAGTCAAATAAAAATATTGTATTAATGTTTTAAAAAACTCTCGAGATAAACTGCAAGAAAATGCAATGAAAAATGGAGATTTCCATTTAATCCTCAAGTACATATCTTGTTTTAAAGTCTTAATTTACGTGTCTAGGGTCCAAATTACCCATGAAGTTTTCGACTGGCTCTATAATTATCACAAATTTCAATGGAAAATTTTTTTTTTTTAATGAAATTCCAGAATGTAATAGAATCGAAATATTAAAATATAAAAAGATTTTGATAATAATTGAAAAAGTTATGTCAAAAAATACTAAAAAACAATTTGTAATAAAAGAGCAATAATCAGTTTTTTTTTCAAAAAATTATATCTTTAAGATTTTATGATAAAAAAAGATACAGATAAAAATAAGCAATGTTTTGAAAAGAGGAAAACGTAAACTTTAAGAAAAAATACGTCATATTAATTTATTCCAAAAAAGTATAATTATTTGAGTGATTGAAGTGGGGACATTTTTATACATGCTTGAAAAAATGATACTAGAGGTATATCGATTATTTTCTTCTTTAAAGAAGAAAAAATGATAAAAATATTTTACATTAAATATATAATGATTTAAGTATTATTTATTCACAATTTTATAACTCTGAGAAAACAGAGCGATCATTTTACCCAGATGCTTCTCTCGCAAAAATGCTTTTTTGATAATGAAGATATGTTTTAATTATAAAATGACAACACATATACATGAATACAGCACTAATGAAGAGGCACTTACTAGCAACGAATTTTCACTTTAGGCAAAAATCTGAATGTACATTTGCTGGATCATTCAAGTCACCCAAGCCAAACTTTTATTGTATCACAATTAGCATCAAGACAACGAAATTGCATCACAGCGATCGATAGAGAAAGGATCCAAGTTTTTTATCCTTCATTTCAACTTTACAATATTAACCATATAAAAATAGCAGCCGATTAAAATTTCCGGGTCCAAATGATTCATTCATATTAAGGGTTACAAAATCGATTTGACTTCACCTTGGCGACGCTATCCAATATTATCAAATTGATCAATTAAAAGATCTTTTTAAATCTTAGAACTTTTTTGTATGAAACATTTTTCTGTAAAACTTACATTTATTGAGATATTCAAGGGATACTTTTGCCTTATCCTGTATACAAGAGTTGCACATTTAATAACATGCCAACATTTGTGATATATCTCAATTAGACATCACTTGTAAATATATTAAAAGACAGTATTGATTTTCTGTCCACAATAATAATGTCTACTAGTCACGTTCCTTGAAGAATTATCTTTTATTTGCTGTAACTTCCTTATCTAATATATTTCTTATAATACATATTCTATCAAATTAGAAAGTAAAACCCAAGTGGTAGTATCTTTATTATTTATTTAATCTTAATGATATATATCATTTGTATAAAAGATTTGAAAAGATGTATAAAAGATTTGATGGCGCAACAATTAGCGCCAAGTTAAATTCTATCAAATTAAGAAATAAAATCTAAGTGTTATCTTTTTTATTTATTTTTTTCTTAACTCTAAAGATATGTAACATTGCATAAAAGATATTAATAATTGGAGCCAAGTTCAATCCCACTTCCAATCAACATAGTAATAGTTATTTAATTCTCTTCCAAAATATTATTATATTACAAAATTGCGTTACGTTACTCAATTCGAATGTTATCACAAAAAATTAAAGAAGTAACATAAAATTTTTAAAATTTAACTTAAATAGAAAAATTTTTTATCACTTGGCACTGCTAGATCAAATAAAAAAAAATTAAAACAATTTAAAAAGTAATAAATTTAATTTTAATGTTAAATGGAAAAAAAAATTTTTTTTCGTTTTCATAACGTATTGTATTATATTTCGAGATCTAGCAACGCAAAGTGTTTTACATAAAAAATTTTTTTATTTAAATTAAATTTTTTTTATTTTATACTCTTACTTCTTTAATTTTTTGTTCAATTTTTTGTGATAACACTTGGATAAAATCATAATTTTATGTATTACAATATTTTGAAAGAGAATTAAAGAACTACGTTGAATGAAAGAAAAAGTGTGGGATTTAATTTGACGCCAGCTGTTGATATCAAATCTTATATACAAATAATACATATCATTAAAGTTAAGTAAATAATAAAAATAGTAACTATGGATGTTATTAAATCTGGTTAAGAGTATCTTGTATATCGGATGTAAACGTTGAATTGATGGTCGGCGAGTCGGAAGCGATCTAAAGCAGTCAGTAAGATGGGATTGGTCGAAATGGATGAGTCGGTAAGAGTTTAAGGAGATCTTAAGAGAGAAAGATCTTAAAGCTCAAATTCCGACGAGGTCATCAGAAGTCGCTGTTTTACAGCACATCGACATATCTTTATAGGATGGAGCATTTCAATCGCCCGAGGCGAATATCTGAGAAATTAAAAGAGATACAAGAAAAAACTTTATATGAAAGGTATAGGTTTTCTTAGAAAAAATAAGGTAAAAAAATAATGGATTCTGGATAGAGGACATTAAGATCAAGTCAACATAAATTTTTTAAATGGAATCCCCATTTTTCATTGTATATTCTTGTAGATTACTTCAAGAATTTTCCAAATTGCTATAATATTTTTTCATTAAGTACATTTCGAGTTATAAGGTTTGAAAGTTACAGTATCGCCAGTACCGCATTAGTATTACGCAAGGTATCCGACGACTAAAACCTCTTGAATGTTGTTCAGGATTATGTCCTGGATAACATTTGTTATGATCAAGGTTATTAGAAATTGTTTTTCTTATTTCAATTTTTGCACTGAAAATTCGTTTTTATGTAAACTATAAGAAAATGCAATGAAAAATGAGAGGTTCCATTAAAAAAATTCATTGACCTTGACCTGACTTGGCTAGTGTCCCCTATCCAAAATCCATTATTTCTACCTTCTTTTCTCTCAAGAAAACCTACAACTTTCATATAAAACTTTTTCTTGTATCTCTCTTTCTGAGATATTCGCCTGGGGCGATTAAAATGTCCCACCCTATATATACTACCACAACAATATCTCACGCAAACTATGATACACGCAGTCATTGACACATTCGTGTCAATTTCCGTATAATAAATTCATCGCGAATAAAGTGTCTAAGTCTAATTCCAAGAATTTGACGTTATTTGTTCATGTGAACTACATGTCTGTGGATAATTTTATAAGTATAGATTGCAAAGTTTTTATATCAAATATATATTGTTACGATATTGATTGCTCTAACATCATACTAGATTAAGAAATGGTAAAGGTCTCGATTTCAAAATTTATTGTCGTGCTCAGCATAGATTCCATTTCACAGCACGTATTAATGCGTATACTTTAATCCTGGAAAAGGAAATTTTCAAATCAGTAAGAAAGCCTAGGAAAAAAGTAATCGTTATATAAAAAATATTTATTATTTGCTCGGTAATACAGACGACTTTAGGATCCTCTTAATAGCATCTCGCCAACAGCTAAATTCTAATAGTAAATTTGATCACTTACATTATGCTAGAGCTGAACACTAAAAGCTGCTATACATGAAATTAGCAAAGTTAAATGTAAAAGTATATAAATATTTTAAACGATTATCTACTAATGATATTTGTCATGTTTTTTAACAAAATATATATATTCCAAAGAGCATAAAGTCATCTAAAAAATTATTAAACTATTAAAATATCTTTTAGTGAAAGAATATAGTCGATGATAAGATGATTAAAAGACGATAGATGTCGCATTGCTAGTCATTTTTATAGATAGTCTTTTATCCTATTCCGTGTGGTTTTTTAAATTCGATAATTTTAACTCACTGCGTCTCTCTGATGACGGTGCCGCATACAGCTCAATGACATTTCGTTTACATACGAGCATTCTGCTATGTATCAGATTACGAATTGACGATAATGATTAACGATTGCCCAGTTCTACTTCAACCAATCACGAAGTAGCGAGTCCATCGTAATTGGCTGAAATAGAATCGTCATAATCATTAACCCGTAATTTGATACTCTCCTTACGCGTGCTAAATACTTCTTTTACGCTCCGTTAACTTTTTTTTAATGTTTAATTGCTACTTTATCAATTCTTGCTTTACGTTCTATTAAAAAAAATTTAGCCTTAAAAAGTGTACACGAAATGTATTAGAATGTTCTGTATACTCTTTGCGAAGCGTTTAGGAAACGTAGACGAAGTATCAATGTTTAAGAAGTATATCGGCACTCTTCATGCATTCTTTGCGAAGAGTTGTGAAGCGTTTGGGAAATATTAAAAATATTAAAAAAAATATTAAATATTAAATATTAAAAATATTAAATATTAAATATAAAATATTAAATATAAAAATATTAAAATATTAAATATTAAAAAAAAAATATTTAAGAACATGTGGGGAATGTAACAGATGTATTTCATGCACATTTGGGGAGAGTTCGGGGAATGTATATGAATATTCAAAATCACAAAGAGTCACTGGAAAGTCAATGAAGTGTTTAAGAAGCGTTAAAATTTACATTTGACGCTTCGAAAAGCTTTAATGTTCGTCTATAATGGGCAATAGCAATAATGGCTGTAAGACATGTCGGGAGTAAGGTGGTTTTCCAATAAAATAGGACATAAAGTAAATCCATAAATGAATGGTTGAAATCCATTTCTTACATTCTACTCTCTTGTTGCTTACGAATTTATTCTATGTCCTATTAGGGATTGCTGTACACGAAATTCTGTAACAGTGCGAAGGTGTAAATTTAAGCTGATTAACCAATCAGGATACTGCTTCAGATTACGTAATCTAATGCGTGGTCTATAACAGTATCAGTAATGGATGAGGCTGTAAAAGTAAGAGATTGACCAATAACAATCGATTATTCTTCTCACATTCAACTATGATTGGTCAATTTGTTACTCTTACAACCTACTCTTACAACCTACTGCTACTATTCCACTACTGCTATTGTAGATCACGTAAAACGGAAATGAAAATAACAGTAAACTTATCCATAATTTCACAATAAGGTGAATTTCCGGAAACTCACCTTATGGATAAATTTACTATTATTTCTATTTTCGTTAGAGTAAGTAGATCTAAAGCAGTCCTGATTAGCTCATCGGCTTAAGTTCATGTCTTAAAGTTACTGTTACAGAAATTTTGTTTGCGGCAACCCTTATACCGGAAAATTAGCTTACTCCCGATGTGTCTTATGGCCTTACCACTACTGTTACTGCCCATTGTGGACAGCTTTAAGGAGCGTTTATTGGCCGTTTATTGGCCGTATGCCATAATCTGTAAAAATTGACTAATCATCTTCGAGTATTCTCTTCTTATTGTCGAATAAGAAGGGAATACTTGTCTGTGATTAGTCAATTCTTATAGACCAATATAATCACGCTTTTTTCAGGCTCTTATGCCTTTAGGCTAGATGTAGCAAGCATCAAGCAGCGGAGTGGCATAAAAGATATCACCTTGCTAGTTGGTTGTTGCTCTGCTGCTTGGCGCTTGCTGCGTCTAATTGGAACTAGGTATAAATCACGTCGTTAATCGTGCATGAATTGTAAACAATAATGTAGAAAAGTAGTTACTTCTCAGTTTGTAAAAATTTCTGAGAAACAAAGTCGATTACTGTGGATGTACATTGCACATACACTTGTGAAATTTTTAACAATAAATTTTTACTGTAATACAAATTGGACCATATTTTATTTATTTTTTATATATTTAAATCTCATCCGAATTTCGAGAAAACGTGATATCGATTGTGCCTTAAAAGGCACAAAATAGTATTAAAGGATTAACAATAACTAGCCAATAAATATTTGTCTCGCGCACATTCCAACGAACCGAATGTTGATACAGGGTTTGAATGATGAATATCCTGTTCGCCGATCCTTGTGCAATCAAATGTATTTTTCTCATGCAATAAAGAAATTTCAACAATTTATTGCATAGCATAAAAACCAGTATTTGATGATTTTGTTATTAACAGCGAACGTGTAGCATTACAGTAGCAATAAACAAACAGTTCGGCATAGCGTTTAAGTCATGAATTATAATTACGACGAAAAAAAGTGATTTTCATTCTACGATAACTTACTTAAATATTATATATATAACTTATGTATTATCTTGAAAGGACACATTATATTTCAATCCCATTTTTCCATCCGTATAAAAATTCATACGTGATCAATGTTAAAAAGAAAGAACGTAAGAAACATTCATTCGCGAAAACCTTTTATTTAATAATATTTCTTTTTTTTTCTGTTGCGAGAACGAATTTCTTTTGGCTAAGTGCAATGCAGATTATCGTGATTCATCGAAAATTCCGACATACAGAGCATGGTTCCGTTCATCCTAGTGTTGTCGCATCTGTTGAGTGTGATCCATGCGCATACGATCCACGTACCTAGATTCCAAATCGATCGTTCAATGTACACCACTCGTGTGAACAACAGCGTGGCCTACAGCGTGGTCACACGACCGCGATCGTGCCTAGTACAGTAGAACAGTCCTTGATTCTGGCTCTCGACACCCGCTTTTGCTCTGTTTCTCCGCGCTTCTTCGGCGTTTTCCCGGTGTGTCTTCAACCGGTTTTTACAACGAGAAAAATGGATGGGCACACACGAGTGTTTACATTACAATTCAAGCCGAAAACAATGCGCGATCATAAATGCAAGCGAGAGCAACGCCGTCGACGAACTGAATTGTCGGTCGGTACTGTCCAGACAAGCTTCCCTTGGGAAACGACGTCCATCTCTCACTCGCTCGTACGTTTACCGCGCCGACTGGAGGAATGAAGAGAGATGAAAGAAAGAAGGAGCGGGAATTGAATTTCTGTGACTGGCCGGCCAATCGCGTGAGTCAATCCGGGTCGCCCTGCAGCGAGTTTATTCGCTCGCGCGTCAGCGCCGTCGTTTTTTCGTCAATGTCTCTTCTTATCAGTTTTTTCCCCTATAATATATTTTTTTACTTGGTGAAGGGTATAGCTGGATATGTGTATAAAAACTCCTACATCATATTAAATTTGCTACACGTTTACTGTCAGGTCTCACTGAAAGAAAAATTTTTATCAAGTTTCAACTCTCTATAGGTACAATCAACGTGATGCTACAAACGCTTTGAAGCATTTTTTAATTGGTCAGTTAATAAAATTTTTTCTTCTAATTAGTCTATCAAATGCTTCAAAGCATTTATAGCAAGACTCTGATCACAACCTATATCATACCATTTCAATAGAGGCAATCAAAAACATATTTTTTCACTATAACATTTTTTTCTTTTTCTAATCTATGAAAAATTATGAAAAAAATCAGTGATGTTCAATTAAGAATCAATGATTAAAAATATAAATTCGGATTCTAAAAAATGAAGTTTAAAATTGCTAATGTCACACATACTAAAGACTCCTACGTATATTAAAAATACTTGTATTGAAGACATCTTACGTACGGAAGTTCGTGTGACTGTTAACATTATGGGCCTTCTACATTAGTCATAAATTAGAAGTCAGAAACTAAAAATTGATCAATCAGTCATCAATTTTTAGCTTCTGACTTTTGACTTATGACTAATGGAATATATAAATGTAAAAGTTTGTAATTGAATTGTAGAAGTTTTAAGTGATTATAAGAACTGCACCAACGAGATATTATACATTATTAAAGGCTGGCCAATTCTGGGAAAATCTTCTTGATTATCAATGGATTTGGAGAATCCGGGAATAATTGAAGAACAATGACATTATCGACAATTGATAATAAAGGATATAGCAGGATAAAAAGGGGATTTCGAGTCTCGCACGTAATCCATCGCCATAGGGAGCAAAATGAACAACCAAATGAAAATATTTTATGTACAAAGTTTTATCCTAAAAGAGTCATATCATTTCGAGAAACGTTTTTTCTCCGCTAAATATAAACGGATCTTAAAAACAAATTGTGAATATAAAGAGAGTCAGAAAGATTAGAGTAAAATTTTTTTTGTCATTCTTAGCTCAAAATTCTGTTTTTAAAAATTCAAAAATTTTTTAAATTGCATGATTTGAATATTTGATCTTCTAAAACAATTCAGCAGCCAAATCTTATCATAAATTATATATTACATATAATTTTCAGATTTGGTGTAATATCGAAAATAAATTTAAATCATAAAGGAGATCTTAACAAGAATAAATTTGTATAACATTTTAAAGTAATTTTTAAGTAATTCTCCTTTTATTTAGTTATTATTTTTATTATTTTAGTTATTATTGTTAAATAAAATAATTTGAGAACAAGCAAAAAAAGTTAATTTTACGCAAGTAAAAAATAATATTTACCACAACGTTGCTCCATCGATGCCCGATATCTCTCCCAGATCTTCTCCTCTTCTCAGAATCAGGTTGATATCCTCTCGTACAGAGGACACTCGAGTAAAACACTCACGAATAAAACTCTACTACTCGTGCGCGGACTAATTATAATTAATTATAATTAGAATTCTATTGAATGGATTTTATGAAATGTCCATTAGACCGATAACTTTAACGGCACTCCCGAAGCAAACGCGCGACGCGACGAACTGATTTGCACTTTCAATTAGCTTCCCTGTCGTTGAATTTTTACTGGAAGAGAAAATGATTTTGGATACTCAAGTATCTAAAAATTTATCTATATATTCAGGTACATCCGAAAATTTATAGATACTTGATAGAGGAAAATTGTTCTTTTCGTGTATATCCTCCGAATACTTCGATTCTCCTATTATATCAAGGTCGTACTCGTGAAAGGGAAGATATCATCTGAAAAATGTAATATACATATATGTAATATACATATACTATCCAGATAGCCAAGTAGCCAAATAGTCTATAGAAAGCAGATTTTTTAAATGTGCTACACACTATACCAACAAAATAACCAACAGAATTAGATGTATATAATACTGTTGACAGACTAGAAAAAAGTAATAGAATCTGCAAGCGTCAGATAATGTCGGCAGGATCTGCTCAGTTTCTGCCAACAATTTGCCTTCACATTATACAAATGATGTTAATAGAATACAAGCATAATGCGGACGCAATTGACGGCAGGCTGTCATCATTTTCTGCTCGAACCTGCTGACAATATGCTAGAAGACTACAGACATTTTGCTATCTGGGTTATCTATATTGCTATATAATTATCAGTTAACTTTTAGAAATGAATTTCAAATACACGTCTGCAACGGTGACTTTGTCACCATTGCGAAATAAATTTCAGAGCAGATAAAAGGGCTGAATTTTTTATTTATAGACGATGTCTGTAAGATAGATTTTGGAATTTACTTACACATTTCAATCGATTTTCAACTTGATTTCTGTCCCTCTCTGTATCTGTCTCTCTTACGCTTTAAAACGAGACAGAGAAAGTTTTAAGTCTTGCTTAAAGTCAAAGAAACGTGAGTGGAATCCTAATAAGAAATAAGTCAAAAAAAGTTTTTTTTAAAATAAATACGGAATCGCTGCTTCACTTTTTTAATTTAAAATACATATTTTTAAAAAAATTGTTAATACGATTAAATAAAATTTTTCATACGATCGATCCCTGACTGATACGACTTATTTCAAATAAGGATATAAAATAAGTTCCGAAAAAATTTATTTAACCTTAGTTATACACACTGGGATCTCAAAAACCCGGAAAACTTCAGTACAATTTGCTAAATCGAAATTTTTTCGTATTGTTGAATTTTTCTTTTTCTTTGAACCTATATATCTCAAAGCTCCTTAATTCTATCTACTTTATACATCATGGACTTATTTTAATCAATCGATTGAAAAAAAATTAATTGAAAAATGTCCATTTTTACGGAAGTTATAATAACAAATATAGAAAGTAATAACAAATATAGAAGTCTCAAAGATCCGAATATGTGTACATCAAGGGTAAAAAAAGTGCATATAGCTATAGGATTAAAATATAATTAAAAAATAGGTTAGAAAAAGTTATTTAAAATAATAAATTTTAAATAAGTTTCATTTTTTTCATTAAAAAAATATATACATTTTTTAAATATCTTTCTTTTTTAAATACAACCGAGCTCTACATATTATTAGTATATTGATAATTTAACTTTATATTGTGTGAAATAGTATTATGTGAAACAAAATAAAATCCAATTAATGTTTCGTCGCGGAAATAATTAATGAAATAATTTTTTATATTGATTTTTTTCAGAACTCAGCAGTTTAGTTTTTACGAGGCAAGTCATTTAATGTGTAATTATACTGTAATTATATTGTGGTATGTACACCGAAGAACATTTGACATTTATTTTATAATTTCAAATATTTTGTATCAATTACTTAATTACTAATGTGCTAACAAAAGGCAAGAAGTAAGCGTAAATTAACCAATCACAGTCGATTATTTTTATCATATTAACTATGATTGCCATTTTTTTTATGACTTATGCCTTATAGCTCTAACCCCGGATCTACAATAAATTTTTAAGCTTTAAGCTAAAAGGGTTCACAACCTTAATTACTTTCACTTATTCTAAAATTTATTATTTTAAATAACTTTTTTTGATCTATTTTCATCTCGCATTCGACTGTAGTTGGTCAATTTCTTATGGCTTAAGGCTTAAAACACCTGTTATAGATCCGGGGTAAGGGCTGCCGCAGACAAAATTTCTGTAAAGGTTTAAACACAATAAGCACAGGCAATAGGCAATATGGAACAGGGAATAACAAGTTGTCCAATCAGAGCTCTGGGATATAATATCGAATTTACATATCAGAGATCTGATTGGACGGCTTGTTATTCCCTGTTGCCTATGCCTATTGTCTGTGCCTTGTATTTAAACCTTAATAGTAACCTAAAGATGTGAAATTAAGCTGATGAGCTAATCAGAATATTGCTTTAAATCTATGCACTTTAACGGAAATAGAAATAGCAGTAAACTTATCCATAAGGTGAGTTTCAACCGATTGAAATTCACCTTATTGCGAGAATATGAATAAGTTTACTATTATTTCCATTTCCGTTAGATTACGTAATCTAAAGCAGTATCCTGATTGGTTCATCAGCTTAAATTACACCTTATGCATACTGTTATGGAATTTTGTGTGCGGTCCTAAAGTCTGTTATGTCTGTTCTACAATAGGGTCGCAAGTTATAAACCGTAAAAAGTTGGCCAATCACAGTTAAGTGCAAGAAGAATAATCACTTATGATTGGTTAATTTCTTACGGCCTACCGCTTACGGCTCTATTATAAAACATACTTTACACAATAAGGTCGCAAGGCACAAGAAATTAACTAGTCAAAGTCGATTATTTTTCTCATATTCGATTAGTCAATTTCTTACGGCTTATTGCTTGCAGCCCTATTGTGTAAACCTAAACCAGATCCAAACGCTTCCTATATATTAGGTTTATTCACATTGCATGCTTCAATGTGCTCCTATTATAGCTTTTACTCACAATGTGCCTCCGGCATTAGCGCGATGTTAGTCGCGCGCGACATGCGATATTCAATGAGTGTACAGCTTTACCGATGTTTTCATTCTAAAGATATACTCGTTGGATACCAACATCACGTTGGTGTACTGGAGCCATTAGAAATAGATTTGTACGCATCGTATACTTCAATATGTTTTAACATGCTTCTGCTATATAATTCCTACTCTAATGAATGCATTGGAGTGAGTAGAAGTTATGATAGGAACATATTGGAGCTTATTGGAATGCGACGTGAACAAACCTCTTGAAGACTACGGTCCACTTGATGCTATAAATGTTTCGAAACATTTTTTGATTGATCAATTAATAAAATTCTTTCTTCCGATCGATGCATTTTTTTATTGTCAGTTAATAAAATTATTTCTTCCGATCGGTCAATCATGCTTCGAAGTATTTGTAGCGCCAAATGGACTACATCCGTAATTAGATAGATATAAAAATTATATAAGTCAGCAAATTTACTAAAATATTATAATTTAATTAATTAACACTTAGTGTGCTATCCACTTGACGCTACAAATGCTTCGAAACTTTTGATTGACCGATCGGGAGAAATAATTTTATTAACTAACAATAAAAACATGCATCGAAGCATTTGTAGCATTAAGTGGATCATAGCCTTAGTGAATTTGCTGAATAATTTGCTTTATAATTTCGTCTTATTTCGACTATGTTCCAAATTTACTGGCAGTGTCGAAAATCTATCGTTTATATCACGTGCCTTTAAGGCTATGTTTCAAATTCACTGTCAGTCACTGTGTTGAAAATGTATAATACATCTAACGTAAACTGTAGATTTTGGAACCCAGCCAATATCAACTCCCACGCGAGATATCGATCAACTTTAACTGTAACTTTTTCCCTAGGGTGAAAATATGAAAAGTGAACATTTTTGTATATATGTTTAATCAAATATTACACATAAAAATTTTCATTTTTCACGTTCATTTTTCTGCTCTAGAGAAAAAGTTATATGATCAATATCTCGAGAGAAACATAAAAGAGAATTGAGCCTTTTTATTTCCATCAGGAGCAAATTCTAAATTTATATTATTAATTATTAGATATAAAATAAAACTTGAAGTATGGTTTCTATGTATATTTTGTGCAAAAGTAAGGGGCTCGCACAATAAAAGGAACAGGGAACAGAAAACAGAAAATAAGAATTTCAACCTATCAGAAATCATATATTGTGGAATATACAATTTCTAATAGGTTGAAATTCTTATTTTTTATTCTCTGTTCCCTGTTCCTTTTATTGTGCGGAATCCATAAGGCCAGAATCAGACTACGTATTGAAGAATGAGATTGAAGATTAAAAGACTGAAGTTTGACCAATCAGAAAAGGAGTCAAAATTCTTTATTCTCATTGGTGAAATTTCAATCTTTAATCTTTAATCTCAATTTTCAATGCATAGTCTGATTCCAACTTTACACTCTGAACACAGAGAACACATGTATCAACTTAATACCTCTTCATTACATGATTCATTACTACCCCTGTAATCACTCTGTCTGTTTCTAGGTCTACCGAGATGATTTTGATGCTAATGCTCCGTCCAATACTACCCTGCATTCGTTTACGCAGCGGTTAGCGCAGAAATATTATTTTATTCTTGTTGTTCATCGAGCGTTAAACAAGGATTAAATGATATTCTCTGCACTGTAATAACCTCTGCGTAAGTCCGAATCTACAATAGTATTTCAAGTTTTAAACTGTAAGCAATTGACCAACTACAGTCGAATGCGAGGAGAATAAATAATTGTGATTCGTCCATTCCTTCGACTTAAGGCTTAAAAATCTATTTCTTTCTCTCCAAGGTAAACGATTGCACCCTATATGTCGATGGTTGGGTCTTGGGGCGCGGGCATGCGCGTTCGGTGGCGCCGTCGGCGGTGCAACGACGTACTTGTACTTTAGTGACAGGCAAGATGGCCGAGCGGTGGTAATGGGTTGTGGTATGCATCGCTGGTGGATTTGCAATCACGGTGCAGCACGGATGGCCTAGCAATGGCCGAGTATAACATCGATATCGGCAAGCTGCCGGAGGACGTACGGGAGAAGCTCGCCGAGTTAGACCTCGAGCTGTCCGAAGGTGAGTGACCGTTTCTTTCGACTTCGGCTGGGCAATGCAGTGCCAATCATCCGTCGCCTCTTGCGACGAACTTCGTTCTCTTCATCTCGTTCTCTCTCTTTCTTACTCGCACTCGCTGTTTCTATGTTTATCTCGCTCTTTTTAACTCACCCTGTTACACCGATAGAATCCCCTAGAAGCCCCCGTTGATAAAATCGATAACATCTTACGGTCGTTGTCGTTTCCGTTCCTTGTGGGAGTCCGAAATTCTTACTGCTTTTTTAATTCGTAACATCATTCTTTTCATAAATCGGATAACGGACCAAGTATTATTTAAATCTTTTTAAAAAATGATAAAAAAAGCTCTCTGTGCGCGCGCGCGCGCGTCTCTCTCTCTCTCTCTCTCTCTCTCTCTCTCTGTGTGTGTGTGTGTGTGTGCGCGCGCGCGCGCGTGTGTACCCCTTTAAGAAAAATTAACAAAGTATACGAAATATTTAAATTGTATCATTTACAAATTTATTTTAATATTTTCTCATTTTGTACTGTTTTCTCTTTAAATTCTTTGAGATTAAATATTATATTCCTTTCATTATGTATACATGTACATTTGAATTGGAAGATACTTCAATGAGAAGACAATGATACTTTTATTTTTTTTTATTAAATAAAAATACGTACCACTTGGATAATATGAAGATTTAAATAGGAGCACAAATAGTACCTCTTAGATTATAAGTGTTGTAAAAAAATTAAAGATACTACTATTTAAGTTTTATTTAAGGCATTAAAAATACTGTGTCCTTGAGTTCTATTTGCAGTTAAATTTGATATTATTTCTTTAAGAATTAAAGAATATATCACTTAAAATAGAGAGGAAAGATCTTGAATGAATATACAAAGTATCACACTTGAGCTTTATTTATTAAAAGTAATACAACAATTATTTGTTTTAAGGGGAAAATATATTCTCTTTGTAATTGACGCAATTTAAATATTTCTTATATTTTTTACAATTTTTTCTTAGAGGAGCACATACATATACGTAACTCCTTTTTTATCTTCTTTTTTAAAAGGGCATTTTATTTAAATATTGTATACTTTGTAGTATTAAGTATAAGTATGTGTATCTTTCATGATAAAAGACAATATTTCAGCATGATATTAAACAATTAATATTATACAGATAATATTGTATGTAAATTAAAAAAATATCACTTTTGTATTTCATAATTATAACAGACAAAAATCACGACAGTCTTTTTTATTATGTAAAATTTGTTATTTACTTTACTATAAATCATTGTTAAATGAGAAACATATTTTGATACAACATAGGAAATAATTAGGGGATACAAAATAAGTTAATTTGAGAAAGCAATTAAGAAATATAAAACTGGTTTACGCTGTTTCCATTTTGTCATTTGTCATGAATATTTAAAAATGGGCAACTTTTTCAATTTATTAATTAATAAATCGTATTATGCACAAATGTAACTCTTATAAAAATAGGGCATAATAGGATGATTTATCAATCGATGAATTAAAAACTTGTAAATCTCTTAAATTATTATTGCATTACTGAAAGTACTTTTATATAAAAATATTGCATTTATATTTGATTAATAATAGATAGGTATTGCTAAATATATATTATTTATTATCAACTTCTGAAAAAGAGATGTGTCACTAAAATCTTAGAACAATTTTTATTCCTATGCTATTTTTATAAGAGTTATTTAAAAAAAAGTTATTTAAAATTTTTTTTTACTATCAGCTCTTAAACATGTTAGCAGTATTCATAGTTGGTTCTTATTTCAAAACTGTCTTAAATAATATCCTAATATACTAATACGGTTTTCTGATTGGTTTGTGATACCTCAAGACAGAACTTAAGACGATCTTGAATATAAGAACTGTCTATAAATATCGGCCAATTGTTCTAAAAAAAAAAAGTTAAATAAATTTGTGAATAGCAAAAAACGAGATGGCTCCTTTTGTCTACAATAAAGTTTGCCTACATCACTTTTGCCGACAGTTCGTTTGCACACAAAAATTATTACTTACAACTCAATTGCCTACATGCACTTTTACGCATAAGTAAAAATTTCAAAAACGAAGTCACATTTACCTACATTAATTATTGCCTACAGCTCAGTTGCCTACAAGCTGTTTTGCACAAATATAAAATGAAGGTTAAGTAAGAAAATATGTATTTTTGAAGCAGAGAATTTATTTTAAAACAGAGAATTGATGTTTTTAAAACAGAAAATTTATGTTTTAAAACAATTTGTGTTTTTATAGCAGAGAATAATACATGTAGACAATAATATACCGAGGCAATCGAACTGTAGGCAATAATTTTTGTGCGCAAACGAATTGTTGACAAAAGTGATGCAGGCAAACGATGCTGTAGGCAATCGATTTATAGGCAAACGGGATTCTCTCGCAAATAATGGATGAAATATTAATAAAATTTTGCTTGCTAATGATTGATGAGTTCTTCGAATAACGATTTATCTATTTATCGCAAATATATATTCTATTGATGAATACAATTTTATTTTTCTTACCTTTTCATTTAGCCGCCTCCAATTTGCCTTATATAGTGTTTTTTTATTTAGTATGTAGTTATTCAGAATGTAGAATCATGTAGAAAAGGAACCTATGTACTGAATGAATGTGCTGAATTATTGAAGATATGGTGAATCATTATTTTTCAGGGAAAATCAGAATTTCTCTAAATTTTCATATAAGTCATAAATTGATTGAACACCAGTTTTGGTCATTTTTAATTATAATCTTAATTTCCTTTTCATGATCTTTCATGATGAAAAGAAAAAATTTATTTTTTTATTGAATATAAAGTATTCTCCATATAAATTTTATATCAAATAATGGATAAGTACAATAAAACAGATATTTTATTTTTTCAGTTAAATTTTATTTTATTTTGTTTTCAAACCAAATTTTAATTTTTCGATTTCCACACATGTATTTTGAAGGAATATAAAAAATGCAATATGATTGAAGAAAGTGTTCAATCATTGTGAGAACTTCAAAAAAAGAAGTTACTAGAATTTTTCTAAATCTTTATGTCCAATGAATTCCTTGCAATAATGCATCAATTATTATGTATGTATATAATTGCTCATTGATAATATAATATGTAGTTTTATTTTTTTAGGTTAAACTATCTTACACAATAATATAAAATAATTTTAGCCATTCAATAAATATATTATTCAGGAATCATAATCCTCTTCAAAGAAAAGATGATTAAAACAAGAATGAATTTTTAGTGCAAAAATGAAAATAGAAATAATCTTCAATGATTTTGATCATGATAAATTATATCCAGGACAGGATCCTGAACAACATTCAAGAGATCAGATCCATCTTGAGTAATGCTAATGCCGGTGGTATTAACTTTCAAGTATCATAACTCGAAAAGTACTCAAAAAGTAACTTTATTATAGTGTTTTGGAAACCTCTCGATATCGGCAATTAGATTCTAGAATCAAAAGTAGGATGTTTTAAAAAATCGACGTGACCTTGACCTAGTTTTAACGATCCAAAAGTCAAACTGATAAAATCGGTAAATAGATCTTTTTGAAACCTATAACTTTTGTCTGAACAATTTTTCTCAATAATGTGTTTCCGAGATAAAAATTTGTAACGCTTTGTTTTGAACACCCGGATGTACACACACACACACACACACACACACACACACACACACACACACACACACACACACACACACACACACACACACACACACACACGTATTGTATATGTGTATACATATAAACTGAAGTTAGCTGAATATCATTAGGAATGTGTTCCACTCAACGTTCGCGTGTATCATCTCATTCTTGTTTAATATTTTATGATGAGAAGGAAATGATATTCGCGAGCATTACGTTAAGTGAAATATACCTTGGAGATTCAGGTTTAAATCGAGTTGGAATCGGGCATTAGATCATGTAGAACAATTTAAGAAGCATTGTTTTTGTTATGATATTTCTTTAACATATTAAATGTTGTATCGGTCACTGATGAGATTGATGACTAACGACACAAAATTTAACATTCTTATATCAAAAATTGAAAAGCTTTAAGATTATAAAAAAGAAAATATAGCTGAATATGACGTAAACAGAAATAAATTAAGTTCGGCACTTAACGTGTTGATATTTATTACGTGTTATCAAGTTTAATTAGTTTGCAATGCAGAAAATGAATGAACTATTTATCAAGTAAAATAAAAGACGATTTTATTTCGTAATTGTCATGTTATGATATTAGGCCAATTGGGGACAACGTATTCATCTCAATGATTACCGCGATCTTGTAGATAGTCACATAGCAATGTTGCTTAATTCTAAAGATTAGGGGAGACCGGGGCTAAATGGGCACTTTTTTCTTCAATTACAGTTTTTAATAACAAAGTAAACGATTTTAGTCAAATGATTATTATTATAGCGTTTTATAGAGTAATTATAAGACTACAAGATGGCAATAAAAGTTTCAGTGTTTGCAACTTCATTTCATTCATATATACAAAAAAATAATGTGATTCGAAAATGAAATCTCAAAAATTACTTTTAACTTTATCGAAAACACGTTTGACTACCTAAACATAATAACAACACTTAAACCAAACTTCGTTGTAAAGACACATGAGATGTCATGTACAATATAAATTGGGAAACTCATAAAATTTTTGCCATTCAAAATTCAAATGCTAACTTAATCCCGATCTCCTCTATTATTAATTTGTACGTTTACATCGTGCGGTTAGTCCTATACGATAGGTACTTTTATTTAACATATAGGATAAACACCTGTTGTATAGGCCGCGGCTTAAATGCACGGTGTAAACGTAACCATTCATGTCTATTGAGATAAAAAGCGTCGCTTATACTTGTAATTTTTTTAAAATTGAATCTTATATTTTGTTTATTTTTTGGTTCTCTGTTTTTTTTTTTATTACTTCTTTCATATCGCTTTACCAATACGTCGCGTTCGTCCGATTTCGTCGTAATATAAAATTTTAGTTTTTCTCTGCCTTATTATTATTTAAAGTATCAGTTATTTTTAAATCAGCATGAGACTTCGGAATACACACAACGACAATGTAATAAGTCCTTAATTAATCTTTTGCTTTTTTACCAAACATTTTGTTTTACTAGGCAGCAGGAGTGAGAGGAGAACAGGTTGATTACTACGATTTTGTCGCACGCGACACAGGTACAGCATCACCTTCATGGATTGTTTGTAAAATCAAGATCATCGGTTACTTGGGACTAATATCGAGTTGCCTTGAAAATTCAGCATGTTGTGAGACACACTCCTTGTGTTTATCTGCTATTAATAATTTTTTAATTCTTCCACACCATTTTGATAATATATTTATGTATATATGTTTTTAATGATCTATTCTGCCACAAGACACGTAAGTTTCATAATCCTCGGTATGTGAGTACATAAGTATCATGATTCATGATTCTCTCTTTCTCTCTCTCTCTCTCTCTCTCTCAAAATTCTGGAGAATAGTATCATATTGTTAGAGAGAAGCATCCCATAAAACACTTTAACTATAGAACGTCCCATGACTTGCAATCTCAGTTATATTCTAAGATTTCACCATAATACTATTTGATTAATTAATATTATTTATAAAATAGTTGATACACTCTTCTTTTAATATTTTATAATAAAATGTGGAATCATAGAGGAGAACCGCTCAGTTCGTAATTGCAAGCGAAGCCGAAGCGAAAGTATTTAACTTCACAAGACGATTGAGTATAAACATGTCTTAAATCTCATTCGTAAAAAGAGTCACCGATATTCATAGTAGTAGTCGATTTAAGCCGGTATTTAATATAATCAGTTCTTATTTCGAAACTATTTTAAGTAATGTCTCTGCTAGTGCGGTCCTCTGATTGGTTCGTGACACCTCAAGACAGAACTTGAGACGGTCTTGAATTTAAGAACCGACTATGAATATTGGCTTTTTAATCGATTCATAAATCGAAGCTTTTTTTCTCAAACGAAGTAATATTAAACAGCGATTCTTCGCTAATTCGCATCAATTTCAGGTATTTTTTTTGTGATTAGATTCCATGAAACACATCGAGCGATTACTATCGGCGCGAAATACACGAATCGGATTTCTAAAAAAGGGATATGATAGAAGGAAAGATTTGTAAGATCGAGATTTCGCGAATAACGTAGGGAAGGAAATTATAATTTAACGATTATTGATTGATATGCTCGCGGTTTTTAACGTCGCGGACTATAACAATCCTGCGAAGAAATTGCAGTCGATCCTCGTATAATCCCACTTTAAGAATCTTTCTTGTAAGGAGACAGGGAACAGAGTCAGGATCTCGAGTGTTGCGGTGGAGTTCGAGCAGTACGCGAGCGAGAGATCGCCTCGGCTCGGCAATGGATGCCGAGGGAGATGAAACGATCGAGAGTGGGATGCTGTGTGCGAAGAAGACAGGCGAGAGTGGACGGACGGCATGCCATCCCACTTCCATGTCCTTCTATCTCTCTTTTACATTCTTTTCATCCACTCGTTTTCTGTGCGTTCTCTCATCTACTCTTCCGTCTAGCGACTTTTACATGCGCGAGCCGGCTTCCCGTAGTATTCTCTCTCTCTCTCTCCTCCCTCTCTCTCCCCTCCCCCTCTCACTCACTCCCCCTCTCTCGTTCTCTGTCTCTGTCTCCGAACTCTCGCCGCGTGCAAGAGAATTGCCTTGAGTCGTGGAGAGTGCACAAAATGCCAGTAATTCGACGCGACTTGGAGTACGCGCCTCGACGGTGAAACGAAGCACCTTGTGAATTCGAACGCGCGAACTGTCGCGCGAACTTGAAGCGTGCTCATAATTTCATACGTAAGATCTTCCGAAATTTCTTGAAGAGAGTATTTTATTTTATATAAAGCGATTGCGTGGACTCAATGCGCGAGTAAATTATTTTGCATGTCTTGCGACGTGAATGAAGTTTTTGTTTTCCAATTAAGAGCGAGTAGAAAAGTGTATCAACGTGAATATCCGTAACAGTAACGACAGTGATTTTAATCCTCAGAGATTTATGTGTCTGGACGGGAGTGCTTCATTTTCGTCAATTGTCAATCATTTTAGTGAACATTGCTAAAATTTTGTAATAATCTGATAGTGCTAAGTGTATCTTTAGTGTGTTAAGAACGAATTACACATTTATGAATGAAGAAGAGTATATTTTAATGCGCAAATTTTCGTCGGTTGAATGGCAGAACTTTGGTTTAACATAATATATTTTTTCTTTTTTAACTAAGGAAAATAAAATCAAATTTAATAACAATTTTTATACATGAAACACAGATTCATTCAGAAAATTGTACTCAAATTATCGAGAGATTGTGTGGAGAATGATAGAGGAAAAGGATGTAAGACAAATGCTGTAATCGTTCGAGGGCGTAGAAAGTATCTGTTGAAGTTTCAAGATACTTTCGTGTTAAGTCATTGATCGAAATAGATTCGAAGGAAATCATAATTGATAAGATAAGAATTGATTAACAACAAAATAATAGCATGATCTAAAAAAATTGAGTATTACTGAAAAAATGATTATCAGTAATACGACAATATATTAAATAAAGATGTAAATATAGATAAACATATAAATTAAGAAAGTATATAAAATATTGAATATTACCTTGATAATCTGAAGTTATCAATTTAAGAGAATTACTTGAATTCAATAATTATAATAAGAAAAAATAATGTTCGTCGAACTTGTCTTGCTTGAGAAAAAAATCACTTTCTCGATACTGAGTGCATTAACTTTAAAGGCGCTCGTATAATTCGTACTGAATCTTTTCGTTTAGAATGATCATTCCGGTTGAACCCAGGACATGGAAGAAAAGGAAAGAGGAGGGCAATGAGGAAGAGGGAGGAGGAGTGGCAATGGTGGCGCAGCAACACGGCGTTGAAAAAGGAAAGCCACGCTGATCATCCACGACTGGAAGACCTCGACGTTGCACTTTAGCACAACAACGAAAAAGAACGAAAGAGAGAAAGAGGAAGGAAGGACGAGGAGAAGAATACGAATAGCAAAAGGGCAAGGAGGGCAAAAAGAAAAGAGAAACAAAGAATAAAAGAAATAAGAAGGAGAGACAGAAGAAAGCAAAGAAAGAGGGGAAAGGAATCTAATTCCTAAATTCATTTTTATTTTCATAAATATTTCTTTTTATAAATCCAGGATTATCAAGATTTATTGACTTCACAAACTTTTCCATAGATTTTTGATTATATGGAATATTTGCATATATAGTTCTTTTATCTTGTATATAGACTTTTATGATTCGCGAGTGCATTCATTAATCTTTGCTAAGCAAATATCATTTAAAAATAGTATAAATTTGTAGCGATTCCACTTTCGTGAGTCAAAATTTGTCGCGTTGCCTCATGAGGCCTCTCACTTTTCAAAACCTGAGAAGGCTCGTTAGTCGCAAGAAGGACCGCAACGAACCTTCCTTCAAGCGTAGCGAGTCCTTCAAGAGAATTTCTATTAGGAAAAGTTATCTGGACCGGGGCAAACGACGGAATCGTTTTCAAAAAAATCTGGAACCTGTTGTTAATTCTTCCTCGCAACAAGTGACGAATGATAAAACTGTTAATCAGCAAATTAAGGAGCAAGAATTCAAGAAAGATCAAAAGCGTTCTCTCAGTCGCGACTCTATTACTTATGATGAATGGCTTCAAGGAGTCAGTTCTTCTTCCCGCGAAAAGCTTCACGAAGATCATCTCGAATCTCTTCAGCATCCTAAGCCAACGAAAACCACAAAATTTGTCAAATATACTGACACAGATTCAGTTATTGAAGATCTGAAAATTCTTGAGCTCAATGCCTCGCCTGTTTTGACACCTAAATCTAAATCCTTTGGAATCGTTACGGAGCTAGGTCGAGATCAGACAACCAATGGGCACGATACTTTTTGGATCCAAGAGTCTTCTGTAGAAGGATCGCTCAGTGTTAATATCAGTCTTGGCAGAATATGGAGAGATGCGGTGCCATTTCCGGTATCAGTTCCGCTATCGACTCCTTCTTATTCCTCTGTCTCGAATTCTTTAGTTCATCATTATCTGGATAGCGCTCTGAAGGAGAAGAAACCACAGCCAACTGTTACAAGAACGGTTTCAGCGCCAGAGAAGCCCGTTAGCAAGGAAACTTCGTCATCCTTCGGCTTCTCTCTTAGGATCGCCAGATTCGCTGATTTCAGGCCAGGGTGATTAGTTTTTCGATTAACAGTTGATCATTGAAGATGGATAAATGATAGAGTATATTTCTTTGATTGATTTACCTTTGTTAAATTCAAATCTTTGATTTTTTGTCGATAAGTCTTATTTTAAGTAATTAATTATAAATTCGAAAGATCTTCAGAAGTTTTGATCTTTCGTTGTTTTAAACGAGAAGGATCTGATTGCGTACATCGTTAATTAATCAGTTTAATACAAAATATTCTTATTCGTAATATGTACATAACTAGGAAATAACTACGCATCGAGAATATTATCAAGATGTAGGCTAACGGAGTCCACTCGTTCTAAACAACTAGATAAAGTGCGAATGTAATCTGTATTTAAGGTGGTTTTTTTTTTTAGTAAATCGAAGTACATACAAATGTATAATTTCTTTATATAATAAAGTTAAAGTCACGAACTTGAAGTATGCAAAATTTTAGGATAGGTTAATGATGAAATAAAAGAAAAAGGTATTGAAAATATAATTCTCAACATACAACTTAGTGACAGGTAAGAATTGGAGACGATTGTATGCAGTTAGTGCATTCTTCAAAGAAGAATGCAC
Source organism: Atta cephalotes (assembly GCF_000143395.1). Classification (NCBI taxonomy): domain Eukaryota; kingdom Metazoa; phylum Arthropoda; class Insecta; order Hymenoptera; family Formicidae; genus Atta; species Atta cephalotes. The sequence goes on along the minus strand of NW_012130097.1, from coordinate 3,413,237 downwards.
TAAGTGCATACAGAGTGTTTCATAAATGCATATCAATAGTTTAGAAATTGATACATTAAAATAAGTAAAAAAACGTTATATAAATATATGTTCTACATACTTTAGTTTTCAAGTGGATTAAAGAAAATGTTCGAAATGTTCGCCTTGTGCGTCAACACACGTTACTGTTACACATACTGTTTAGCACATCTCGACGTTATTTAATGTTTACAAATAATATCCATCAATAAATCGGATAGGATTTCAAGCAGTGGGTATCTTATGTTCGTGAATTACTGTTCTATTAAATATGTTCTATTAAATACGTTCTATTAAATACTGTTTTAAGGCTCGATTGTTCCATTTCTTTATTATTGTTCCATTACTTTCGATAAACTTGAACTCACTCTCTTATGTTCTATAGATATACTTTTTTATTCTTTTGTTTATTCAATAAGTAAATTACTATAATTTATCTAAAGATGGAACAATCAGCGGCAAAATGATAATGTACATTTATGCTGAAATGACTGACGTGTATTTGATATACTTATGACTGTTCATGCATAATGGTACTCCGTCTCATTTTTATCTTGAAGTGAGAACATTCCTAAACAATGCCACAAACCGAGATAGATAGGACGAGGCGAACTCATGGCCACTACGATCTCTGATCTCAGTCCATTAATTTTTGGGGCCATTTAAAATTTATTGTTATTATTTTCAACGCCGGTAAATAATGCGGATAATCTGCGAGAAAGAACGAATTTGAGACTATTCGAAGAATAGTCTAATATTTTTGAACAAGTGATGCTCAATGCTAAGATGTGAAGTAGCGTATGTGTTGACGTATGAGATGAATACTTCGAATATTTTCTTTAATCTTTCATAACTTGAAAACTTGAAAGGTAATTCATATGACGTTTTTTATTTATTTTAGTGTATAGATTTACTTCCTGAAGTATGTGATGTTTATGAAACACCCTACAAATATTACCATATACTTCTCTAAATAAACATAATTATAATAATTTAAAAAATAACGATTGCAATAATCATACAAAAGTAATAAATCAACGATTCCGAAAAGATATTTAATGTTGAAATGGCAAAATCGTATAATATAACTTCATTTGTTTTTGTGACATGAAACTTTTAATTTCATTATAGATTGGAATAAATTTTCCCTTTTTTTTCAACTTTCTTTTTTACAAATTTTTCTTTATAAAAAATCTTGCTTGCAATGTACATTGTAATTTGATGGTGCAACATTGCTAAATCATCACAAAAACAAATTGTATAAGAACTCAACTTCTTTTTATTTCATCATTTTTGTATACTATTGTATTTCGTACTATTTCATTAAGATATGCATGTAGTTTTATTATTATCTAAATTATGAAGATATTTATAATTTTCTCTCTCTTTAAATGGGCCTTGGTGAGGCATCCAAAATTTTCGGTACTTTACTAAAGAACCACCTTAATATGTGAATATATAAAAAAATAATAAAAATTAATTGTAGTCTTTATTAATAAAATTTTTCTTTGGTTGAATATATTAATGGAAAGATCTACATACTACTCATATTTTCGCAATGAATTTCACTGATTGAATCAAATATTGCGTTGTTCAAGAATTCGATTGCAATCGATATTGCTTGGCTTTAGGATGACGCGACATGGTCTTTTTCGCCGGAAAACACCAAAGCCATCGCCAAGTGTGAGCACGGAAGGTTACTTCAAACGAACGAGCGCGTCTAGACATTCTAGTTCTCGTCGCCGAAGTGGTAAGAGAACTTCTCAACGCGCTAATAAGAAGAATCAGAAACCTGCAGTTCGAATCAACAGTCCAGTATGGTTTATTCCACCCGAAAGACGTCGTTCGAGACGTCAACGTCGAGTCTGGCAAGAGATCAGATATTTCCCTGATGATGAGAGTCCAATCCTAGAGAGAATTAACGACTGGTCGTCGAACGTGTCAGACGATCAGTTTGACGATCAAAAGCTGTTGTTATCAGGTGATTTCAATGAGCGTCGGGAAGATGATGCCTTGAACTCGATTGTTTCATCGTCCTTTGGTTCTTTCTCGGCGACATCGTCTTCGTCATCAGCTTGTCTGGTACAAAAAATCAGCGACTTTAACGAGGATAAACTATTCTCTGAGGAGCTAAGGACCAATGGTCTTCTTGTGCGGGGAGCCACTTGGAAGCTTTCGACGACAACGACAACAACAACGATGATGTCAACGCCAGCGAGAACGATCATTTCTGGAAATTATTTTGCCAGTAGTCAATTCCTTACCTTTCTAGCCAAGGACATTGTCAAAGAAAGGCCAAAAAACGAAAGTTTCAACACAAGTTACAAATGTCTCTCATCACCATCAAGCGACAGTGAAGACGATGATGTTGATCGCTTCAGTGATCGTAAAAGAAATTTTCCACAACGACAGCAGCATTTAAAAAGGCAAAAATCAGGATTTAGAAGGAGACCATTGCGTCGGAAGTCGCAATTGAGAAAAGCATCCGCTCAGCCGGTATTCCTCGTACGCAAGTGCTCATCCTTGAGGAAACATTCCAGTAAGATCCGAATATAGTTCTATAGATTGTTCAGGAAATGACAGTAATAGCCAAGGATGTCAGATTCTTTAAATCTTAGATCGCTATTTTATTATTACAAAATAGCGCAAAAGTACCAATGTCCCAAATATTACTTTGTAAGAAGAAAAGAGTGAATCTAAAAAAAAAAATTTTAATATGATTGCCCTAAGTTTCCACAAATTTACAGGCCAATATTTAGGTCGGTATTTATAATCTGTTCTTATTTTAAAATCGTTCTAATTAATATCTTAAGAATACGGCTCTATAATTTATGCCATCTTAAGATTGTATTTAAAAGAACGGACTGTGAATATCGATCCTACTACTAGATTGATCACTTCGTCACTATGATACCAAGTAATATTTTTGATGGGTTGCCATTTATTGGTCTACATTTGTTACTCACACATAAGAGTTGACCAAGTTGTACGATGGTTAAATCGTATTTTCATTGTAATTCTTAAACGAATCGTTTTTTTTTTCTGTGACAACACAGATGTGACGCTAGCAATATTGTTTAAGTATTGTCGTTTTTATTTTGTTTTCGAAACATCTGTTTACGTTTAAAATTAATTTTCTTTCATGTAAGTTTTCATACAATTTACCTAAGATATAGTGAGCACAAGGCGAATAATTGAAGCTTGGTGTAGACACACGCGCACGCGCACATACATATATACACACACACACACTACTATAATTAGTATTTAAATTCTTTTCATGTACAACATTAAATTAACAATATATTGTGGGTTATGTTGCTGATAAATTTGTCAAAATAGAGAAAGTTGGGTAAACCGTATTTCTCTTTAGTTTATATTGTACTTACACATTTAAAATAAAATAATATATTGAAATTGTGAGTAGTTGAATAATATTTGTCGCTAGTCTTTATATTGTATTTATATTTAAGATAAAATAACATTTTAAGATTAAATAATTGAATAATCCTTTATAATTATTAAATTTTGATATTTGTACAAAAAAAGTACGTTTGTATCTTTTTAAGATAATTTATTATAAATTATTTATAAATATTATTTGTTGAATTAAAAAAAAATCTTTCTTGGTAGATTCAAAATGATGGACGAAAATGCTGAAAGTATTCCGATTTATTCAAAGTATTCGATATATTCGAAAATTTGATATTGAGAGATTGTTAGAGCTGCTGATTTTGAATGCAATCTCAAATTTTGAAAATTAAAAACGGTGAGATCAGATAGAGCGGGCCAATGCAAAAGTAGTCAGGATTATCACAGACAAAATCGAGAAAAGTCAGGGGAAAGAGTAAAAAAGTCTGGAATTTCGAAATTTGCTCACAATTTGCTTAAACTACTTCTATTCCAAGTAGTTGTTGTAATTTTTTAAATATTATACCTAACGTTTATAATCAAATATTATACATTTATAATAAATAGAAAAGTTAGGGAATTTCAAAATTCATTTTCTGTGGCAACTGATTAATACATATTGACTTATATTTTTTTGTAAATTTTTTTGGCTCGCTGGACACGTATTTGTATACATTTCATTTTCCACATTTCACTTTTTACTTTTCACTCGTCGAGATTTCATGTGTAACTTTTCATGCATAGCGATTATGTAGTTTACCCTGACATTATTTTTATATATGCACATACATGTATAATTTTTCTTCATCAATATAATATTAACAATCTTATTCTTTTTCTTCTTCTTATCTGCAATTATCACGGCAACGGACACTTCTAATTCCGAAGTACATTTATTAATTCCCTAGATTTTCTCCTTTTCATTCGTTTCAAGATAAGGCGGAAAAGTTCACGTGAACAATTTTACATTTTCACAGTTTGGAGAGTTATACGATCCCATGGAATCGTACATGATCATTGAATTCACGTGAAACTTTTCACTTTTCACGTTTCCGCCCCAGGGAAAAAGTGATCGACCTCAAGAATTACAAAATTTAAAATGGCAGATCGGATATGACAACATTCATGAACTTGTACACCTGTAACCTACGGATTCGTTCATAATTGTTAGAGTCCACCATGTGAAAGTTATAGTACTTTTTTTAGACTCCTCTAGGATACTTTATATGAGTCCCCTTATCTCTCATTTGCTGTGTTTTTCTTGCGGGAATGTGTTGAAAAAGTAAATTATTTTCGCGTTAGTAAATTTTTGTCGCTTTTCTGCGGTGCTGATTGATTCTTTCTCTGCGCTTACTTCGTCATCGTAGAATTAGCAAGTGATTTGTATAGAAGATTATCGATGAAATTTATTCTTAATAAGTAAAAAGATAAAAATTAATTTAAATAGCGCGCGCGAAACACGCTGTGATTTTTATTACAATAAAAAATGATATATAATTCAAATCTAACTAATAGAAAATTATATTTCTACATAACATAACTTCTACATTTAAATAATCTTATGGAAAGTACTATAACAGAGAAAATAATAATTATAAATTAACAACCGTATTTTAATAAGGTTTATTATACTATTTTCTTTAAGATTGTTAAATGTAGGAGTTAGCAAGTTAGAAATATAATTTTATTAAATGCATCTTTTTCTTTTGACCTGGATATATAGACATTAATAAATTTTTATAATTACACGGAAATTATGCGTATCGCGGGTTATTTCCGTGTCCAAATCCATTCTTAGAATACCAACGTTTCGTGAACATTGCAGTTTATGTCATTAGAGCAATCTGATACTGTTTCTTCTAGTGATTCCTTTTATATGTTATTATTTTTTAAGATGGGGGAGAAGGATGAAGGAAAGAGAGTGGAGATGTGGGCGAGAATATCAATTATCAATTATGTAAGAAATTATATAAAAATATTTCGTACTATACGTAATGATATTCCGTAATAAAAGCTGACATTAATCCTAATAATGTAATTTAAATTAAACAATTACATGTGAAGCTTAAAAGTGAAATCTCTTTATCATTGTAAAATTGAAATGCTTTATCATTGTATGCAAAATTGCCTAACTGTTAAAATTTGGTTTCCTATTATAAAACGTTATTAACTTATAAAACTATTAATGTTTTACAATAAGAAACTGAATTTCAGCAGTTAAACATTTTGCCATCATTGTCTCAATTATATTAATATTTAACAAACAGTTAGAGTTAATGTACAAGGCGCAATATTCATCCCTCGCCATTTTCAGACACTACCAATTTTAATCGTTTATAATTTGAAAAAAACTATTGTAGTCTGAACTTTTTTATATGAAAGATTTTTATCTTAGAATGTTCCATAGAATCTTAGCGAAAGGGCATCCCAGCATTTTAAGACATTCTCTATATGAATCGTTAATGTATATTCAAGGATGGGAAATGAGTATAACACTCTTATTTTTATCGTTACTTTTTATAATTACAATTACTGTTCAGGGATATAAGTTACCGATATCTGATCGCGCTAAATTTTACAGAAATTACTTTTTTGTGGATTAGAACCATTCTAGGAGGTGAAAGAATTCGAAACATCGAAAAATAAGAAATACACATATTTATATATAATTATATGAGTTAGACACCATTATATAAAATTATATGGTAAATGTATATTTTAGGTTACACACATCACCAATTTGAATGTCCTTCAGATATATTATATGGGAGAATGTCCTAAGTGATTTTCTATAAGAATTAAGTGGGGGACAGCATTCATTTAGACGATGTAACAAATAAAAGTTTCATAATAAAATTTGTATAAAGATGTTCATTTTATCATTTTCGCGTGGAAAGTTGTACGCTTTTTGGCAGAGGAAGGGGGGGGAGTAGATCTTGCTTTGCGTGATTGTATCGTTTTACGTGAATTTTCGATTTTCCATGCAAAACGAAGTCTATCCCATCTCCTCTCTGCTTAAGGACGTTCAAGTTTTTACGTGAAGTGAAGCAATGTTATCCCTTGCATATTTTTAATTTATCATATCTTTTAAACTAATGCCATTCTCCACTTAATTCTTGTGGAGAAGAATCACTCAGGACGCAGCTCTTTCCTACAACATAGTTTAAAGACATTAAAATCAGAGAGGTGTAACCTAAAATATACATTTTAAAATATACATTTGATTATGAAAAATTGTTTACCAGATATATAATAATAGATTACATGCAAATAACATTTTATAAAAATAGAAACTAGGTGAGCAAATAATTACAATAATGTAAATAATTAATAAAACAATAATTCAAATATTAATATTAAACGAAACAATTTTTTCTGGCATAACGAAAATAAAATATTTTTCTATCATTTTCTATAATTAATATGTTGCAACAAGATCCCGCCAACGGCCAAAACTGTAGATATAGTATCTCTCTGTTACACACTAAATTTCGTTAGAATCTTCGTATAATACACATATACGAAAAAAACATTTAATACTGATATTTCAGTGTCGTACGAACTTTTTAAGCCTATTGATTGGCTGCAGAACAAAGAAATCCTAGAATCTCTCTGTCCCGCATCCAATCAACAGGCTTGAAAAGCTTTGTCGACATGTTCACTGCTGCTTATAGTAAACAATTCTCTGCGCGTTTAGTTATCTACGAGAGTGAGTGATCTTATCTCACTCTGTTGTATTTAACAGAAGAACTTGCTATTCGGCGATCTTTAGAAATTAATATCTCGTTATTTCTATTGCGTCGTTTCTATTGCGAAAATTGCAAAATGTTAGATAACTTTTTCATTTTCAGTTTAATTCGCTCATAAGAGAATCTTGTTATTCTGAGGCATCCTATATATTGCTCCTACTATCCCATCTTTAGTTTTATTTATATTCTTGTTCTTAGTTTAAATAGGTATCATTTTTAATTATTTTTATTTAAATAAAAAAATGCAATAACGGAAATAATAATAGAATGTTTTCTAGAGAACAATTCAATAAAATTAATATCCTACTTTATAAACTGCAACTATGATTACTCGCGATATTATAAGATGATCTGAAATAATATTAAATGCGTGGCTATAAATTATTTCTTGGGTTAAGTTATCAATTAAGTTGTTTTCCGCTGTTGCAGGAGATATTACACAAAAGGGTTATGAAAAGAAACGGACGCGTCTACTTCAGCAATACGCTTCGAAGCAGATAGGTAAGTGTTTCGCTTTTCTAGAATTCATTAAAATTCTTGCAAGTAAACAGCGGGAGATATCATCGCATTATTCGCAATATACGGTACGAAGCGGAAAAGTCAGCGAAGTGAAAATATTATCGCCCTACATATTCAGTCATACTATATATTTCGCATTAAGTATTACATTTTTCAAAGCAAGATATGTAGATAAAGGTTTCAATATTTTGTTAAAAACGCTTCTTTTTAATTTTCTTGATGAAGTCCTATTAATTATAGATTGTAACATTTGGTCTACAAGAAAAAAATGTAAATCTTTTTATTTTACAATTAGGTGATACTTATCTCTCTCGTCGCAATGTTGCATCATTGGGACGAAATGAGTTTGCAATATCAATCACGTTCTGATTCTCAAGAAACACGTGCTTCATTGTATACACAATAGTAAATGCAATCTGTATAAAAGGAAGGGACAAGACGCAATCTTCGCGGCATGCGTCACTTTAACATTCTGCATCTTATAACTGCAACGTATAATTGCTCTTGGTTGCGTCATGCGAGACGCATAGAACGCGGATTGAGAGAATCAAAAGAAAATTACATTTAACAAAAAGAATAATGCGCAGCTTCGTGAGATATTACTTCTATTTAATTTACAGGACGTTCGCCACTTCAAATGAGTTTATTTTGTACTCTATAAAAATCATATGGGAACAAATTTCAACAGTGATCAGTATTTCCGCATCGCAGATGGAGTGTAAAACTCCATCTTACATAAGATACAGAACGCGAATCGTAGGTTGTATGATTAGAAACTAATTTAACGTATTTTAATTATAATTGCAGGACACAGAACCCAGACAGCATACAATGTTCATTGGATGTTCAAATCTGGTTTTTATTTAGTACGAACGTTCATGGATAATGAATATTTTTAAAATGTACGTTATTCCATATACTAAGAATATTAACATTTGGATGTTTTAAAAATATCTGTCTTATGTATTTGCACCTCTAAATTTTCCATTGTAGAATAGTTATTATGAAATAGCATTTAAAAGAAGATCTGTGATCATAATGTGATTTAGAATGAAGTCAAGGTTGAAGTGAAATTATGGCTCTACTCCATGGATACATTTTCTTATAACATTGGTATAAAAAAAAACTGATGTCATGGTTACGAAAAATGCTTAAATGTCAATAGTGACTATGTTGAGAAGTGACTTAGGAATCATGTTAATAATATAAAAAAGTGGTATAATTGTCTTATTTTTTTATTTTCTTTCACTACAATAGGAAGCTTAATATTTGATTGTCCCTCGTATATTAAATTCCTTTTTTAATCAAAATTGCTTTTAATGCTACAGAAATTTAATTTTTAATGCTTTTTAAATACTTATGTTTTAGTTATATAATAATAATAATATCAATATTTTAAATAAAATATAAATTGCATATCGGATATAAATAAGTTAAAATTACATAAAAACAATTAACACTAAAGTCATGTTCTGATATACTACTAGTATTGAAAATCTATAGTTCAAACGTACACTATAGATTTTCATTGTTAGCCGAGTATATCGGAACACACAGCCTAAGTATATTTAAAATCCCTATACAGTTTGGTAATGCCCATAAAATGGCGCATATAGATATAAAATATGTATATGCCGAAATGTGTGTATGTGTGTGTTTGATGTGAATGTATGTGCATTCTCGCTATATTGGTGGCGTCATTGTATGGGCATCTCTATCAAAAGATGTCTAGGCATTTGCCAGAGACATCATTACTCTACGTAAAGGGACCTTAAGTATACTTACCTACTTGTATAAATTTAAACAAATAAAATAGTAGCTGTCCTCTTTCTTTACTTATAGATACAATTGAATATAATTAATTGAATTCAAAATTCCAATCTCATTCAATTGCTTGGTGAGCAGACTATCTCCTTTATCTGCCAGAATTCACAATATTTGAAATAAGTTCAATTTTAGTACGTTGTATATCTAAAAAAGATGTTTTTGAGATGTCCAAAAGAATAACACTGTACGTCTTTAAAACATTCTAAAAATATTCGAGACTCTAATTCAGATGTTTAAAATACATACGAAATGTCCAATATGCATTTTTAAAATATCATTGTGCTGTCTGGGAACACAAGACGCAGAAAATTAGGTGAATTCCAATTTTCGCGTCCTGCGTTCTATCGTATTGCAACCTACGATCTATTACAATCTGAAATACGTTTTACTTGCGACGTGTGACCTGCGTTCTGCGTCTTTTATAAGGATCGTTTGAAAAGTTTTGAGCCTAATATAGAAACAAGTATTTTTTTTGGTCAAATTTAAAAAGTTTTATTTTTCAACATAGTCTTCTTTTAAATTGACACATTTTTCATTTTTCTCAGCGATGTTCCTACTCTTTTAACCCATTCAAATAGTTAGCGTACTCTCTTACTCTGCAAAATAGGCTTTTACGAATGCGATGACCTGCTCATTCGATGAAAATTTATCCTTCGAGCTAAACTTTAAGCTTAATAAAAAAAAGTTGCTGGGGACCAGATCTGGTGAATACGGTGGGTGATCAATCAATTCGAATCGCAATTCGTGAATTTTTACTATAGCAACGTAGAAGTGTGAGACGATGCATTACCTTGATGGAACAGCACTTTCTTTTTCTTCAAATGCATCCATTTTTTCACAATTACTGCCTTCAGAGCTTATCAATTAATAATGCGTAGTACCTCGTTATTGTATTATCTTGTTCAAAATAGTCGATGAATACAATGATTATTCTAAAAAATAGCCGCCATCATCTTCTTGATCGATGAAACCGTCTTCGCCTTTTTCGAAACAGGTTCATCCTTCGCAATCCACTGTTTGGCTGTTCCTTTGTCTCAGGAGTGAAGTGGTAGATCCACATTTCATCAACATTTATTAATCGACACAAAAATTCTGACTCGTTTTGCTTAAATCACCCCAATGGAGCCTTGGAAATGTTCATTCGAATGTGTTTTTGATCCACAGTGAGCAAGCGCGACATTCAACGCGGGGTTAGCTTACGCATGCCTAATTCTTCAGTCAATATATGATAAACACATTCTTTCGATATGCTCACAAACTTTGCTATCTTTCTAATCTTGATTCAATAGTTGTCCAGTACCATTTGGTGAACTTTTTCGATGTTATCGATGGTGATTGCAGTTGTTGGCCGTCCCGAACGCTCATTATCAGCTAAACTGGTATGAGCATGTTTAAAATCTTTCCGTTTTTTCACGATGACAAATGATGAGACAGAGTTCCCCTAAACAGCGTCCAACTCGGCTTTAATTTGCGCAAGCATTGTCTTTCAAATGCAACAATCACGGCGCGATATTCGATATTTCGATTTTTTCCATTTTTACAAAAACATTGACATCAACTGACACAAATGACTGTCAAACAATTAAGCGTCCAAAATGGCTACAATTTTCACAGGTATTTTTCAAAGTATGTACGATTGTAGAATGATTTTTACGCACTTTATGTTGAGAGAGAGAGAGAGAGGGAGGGGGGGGGGCTCAAAAACTTTGCAAATGACATGATCGGGCTTAATGCGAATCATATCCGAGTTCGCCAACCGTTACTACCACAATTGTCGCAATTGTTTACGCGAGACTTTGTCTTATCGTCGCAAATTACGGGAGACATAGAATTGCATCATTTTCACACGTTATTTGCTGGTCCGCGCAAGCTGCATTCCGTGAACGCGTTCTTTCTTCGCGATGCACCCCATTGCCTTTATTAATTTAATTCACGATCTTTTTCCCATTTTAATAATGAAATTAAAATGTGAAATTATAACAAAAATATAAAAATAATTTCAGAAGTTTATTTAAACATTCTCGAAAAAAATTTTTTATGTATAATTACATATTATTATATATAATATTATATATTTATATAATCATATATACATTTATATAATTTTATATAATTATATATGGAACTTTTTTCCTGGATGCAGTCTGCGCATTTGCATGATGATCAAGATTTTAGTTTTGATAAATTATCTAATATAAAAAATCAACTTTTTTACATTTTATACTTCTTATTTCCGATTCACGAAGGGAATTGAAAAGTTTTATTTTTCGACACTCAACACGGTTACCATGGAAATTGTATTTTTTTGAACATTTTGTTCTTTTGGTTATACACAACTTGAAAAAAAAATTAAAAAGAAAAGCCTTCGAGAAGCTGTTTTTAATTTTTTTTTGTTATAATATTTCCAATGTGGGAATGTTATTACAAATGTTATTTTATAAAATTTCAAATTAATCAATTAAAACATACTTAAATGACTATCATTTCTAAAATAATATTTGTTAAAAATCGCGTTTAAAGACGAACTGTAAATTTTGCAATTTTTAATGGTTCATAATTTTTTAAATATTTACCTACAACAACTAATCTATATTCATTTTTGTGACTTTAAATTAGTGAAAAAATGAAAAGAATTTCCATTTTTTTTTAATTTCTAAAAGTTCTATAATCCCTTAAGAACATAAATATAAATTTCATTATTATTTTATATTCTTTATTGTTTCGGAATCTCTTTATACTAACGCAAAATCTAATAGAATTTGGTAGATAATAAATATATAATATTCGAGAATTCGTATGTTTCCAATATGGAGTCATTCCGTATAGGTATACGAGCGCGCCTTTGCGTCCAGCTGCGATCGGTAGAATCGCTGCAGTTTAACTGTATCTGCACACGGAAGAAGTGCTTCCGCGTTATTCGCTCGTTATATACATCTGCTATTGTCGTGAACGCGAACTATAAGCAACAGTTTTTTAGCTGCTATTGCTAAATCAGATAACGAGAAATTCTATTATGTAATTTCTTCGTGTAATTTAAGCGAAATATTGTGCTTATGATTAATTTTTTAGATAAAGTAAATCATTATAGCAGGACTGCAAAATAATGAATTGTGTAAGAAGTCAGCTACAGATAGGATTTACATGCTGCTTTTGATATTTGCTTCTTTTACCGTCAGATTTTTGTTCTCAGAATAAATTTTTGACTGACAAAATCGTCAATATTAAACCATTTACGCATTGGTAAACAGTATAAATTATAATTATATGTTTTGGAAATAATTTAATAGAAATAATTTAATAGCCAATCACGTAAGTGCAATATGCCGAATTATTGATCAATCGTCCGCTAATTTATTTGTCAACACGAGGTTGTGCCTCTAAATTCGAAGTACAAATTTCTAAATGACATTTCGAATTACGCATTACAAGAGGTATTTTTTTTACGATGCTTTACGATATTTTTTTTACGGCAATTTTACGGCGCTGTTTTTATACACTTTTAGCAAGCTTCTTAATTTATCAGCGGATTCAGTAGCAAAAACTTCTAAGCGCTTCTTTCTTATTCAAAATTTTAAAGTTGCAGTGTTTAATAATCGCTGTGACAAAGTTAAACATATCTTACTTTAACTCTGTCATCAAGCGATTTTAACAGCAATGTCTAAAAACTCTCCGTAGCAAATGAATCAGCGGGTGATTGGCGAATTATTCGGCGTACTATGCATGCGCGAAATGTTGGCGACTTTATATCCCAAATAGCATGAAGCTTCAAAATGTCTGCGATAAGGTTGTCGCAATTTAAATAATATTTTTGTAGTATTTTTGTCCAGTAAAACTGGACAAAATACAATTGAACAAATAAATGGAAAATGTTTTTTATATATAAATTAATATTCAATAAAAGTTAATTTTTAATTTTAAAATTGCAAAAATATTGAAAAGAGAATTTAAAAACACAACCAATTGAAATAAATGGCTTAACCGATTTAACTGGATCTTAAATGTTTGTATAATTCTGTGTAACTTTATATACTACGTATGTAGTCTTTTAAAATGCGCGATTTTTCGGTCTTGAAACTCAAACTCGCGTAAACTATCGCAGTATCACGAGTTAAATTGACTAGCAATTTAACAATTTGTTAATTTGCCCTTTTCGTATCTTAAAATGATCTTAATAATGTTGAATGTCGTATTCTGTAAATAATTACGGCTTAGGACGCTCGCACGGAATATCAGAGATCTGGGTTCGATTCCCGACCGAGGTAATATTTTTTGCAATAAGAATTAATTATTTTACTATGTCATTATATTTTACTATGTTCAGCATTATTAAGAGTGTTTTAAGATACATAAAGAATGTCAAATTGTTAAATTGCTAGTCAATTTAACTTGTAATATTACTGTGTAGTTTAGTAGAATTTGTGTTTCAAGACCAAAAAATCATTTCGGCGCGCATTTTAAAACATACATACGTACTATATAAATTCACACAGAATTATACAAACATTTAAGATTCAGTTAAATCGTTTAAGGCATTCTCATATCCTATGAAATTTAATAGGTTTTTTTTGCTTTAAGGGAATCCTAAACATGTTTGTTTTACTTAAATAGGACTTGCACGATTTACTTTCATAAATGATTTATATGTTATTGACATATCACATATCTTAATCTTGTTTTTCGCCAAAAATTAGAGATACCTATTTATATGTCGAAATAAAAAAACCTACGTAATTATGAGAGACATAAGTATCACAAATATAAGAAGGAAAATGTTATCTCGAAATCAGAAGTTATTCATTGTGAGCAGAAAAAATTTACGGTTACTCATTCGAGACTTTAGAGCAGTATTCATAGTTCATTCTTATTTCAAGACTATCGTAAGTAATATCTTAAGATGTTAATATGTTTCTGATTGATTCGTGAGACTGTATTTAAGATGATCTTGAATATAACATAATCTGAATACTGGCCTTGATATCAGTGCTTCATTTATATGATCGTCTTGGAACTGATTATAATATATTCCATGACAATTTGAAATGTTGAGACGTACACGCACGTCGAGATACGCATGAGAAGCCTTATTTCTCCAAAAGAAAAGTACCACGTGTTCGATAAGAGTGATACCTCCATTGAATCGTTATATTTATTATTACCTTGTGAATTTCATTCGAAGCTTCTTCTTAAGCGAATATACTGAGAAAAATATTTCTTATTAGAAAAAAAAAATCTCCTAATAGCGTGTAACTCGAAATGTCATTTTCATTTAGGAAGTACTCCGAATTTAGAAATACTGTGCAATAGAAGATTAAACATGTATATCAATATTTCACGCACAACATAAATTTTTGTATAACGATAGTATTTTAATTAAATATTAAAGAAATATTAATCCAATTCTAAGAACTTAACGATTTCTTCGTGCAAACTAATCTGTGTATTGCTATTTCATAAATACAGATTATAACTTTTATATCAAGCAAATGTTATCACGACATGACAACTCTAGACCGTCGTGAACCTGGCGCCCAACTTCATTAAAAATAAAAATGGATACCATAACGCGTTTATATTTCTTTTTTTATCTATTTGTACCGATCGTTATTTCGTTTCTAAGAATAAAAAAAGAAATGAAAAATAAGAAATGATCAGTGTGCAACTATAAAATTTTTAATTTCGCTTTTATAATCATTTGAAAAAAAATCGTTTGTACCCGTTTTCCTTTTCCTTTATACCTCAAAGAGTTCGGGGAAACGGTTTTCAATTTCAGAGCAATTCTTATACAGAGAATTTATCCTATTTTAAACTAATTTTTGCCCTCAAACATATTACTAATACTTTATTAGCCCATAGATCAATTTTTTTAGCTTGAATATGTAAAAATTTAATAACTTTTTTTATTTTTCAGACATTAATAATTTACCTAATTGTTTAAATGAGATGTATGAGGTCTCAAAAAAAACAAGACATGTTTAAAAAAATGGAAGTCCTATAGGTCGATTTTTATGGAAAAGACACTATAAAAACCAGGGCTGATAGTGTAATGGAACTCAAATGTTTAACGAGTAGAGGGCACCGAATTACCGATATTGGGTTGAATTAAACTTTTACAGAAATTATTTTTTTGTGGAACAATTTTAGGGGATAAGGCGGAAAGAATTTGAAAAATCAAAAAATAAGAACCACTCTATTTAAAGATCATCATTATTTTAACTTTACAGCTCTTTATGCCGACCTGCTTTAGAATATTTTTCCATTCGTCCTTATTCAGCGCTTTTGTTCTGTATTCCCTCATTTCTATCCTTCTCAAGTCCTCCATGTCATCCACGAAATACAATTTTCCTCTGCGTCGTTGTTCCATTGGTTATTGTAGTATTGATGTGCATGAGATTTCTTGAATCCATCTTGATCATATGTCCCATCTAACTCAGACGGTTGATTTTTATCCTCCTCACAATATTACAGTCGTTGTATAGTTAATATAATATTCATGGTTATACCGCTTCCTCCATCTTCACTATCCACAATCATGCCATATATTCTATGTAATACTTTGCGTTTGAAACATCCCAGTAATTCTTCATTTCTTTGTAAGTGTCCATATCTCCGCATTATATGTCAGTATGACATTAGATTTTGTACAGCTTACACTTTGTATTGAGATTTGAGTTGTGAAGCCAGTCCAAAATCTTTCTTATTAATTAGCAGGATTTCCGCTGCTTCATTTCTGCCATAATTTCATTTGATCCAAGATAAATAAATTTACTAATCAATTCTATTTCTCTTCCATTTGTAATTGGTTTAGCTTTGGCCGAGGAACACGTATATATTTAATCTTATTGGTATTTATTACCAATCATATATGTAATGTTGTATGTAATGTAAAACTATAGATAAAAACTATAGAATAAAAATAAAATTAACTTCCGTCTCTTGTTCCTTGTCCTATCACATTTCTTACAGTGCAATTCAGTAGGTACACCCTATAATTATCTAGTGTTTCAATGAGCATCCTCAATACTTCTGACCTACAGTATACGGGTGTTCCACGTTCTAATTCTTATATGCTTACTTCGGTTGCCTTATCATTGTCTTAGGGTTCGTCCGGTTCCATTTCCTTGAGCTTTCATAATGTATGTTTTTTTTACTAGAATAAATTACTAGCCCCTAGCTCAACTCCTTTTACATCTGAGGGCCACTTTTCTCTTCCTCATTAGCCCTGTTTTCCTGAGGATGACGCCCAATAGTCTCTAGCTGAGTTATTCAAATTCACCCGCGTAACTTTCTATTACGTTTCATGGAAGTAAGAGTAGGAATTGAGTAGGAGAGATTATGCGATGCTAACTGGAACCGGCGTCGTGCACTACCTCATTCGAACCTCCCTATTTAGAGATGATATACATTAAAAAAACAGCAATGTGATTTAATTCTTCGTGATCATCAAAATAATCCGAGTATCACTCGGAACTTTCACGCTAGATTTCAGAATCTTTCTGGCTTCAGAAGGACGGCTTCAGGACCTGAAATCTACTGGAGGTTTGAAACTTCAACTATCGATAGAGATTTTTAACCCTTCATGGTCACACTTCAAAAAAGTCACACGATGGTTACCCTTAAAATGACTCGAATCATTTCTGAAGTGTTACCACTTATCAATAGTATTTATTTAGATTTTTAGATGTAAAAAAAATGTTAAATTCAGATAAAAGGCTATTTATTATTGATTTAATTTATTACTAGGTTAAATTATTAATGTAGATATTATTATAATAATATACTAAAGGAGTAAATATAAATGAAAAACGTAAAATACAAAAAATACATAGAAAACATTATTCTTCGCCATCACAATCTCAATACACAAATAGAGTTTGTGTTTATCATATATGGATCGTAAGCATGATGAACATTCTTCTCTCATTGTTTTTTTAACCTTGAAGGACACAATCCACTTCTTATTTATTTAAATTCGATTAACAAAATTATTTAACAAAAGATTTGTGTACAGAAATACTAAAAATTCGATTGATAAAATTATTTGATAAATTGAGAGATCCCAAATGGGTCTCTCAATTTTTTATACGATTAGAATTTGTTACATTTTGTGATACATAGGATAGTTTTACAGGGAGATTTTATATGTTGATTTATATTTTGCTTTTTCAATTTTTTAAATATTAGGATTTTGATTAAATAGCATAAAAATTACGCTCTTACAATATGAAAAATAAAATAATACCACTATAGTGGATGATCGTCCTGTAAAGATTAACGTTTCGTAGAAACGGTTGGAATCGTTTCTTTCAACTAATTTTTTGTTGGATTTAGAAACTCATTGGGATTGATTTGCGATTAACAATAGCAAAGTAGATAAAAGATGTACTAACTCCCAACGTTTCAAAGTTAGATACCAGTGTTCGAATGATGATAACTTTTGCGCCTCGCAGTCGAGCTCTCATAGTGTCCTTTTTCTGTCTATGTGTCGTTGTTGTTGTTGTTATGTTGCATGCAGGCGGTCGACTAGCGCCTGGAGGAATCGCCAGTCCCGCGAGTTCTGGCGGCTCCACAGGGAACGTTGGGAACTCGAATTCTGCTACTGCGGCAGCGGCAGCGGCAGCGGCGGCGGCAGCTAGACGCGGTAATCGCAGACTGACACGCAATGAGAGCCGTTACCATTCCGGTGAGTACATCTCTCACTAGATATACAAGGACCATTCAAGTAGGAAATGTGTATTGGTAATTCAGCTCCATTTCTACCGTATCATTTCTATTGTTCGAAAATCATTCAATTCTATTTGAGTAGCTTTAACAAATACACTTCCGTAAATGTTTACCTCTATCTTCCAATATTCAAATGACTATCCTTGATATTTACTTCCTTGAAGTTCAAGGTTAACATCAAGGAAAAAGTCATTTGGAAGTTAGCATATAAAGGTAAATATTTAGGGTAAGTACGCCATCAATGAGCCCCTTAGGCTAATTAATTCGTAACAATTATATTTTTAGGGTAAGTACGCCGAAAAACAAATTATATAGTGCATATACTTTCGAAAACTTTTTACTTTCAGATATTATCTTTGAAAAAAAATTGATTCATCTTGTCAGACTAGAACGACATTTATCACTTTATTTTTAATATAATTTTTTAAATATATTTTAACATTATTGGATTACGTTGCCTATGGATAGATCACCGGTTATTCATCATTGGACTATCTGAAAATCGAATATTAAACAATTACACTTCAAAATATTGGATCAAATAATGAAAATTTATTAAAAATATAATGTTTATTAAGTCATTCTTATAATTTTTTCACAAATGGTGCGACATCACGTATAATAATAAAAATATTTAACTGGTCCATCGATGGCATACTCACATGCATTTAAATCTTTGCGAATTTGGCATTTGACTTTTAAAAATCTAAATTTTCAAAAAAAATTTTGTTTTATAGTTGATTGTAGTAACATTATTTTTGTTTGTAGTTTCATATACTAAAAAATATTAAATTTTGAAAAAATAAATCATCCGATTTTCAGATAAACAAAAAAATGCCAATTATATAGTATATTGATTCAGAATTGTTAATAGTTGTTTATAGTGATTTTCTGATTTTTTTGTAGTTGAACCATAAGGGTTACAATAAATTAACTACAAGCTAAAAATGCAACTTTGAGATATCTCAAATCCACTTGCGATATCCTTTTCAGGTTTGTAGTGATTTTTCTTTTGTTTGTAGTTATGGAAGTATAAACGAAAACGATGTTACTACACTCAACTACAAATAAAATACTAACATTTTTTAAATTGAAAACTTATATTTTTAAAAGGATGCTGAATTCATAAAGGTCTTATTTAATGAATTTTTAAAAAAGTAAGGTCTTATAATTTTGTGATTGACAATCCTATAGCAAATATTTAAGGGGTTACATCATTTTGAAACTTTGAAAAAAATTGAAATTTTTTTCACTTAAATAAAATAGGTTATACATATGTAAAAATATAATCCCAGTAATTGGAATGGAAAATTCGAAATATTTACAAAGTCACAACTGATTTTTTTGAGGCGCGTACCTTTACGATCGGCGTGCCGTACGCTGCTCCAAAAGTTCGGAGCTGCCTCAGATATGAAAAAACAGTAGCAATAGATTTCCGTAGGTAATTATAGATATCAATAGAAAATTCGACCGTTATATAACTCGAGTAGCGTTAGTACACAGCTGTTTTTCAGTGTAAATAGATGTGTCAAACGCTTGATGATTCGTGTTGGAAAATCCGTTATCACGTTTGAAAATATATTTATTGTAATGAAAGGCGATAAAAGAATAGTGTATACCACAAAGAAAGGCTGCAAAATTAGTATTACACGTGCTAGCAGATGCCTATAGGCTGTAACTGTTATAACTTCTGCGTGAAAGCGGACGCTCAATGCATCAAAGTAGCGGAGCGCTCCTTGACCGAAGCGGCAAAAAAGGCTCACAGAGCTTTAAAATGAAACCGGAAAGAGATTGAAGAGGTTTATATCAATGTTGAAGGACAGCAATATGGCGCAGGCATTGCAGACTAAAGGTAATTTGTACATTTTTTAATTTTATACACGAAACATTGGTATTGAAAAACATTAAACGCGTGTTTTCTCAAGACATTTTTTCGGCGTAACGGCGTACATCATAATTTCTACAATTTTTATTCGATTCACTTGAAAAAAGTGCTTTTTTTTACTACTGTACGAACGGAGATATTGCGATGCAATATCTCTGAATCTTTGAATTTTATCATCATTTTAAGAAACATCATTATTAACATCATCGTCGTCCAGAGCAGAACGGCAGGAATTTTTGGCACTAGAAGGCAGGCGCCGTCGAGCATGGTCGGGTGCGTACAGAAACACTGCCAATGTCGAACATAGCCATTCTCTGCACTTTGCACTTTCTACATTCTGCAAAGATCAGGAGTGCGTTCGGGGAGCGCGTGTCATGTTCATCCAGACCAGAAGAGAAATGTACGTTTTTTCGTTTTTTTTTTCCAATAACAGATGGCTTTTGACTTTATGTTATCTATCTAACCAGCAAATCAGCATTGCACATGATCATACATAACTGCACATGATGGCTGCGATGCGTACAGCGTAAATTATTCAAAATGAAATATCAAGATCATCGTCGAGGAATTAAATATCTAGGTTGTTGTCTACATGTTCGCCGTCGAGGTAGATATCTAGGCGTATGAACTGAATGTCCAAGTATTTGCTATCCAAAAATTAATTGTTTAGATTATAAGGAATCGTTATTGTCATTATCGTCAATCAAAAGAAAATATGCGATTGCAGCGTCTTATATCAATTATGTGGAATCCCCCGAATGACCAGACTCTGTATGATAAATGAAATTATGGACATTTTGCGTCAAGAGCACAGTGTAATACAATGAACATTACATTTGTCATTTACCAACGTTAAACTAACGTTAAATATGGATGGGATAATTCGCTGTATTGTATCCTTGCTGCAAAACGTCCTGTAACAGTATGTATGTAGATACTGTAACCGTACTCGCGAGTAATGGCACAACTTTGTTTGTTGTGCGTCTTCCACTAGATTTTCAGAATCACTACTTCCAGAATTAATTAAGCGGATCTTTAACAAGTTGCTATAAGTGCTTTCTAAATGTGAGTTGGGCGTCAGGTATGAGAGAGGGTGCCACTCTTTCGTTAATTTTCGATTAATTCGCAATATTCACTCTCAATAACGAGAGATAGATTCGTAGAGAGGGTGGTTCATTACAGACAGAAGAATGTCAGAAGATGAAAGAAATAGGCTTAAAGAACGGCAGTAAGTTAACAAAGAAAATATTGTAATAAATATATTCTGTCAACGTCAAATTACAGAGGATATTTATAAAGTACAATCTTCGAGCCAGACATTTCTTTCGAAATTCGGCATCCGCAACGAAAATAATACAATCCGATTATGTACGCGCCAATTAAACAAGATCACAAGATTTCGATGTTACCAGAATTCTTAATATTGCCGAACTAAAGACGAATAAATGTGACACAAATACTTTACCACTAAGAATGTATCGTCAGTACGCAAAAGCTCGTATGATCACAAAGGACAATATGACGCAAAAAGATAATAGCTACGCGACGCTGAATATTTCTTTGCGCGAAGATTTGAAAATGACTTTTAGGCTGTGAAACAGAATTACTCTCAACATATAATTACGCATTAGGATATGATTCGGCTGTGGCAAAGGATGAACTCTATTTGGCAACAGACAATTCTCTAAAAGGCGGGCGGATGACATGCATGGATTGCAATGGCTTGCAATCATTATATTACACGACAGCTGGAAAATTGGCCGCTCGAAATCTTTAAAAGTTTTTAATGTGCGATCTACCCGACGCCAAGAATCTTATCTATAAGAATCGGCGACTTTATAAATAACGTGAATTTGCTCTCATCGAATTTGCTCCTTCCCGATCTCTCCGATCTCTCGGCTCCAAGTATTCTCTCGCTTCGGTATTCTCTTCGGTATCCGTTCCTTGATAACTTGCTTCCTCATGTGAGATCGCACGTGCTCCCTTACAAACAATTGGCTCGGCTACAACACGAGTGTCGAACAGGATTTTTCCGCAGGTCCATGGCCCTCCCCCTCTCAATCAAGGCCATGTCACGCGTATGGCCTTATCGCTTACGTGAATCGTGTAAGTCCTCGCGAGTCGCAGATCCTTGCGCTTATTACAAATTGGAAGGAGACTCCTTTATATGCGGGCAGTCTCCTGACAATTCCGAATAGCTAGGGATGTTCCGCTTGGCGACTCCGTAATTTAGCGTCCTTCTTTTTGGCGGATTGTATCCATGGCTATCGTTCTCTTGGTATCTTTCATATTGGTACTTCTCCACCAGAAGAAAATGTATATCGTACATAGAGTTCCTTCCTCCCATGATGCTTCTGTAATTCTGTTGCGAATCACAGTGCTCTAAATGGCAGCAATAACAAAAGAAATATATAATACGGGGTCTACAATCGCAGCGGTCTTAAATCATAGAAAATTAACCAATCATAGTCGAATATGAGAAGAATAATCGACTATTATTGGTCAATTTTCGACTTAAAATCCTACTACCACTTCTAAGATCCTACTTCTATTGTAGACTCCATATAACAGAATAATACAACCTGCATGTACTGCCAGATGAAGCGATTTTCAAGGTGATAGCGGCTCTTTTCACTAGTAATGGCTCTTCCTTCTCCCGATGGCGGTGAGATGACATATGCTAGCATATAAATTTTTGACATAAAGTATAAAAAAACGTCTGGTTAAATATTAACTTTAATCATTATATTTTAATATTTTTATACACGGAATAATAGGATAAATCAATTGGTGTAATGAAAGCACATAGTTATTTTTCAAAAAAGATGTACAATTGCATACTGCAAATTATATATTTTTTGAAAAGCAATTATGTTTTTCTTTACATCAATTGCTTTATCTCATTCTGTGTACAAAAATATTAAAGTGCGGTTATAAAAACATTATATAGCATATATTACATCAATTTTTTACTTATAAATTATAGGATATTGTAAGAAATCATCTTTCTCACTCCAACTTTCTTTCATTCACATTTCACAACTTTCTTTTTAAGTTTGTGTATTAATTTTGCGATAATTCTCTGGAAGATAAAAAATATAAATCACGAATCTTAACAATTTCTGGAAAAATTAATATTCTTTGCAAGATGAAGAAGAGTAAATAGAGTATCCGATGATTACAAGGTTCTCAGTTTTCTGACGAGCAACAGGAATAGTACAAATGGAGTTTGGAGGGGATGAATCAAGAGAATTGTGATGGTAAGAGAATTCTATATAAATTTTTCTTATTATCTTAGGCCTCTTCTCCTACGCCTCTTCTCCTTTAAATTCTTATATTATTACTCTTATATACTCGTACTATTCATGTTGCTCGTCTGAATACGTAAAAGAAGTTACATGAGAAAGAAATCTTCAATACAACATGCAATCTGCAAGTAAGAGATTGATGCAATGTTTTTATAATCGAATTTTAATATTTCTATGCGCAGAAGGAGATGAATCGATTGATGTAAGGAAAATCATAAACTGACAGTTTTACCGATGAATCTCAATGCGCCTATTTTTCATACAGGACTTAATCATATAGGACTTATCAGTTTTTAATAAGTCGAAAGATTTTTCAATTAATAAGGTAATATACAGTCAACATTATTTTGTAGTTTGCTTTAATATTCATATGTAATACTTTTCATAATGTGTCAGATTAAGATATAAATTATCAATATCATGTCATTCGTATCATGATGGAAGAAAGCCAGGTGTGCTGCTACGCATATACTTTCTAACAGTGAATATCAGAACGTGATACCTTATCCGTCATGTTGCCGTATCAAAATTTCCTTTAACTATACTTTTATTTTTCTATGTACAACTTGCTATTTTCTCAAAAAAAAAAAACTTTTTATAATTATAATCATAGGTATAATATATTATATAAGACAATGAGGGTGTTTTTTATATCTAGATTATAAAATTTGCAATTATTCTATTGGAAACATGTTACACATGTTGCAAAAAATATATAAACTGTTTATAGGAAGACGTTCGCACTGCTACAAAATGCATGATATTAGTACAAACTTACTTTTAAAAAAAAAAAGATAAAAAAAGGCTCGAAGAATACTTCTTGAATAAAATCTAAGTGATACATATTCTTTTATTATTCCCGAGTAATAATAATTTTAATTCTTCTTCAAAAATATTCTTATTGAAGATCTTATTCCAATTCAAGTAATGGCAGTTTTAATTTTCTATCAAAAATTAATACTCGAAAAAAAATATTTTACAAATTAAAAATTTAAATGTTACAGTCTACTAGCCAAGTTAAATTCTATCAAAAAATAAATCTAAAAATAAACCCAAGTGATATTATTTTTGTTATTTACTTAATTCTAACGAGATATTATTCATATAAAGATTTGATATCAACCTATTGGCGTCAAGTTAAATTCCATACCAAATTAAATAAATAGCGTTTTCTCTTGGCTGCAGATTTCATTGTAATTTGCAAATCCTTTTTCAATATAATTTCACAATTGGGTGGTGTGAAGTTATCCCTCCGAAAATTGTTTTTTGAATAACTTTTTTTCTGAAAGTGTGCAAATGAATATTTAAAACGTGCATCTGCAAACGATGAACAATCAAATGAGTTATAGACTGCGTTCCCTATAATATTCGCAACGTTCACGAGCATCCTTGTTTAATATTTGAACAACAAAGATAAAATGATAAACAAAGATAAAATGATTCAACGAGCGTTGCGGGCATTAAGGGAATAAAACGTACTTAAAAAAAAACTTTATTCTTTTTTTAATGTTGGAGGCTACACAACAGTAAATATGTGTCTTTCGAATCAAACAATTTATTCCATAGGCATTTTCGCGTATCATTAACAGCAACGGAGATATTACCTTATAACAAAAACATCCTGTATGTAAATAAATATTACGTGCGAATATATGAAATACATAGATCATATCTAACAAGCAAGCTGTTATTTTGATATTAAAATAACATTAAAGACATCATTTTGTCATCAAAATGTAATTTATTCTGAAATTTTACAATAAAAGTATACCTGTATCTGTATCTCAGTACATTTTTTTCCAGTACAGAGTACCTGTACCTGTATCTAAGTATTGATCTAGGTACTGAAAATAGAGTACATTGCACAAAAAACACTGATATTACATGTCAATAAACATATCACATGTTAATAAATTTATAATCTTGTAAAAATAACATCGAATTACTTTATATTTTTTCATTTTCTTTAATATATTTTTATGAAAACATACTTAGCCATATTGGGTATATACATAATCTGACTTAAACACTACTTCTTTTTAAAACCTTTACTGTGTCTATGTAAGTATTTGAAAATATCATATGTTTCTTTTAATATTCAATAATTATATTTCCTCTTTTGAGTGCGGTTTTACTTTTGGACTCAGTAAAAAAATTCAGAATAATTGCATAACTTAGATATAAAGTCCAGTTACTTTATTATGTGTCATTTTAAACAGTTTACACCATTTGGAAAATATTCGTTCTAGTTTTACGTATACATATTATACATGAATCGAACACTGTTAACGATAAATGAATTCTATTTTTGGTAACTATAGTATTCTTTATCTCAATTTACATATAAAATGTGCTCGAAATATATAATTAAGAAAGAACGAATAAAATCTGTACATCTTGCAAATAGCAGTATGCAAAAGTTATTCATTTATCTCATCGTGTTTGTGATTGTTTCGGTAGATAAAATTATATGTGTCATAGGGAGGTATTCATAGTTCAGACGTTCTTATTTCAGATTATCTTAAGTAATATCTTAAGACACTATAGCTTTTTGATTGATTTGTGACTTCTTAAGACGGTCTTGAATATAAGGATTTGACTATGAATACTGCCCACAGTGTTTATTCATAATGAAAATAATTTTAATTTAATGTATTCTTTCCAGTTTATTTTAAATCAAATCTCTGTATCTTTGCATCCCGCAAATCTCTATATGTACACGTATATACAACACACACACACACGCGCGCGCGCGCGCGCATCCACTTACATACTCTCGAGAGTATTACGTTAAATCGCAAGCAAGACAGAAAATGTACGATGCGCAATACGCATGAACACGTACATATAATTAGCATTCGAAGATGATGAACGAATGACGATGCGGAAGTAAGACATTAAGTATCTGCACGTGTCATCCACTATTCCAGTGTCCATTTAAGTAATCACGATTTATATATTTAGAAGTACGCCAGGAGGCAGTGCAGCAGGCTTTAGCGGCAATGCAGGGACGACCAAAACCATCCTTACCAATGCCATCCAAAAGAACCTCCGTGATGGCCAGAAGTCCCGATCGAGAGAGATGCAATAGCGGCGAATCTAGTAGTGACGAGGATAGCGTTGTCACTGAGGAGAGTCCAGGCGCAGGTGGTCCAACCGGTAAAATTATTATTATTAGTCACATATAATGACAAAATAATAAAATAGAAGTAATGTTCTTATTGCGCATGATTTGATTCTGTTCCAAATTAAATACATATAGAGGTAAATATAAATAAATTGAATAAATATAAATAAATTGAGAATTATTTATAAATATTTGTTGAACAAAATCACTAAATGCAGCAAAGTAAATAATTAGTGTGTCGTGTAATATAACTAATTTTATTCATCTATCTTGGGGTGCATATATGTTAAAAGAAAAAAAATATATGGTTCAAGCGTCATTTGATTCCGCTTAAACATTAACATTACATGACCTTAACTATTTCTGCCGGATGATACGCCAATAATCAATACACATTATTTTTCTTTCATACGTACAAGTAGAAAAAATAGTTGAACTGCGCGTTGAAATGTGAAGAAACCTGCATACACATGATCACATGAAATAAATTCTCCAATAATGTGCATTTATTATATATATTATTAATTAGTGCTGTGTGCACTAATTACTATCAATCTTGATAGGTACCGGTCTTTCGGATACCAGTAGTACTGGTTCCGCTCGCGATACTCCACCTCCGCCCAGACCGCCGGCTAGGAGGCCGCCTGGCGCCGACATCACTGATATCACTGAATACACGCCACATGCCTATTGTAATATCCAACCGCCGGACGTTACTCATGTGACGAGCAGTACTCCGATCAGTCAGCAGCAATCGGCAACGCGGCGACCTGGTGCTGACCGGGTGAATCGTTATGCGCACGTGGTTGAAGATCAAAATAGCACTGGTACCACAGGTCGCTGGAAAGTCTCTGCAAAGATTCAGCAACTATTAAACACGTTGAAACGGCCGAAGCGTCGGCCGCTACCAGAGTTTTACGAAGACGACGATATCGAACTGGAGATCGCAGCGAATCCAAAGGATCCAAATGCTCCCAAACCCGAAGGTGGTTCCATGACATCGGCGGTAGGCGAAACACTATCAGTGCCATCAGGGTTACCACGATCTCTCGAAGCTGCCATTCAGAGGTAAAGTATCAATAAGTCAACAATGTCACATTTTGCGAACTACGAGAAATTTGTATATACTCATAAGGGACGTTTCACAACTGTTTGGAACCAATTTGATTCTCCTTAAAATATGTTGTTAAAAATAAAAATTTGAATTTATCTCTTTTCATTGATCCGTATAATATCTGCCCATAGCAGATATAAAAACACAAGGCAATAAGGTATAAGCAATAAATGAAACAGTTAATCACCGTAGAAAACGTAAGATTATTGCCTTATATTCTCTATTATGATTGTCCAACTTACTTACTGTTTACGTCTTATTGCCTTACTGTTTTAAATGTGTTTATGTGTTTCTGGCTTAAGAAACATTTCTCACGTTTAGGTATGGCTCAGCGACATACAAGGCGCCCGTCGCTACTGTCCTGGATCCTAATGGCAAGCTTTGCGTAACGCTTACATACGGTAAATTGTTCAGTCGTTCTCATAAGATTGCCTATACCCTTCTGAATAAGGCTTTAAGTCGCGGAGGAGATTGCTGTCTGAAACCTGGCGACAGAATCGCCCTGGTTTATCCGAATAACGATCCGATTAGTTTCATGTGCGCCTTTTATGGCTGTCTTCAAGCCGGAATCGTGCCAGTGCCCATTGAAGTACCTCTGACTCGTCGTGATGCAGGTTCTCAACAGATTGGATTTCTTTTAGGAAGCTGTGGAATTCAGGTAAACAGAATACCATCTCTTATCTTATCCACCAAACAACATTTCTTTCTATATTTGCATGTTCAATTAGCCGTACATTCTTGCAATTTTTATTGCGATTTGTGTTAATATGTAACTCATTCGAATTAGCATTGTCTATACATCTTGATTTTCAGGTGGCGTTGACCAGTGAAGCATGTCTAAAAGGTCTGCCAAAGACGGCAGCTGGCGAAGTAATAGCCTTTAAAGGTTGGCCAAAACTGCATTGGTTCGTTACTGAGCATCTAGGCAAGACACCCAAAGATTGGCTACCGCCACCACGGCTTACCGATGACACGCCCGCATATATTGAATATACTACCGATAAAGATGGCTCCGTGATGGGTGTGACTATTACTAGGGCGGCAATGATGGCTCATTGTCGTGCTCTCACACAGGCTTGCGGTTACACCGAAGGCGAGAATGCTGTCTGCGTGCTTGACTTTAAGCGGGAAGTCGGCCTTTGGCACAGTACTTTAACCAGTGTACTAAATGGCATGCATGTCATTTTCATCCCTTATGCTTTGATGAAGGTTAATCCTGCTAGTTGGATGCAGATGATTACGAAGCATCGTGCCAGCGTCGCGGTCGTAAAATCGCGAGATCTTCACTGGGGTCTGTTAGCAACTAAGGATCACAAGGATGTTTCTCTGGCGTCGTTGCGGTTACTACTCGTTGCAGATGGCGCAAATCCCTGGTCTCTCTCATCCTGCGATCAATTTCTCTCAGTGTTTCAATCAAAAGGACTCAGACCAGATGCTGTCTGTCCTTGCGCTTCCTCAAGCGAGGCCCTCACAGTATCCGTACGAAGGCCAGGACGCGCAGGAGTAAATGCGACTGGTCGTGGAGTTCTCTCTATGTCCGGTCTGAGTTACGGAGTTGTTAGAGTAGATCAGGAGAATTCTCTTACATCATTAACACTACAAGATTGCGGACAAGTCATGCCTGGAAGTGAGTTCTCTTTGGAAATTGATTGTTTTTTACATTATGACGTATCTTAATGACAATGTATATATTTATATTTTTTACAGGTGTAGTAGTCGTTATTAAGATGGAAGGACAGCCATTTATTTGTAAGACAGACGAAGTAGGTGAAATTTGCGTGCATAGTGCAGCGACTGGTAGCCAATATTGGGGCTTGCAAGGGCTTACTAACAATACCTTCAAGATATTGCCCTTACAAGTCGATGGTACTACCTTGAGTGATGTAGAATACACGCGTTCTGGCTTGCTGGGTTTTCTTGGTCCTGGAGGACTTGTGTTTGTCTGCGGATCGCGGGACGGTCTCATGACGGTGACTGGCAGGAAACACAATGCCGACGACATTATTGCCACTGTGTTAGCGGTCGAACCAATGAAATTTATATACCGCGGTAGAATCGCCGTTTTCAGTGTGAGAGTTCTTAGGGACGAAAGGATATGCGTCGTAGCCGAACAACGGCCTGATTGCAGTGAAGAAGAGGTACATTCTATAATTAAATATTATTTAAATAAGAAGATGATGGAACCTTTATTTGAAGAAGAAAGAATTTGTCAGAAACCGACTTGAGCACCTTTAAAATATTTCTTATTATATAATATAATTAACGAGGCACTTAGAAGTCAGTAGTAGAACAAATATTGCGCAAGAAATTTAATATACAATTGTGTCAATCAATTGAATTCATTATGAATTTCGGCTCCGATTTGAGCCATCTTCAGTAAAATTCTTAACGTTATCGCAAACAATGTTGAAAAATGAATCATAATTAAGTGTTTTATATGCAATTATGGTGGCGACATAGTGAAATGCGATCTTTCTCTTGACAACATTATCCAATATTGTCAACATTGTCCAACTGTTACATGGCTGAGTGGATTGCCCATCTCGGAACACGTTATCAAGAAAAAAAATTGTGTTAGGAAATTGATGGAAATTCAGAATTCAGAATAAAAGCGATGTTCACCTCATTTACATACTGTATAGAAACTCGTCGAGTAGAAAGATGCAGAAAAAGATTATATTAAATAATTAACTATTGTCAAATGTTAAAATTATAAATAATTTAAGACAATCAAAAACTTTGTCGTGTCCTAAGTGCCCCGTTAATATATGATTATTATTGTATTATATTAATTAAAGGAGGTCTCTAAGTTATTTACAACTATTAATTCTATTGTTAGTTTTAATTTCTCATCATTTTATATAGAGCTTCCAATGGATGTCTCGAGTATTACAAGCGGTGGACTCGATTCATGCAGTAGGAATATATTGTCTTGCCTTGGTACCACCTAATTATTTACCCAAAACGCCATTAGGTGGCATTCATCTGTCGGAAACGAAACGCCGCTTCCTCGAGGGTACTCTCCATCCGGCTAATGTGCTCCTCTGTCCTCACACATGTGTCACTAATTTACCAAAACCGCGCGAAATCCATTCAGGTAAGTAAAGCAAAATTTATCGACAGATATTGCATTGATATTTTTTGATAAGACTGACAGATATTGATGTGTAAATCTAAATTAAAAAAAATCACGCAAATGTTTCTTAAAAATGCCAGAAGTTTTTTTATGTATAGATAAAATAGAATTTTATAAAGAATATAGATATTGACGCAAGATATATGTGTAAAGGAAGCAAATAAATTATATTTAATTTTTAAAAATCAAATAATGAGTTGATATTTAGTATTAAATTTCTTGATATAGATACTTAAATTATATTATGTATGTAAATTATCGAAAGTGAAGAAAAAAGAGTAACAAGAAATAGCAAAAAATGTATTGATAATTACGAATTTTACTTTTTTTTAAGAATTCTATTAGGATTCTTTTCCCATTTAGATGGCATTAAAAAAAACGCCATGAACTTTTTTCCATACCTAATATGTATACGATAAGAGACCTTATATATATATATATATATATACATATATATATGAGGTCTCTTGTCGTATACATATTTTAGGTATAGGAAAAAGTGTGTGTGTGTGTGTGTGTGTGTGTGCGTGCGTGCGTGCGTGTGTGTGTGTGTGTGCGTGCGTGCGTGCGTGCGTCGTGTGTGCGTGTGTGTGTGTGCGCGCGCGCGCGTGTGTGTGAATATATGTATGTGTGCGCGTATATGTATATGTGTGTGTGTGTATATATATATATATATATATATATATATATATATAGTAATTCTTGGTAGGCTTCAAGAATCTGGCACACACATAGTGTAATATGTTTATTTATATATACCGATGTTTCAAAGTATATGTGTTGTAAGAATAACAATAAAATTTATCTATTTATCTTCTTATAAAATATCTCTTTAAGGGTCGGCAAGAGTCACTGTGGAGATCTCTATCGAAAACGAATTTTTTATTGTCCAAAATTACAACTTTAAAATATTGAAAATCATAATGTAATTGCGATGTTCGTAATCAAGAGAATTATGCTTGCATCTAAAGAGTGATTTTTTTTGAAAAAAAATATTGGGAAAAATGGAAATTCTTTTTAATATATATACAGGATGCGTCACCAAAATCTGGATAAATCGAACAATTTCTTTAAACAAAATATTTTTAATGAAAAATTAAATATTACAAAAACCTTTTACATGATACTTGGGGAATCCCTGTAAAGCACAATTATTCGATGTATCCCCCATTAGCTTGAATGACGGCCTCTCGGTCTGAAGCGTGCGCACGCACGCTGTAATGTAGCGCTGTCTATGCCGATACTAGCGGTCCTTAATGACGTCATATTAGGATGCCGAGACTTGTTTGACCCTTTCAACTTCACGTAGAAGAAGGGATTTAAATCTAGGAGGCCAAAATGGGAGCCGAGGCGAGCAACTCGGCTTGTCCTATCTCAGAGAGCATCTGTATCTTTAATGTGTATGATTTATATCGAAGGTCCTCCTCGGCAATCGACGCATTGTTGACTCGCTTACACCAACAATTGATGCTAATTTTCGCAACGATTGCCCTGGGTCATCTGAAATCAGCGCCCTTTCAACGACTGCGAGAGTCCTCATGGTGTGTTCTTTCGAGTAACTCTTCTTCGCATACTGGAATCTCTGTTGGACTGTACTGTTAAAGCCGTATATTTCGCCACAACGTCATAAACGGTTGATCTTGGGTACTCAAAGAACTGTGAATTATTTTCATTACTGAACACCCAACGCGAAGGCCTTCAATAATCGCGGCTCTTCGATTATATTCCGTACTTGGTTTCAACATCGCGATCATTTTGACTGTTTACTAGAAGCATCAGGCTTTCTCGGATGTCAACAATAGCCTCTGGCAGAGGCATAATATAGCGGAAAATTTAAATTGAAATTTGTCCAGATTTTTGTGACGCATCCTGTATATATATCTCACATTATGATTTACATCATAATGTAGTTGGAGTGCAGATAAGTTTATTTATTATAATATTTAAAAAAAAAATTGTAAACTCTAGCTCTTTAGCAGACTTTGCAATTTCATAAAGCCAAAAAAGATCTTATGATAAAACATTGCTTCTACGAAACAAAATATAGTTCAACTTGATTATATCTACACCGTAAGTAAAGTGCAGATTATTTTATTTATTATAATATTTTTTAAGAATAAAATTGCAAAATTCGACTCTTCAGGCTTCGTAGTTTCGTAAAACATGAGCCAAAACGTTTTATTGTGAAATATTTCTTCTACGAAAATATGATAGAGTACTGATATGTATCTGCACTCATCACAAATGAGGTATAAATAAATTGCCTCATCACTTCTGTCGACTCTTAATCAAATTAATATTTGTATTAATTAAATATTGGCTAAATATATATCTCACAAAAGTGAATTTTTTAATGATTAAGTACAAATGTACATCTTTTTGAGATATGGAATACGTAATAATATTGTTATATCTTCTTGGGAAATTACTTTGAATTCATTTACGTATTCCAAAATATAGAAAAAGTTATATATTTTGTTTTATTAATAATCCTTATAGTTAATTATGTATGCTTAGCATGTCATTCTATTTAGTTAGCTTTCTTTTGGCTGAGTTCTGAATACCTCTTATTGTTAGTATCTTAATTAAGTGCAAACATAATTGATTTCAGCGATTAACAGGAGGTTCTGCTTTCTGCTGAACTATTTTATCGCTAGAAATATAATATTTTTTTACTTCCTTGCATTCAGTTGGTTTTTTTTTTTTTTTTTTTTTACGTTCGGTATTTTAATGTATAACGTAATCAATCTGGGATCTGTGTTCATTTAGTTTGGACTGTTCGATTAAAAGAAAGATATTTGAAAATTCAAGCATCCATGGATCTAAAGATTCGTGAATGCATGTTAAAGCAAGTTAGACCTGTGAAGCAGAAGTCCCATGAACGCTTGTATTGTTGGTTCCGATGGTGAAAATCAGATTGCTCTAGCTTTGATTTTTCCGGCCTCAGTCAGGGGAGAGTATGTGAGCTACTCATTATTGGGTTGAGTGTTTGTGTTGGTTTACTAACGGAATGGTGCGGGGGCGTGTAGCGGGGGATTCTGTTGCAGATGTTGGACCGGCCAGTGTTATGGTAGGAAATATTGTCCAAGGCAACCGATTGGCTTCTGCCCAGGGACGAGATATGGGTGTCTTAGATGAAGATAGTGATAATGCTAAAAAGGTTCGTAAGTTCAATGAAACTTAATAAAAGCCCATATACGTAGACAGAAAAAGTGACTTCAATATTTATTTATTATATTATTATTCTTTTAGTACCAATTCATTTCCGAAATTCTACGGTGGCGCGCTGTCAGTACTTCGGATCATGTGATATTTACGTCGTTAAACGCGAAGGGCACCGTGGCTACCTCATTGTCCTGCTCGCAGTTGCATAAGAAAGCTGAGAGGATTGGGAATCTACTCTTGGATCGAGGGAGGATTAATACTGGAGATCATGTAGCACTTATTTTCCCACCTGGTACTGATCTAATATGCGCGTTTTATGGCTGTTTATATGTTGGCGCTGTGCCGGTAACCATCAGGCCACCTCATCCTCAAAATCTCCAAACGACCTTGCCGACTGTTCGCATGATTGTGGACGTCAGTAAATCTGTCCTCGTGTTGACTAATCAGAATCTACTCAAATTATTAAAGACAAAGGTAATTAAAAATGTTCGATTATAATATCCATTAGAATGTAACGAAGGTATACATTTTGATTGATCGGTGTTGTTGCTATGCATAGGAAGCAAACAACGTGGTTGACGTGAAGAGTTGGCCAATGATCTTAGATATGGATGACATGCCAAAGAAGAAACTACCGGTAATGTATCGAGCACCGACCGCGGAAATGCTGGCCTATCTCGACTTCAGTGTTTCGACAACGGGCATGCTCGCTGGTATCAAGATGTCTCATGCAGCAGTTACTTCGTTATGTCGTGCCATGAAGCTAGCGTGTGAACTCTATCCTTCCAGACACATCGCTCTCTGCCTGGATCCATACTCGGGTCTTGGTTTTGCCTTATGGTGTCTCAGCAGTATATATAGTGGACATCATTCTATACTTATACCACCATCGGAGGCAAGTACCACAATTCTTATGCTCATTAAAAAACTTTAACAATAATAAATGAAAATCGACTAATGAAGATATTTAATTTAATCATTTTGTTATCATTGCCAGGTGGAAGCCAATCCTGCACTTTGGTTGTCGGCAGTCAGTCAATCTAGAGTAAGAGATACTTTTTGCTCGTACGGTGTTATGGAGCTGTGCACGAAGGGACTCGGTTCCTCGGTACACACGCTCAAGGCACGAGGCGTCAGTCTGGCATGTGTTAGAACATGTGTCGTCGTCGCCGAGGAAAGACCACGGATCGCATTAACAACGAGTTTTAGTAAACTATTCTCCGCACTCGGTCTGAGTCCGCGCGCAGTCTCCACCTCATTTGGCTGTAGAGTAAACACTGCCATTTGCTTACAGGTAAAATTGATTGTCGAGATTAAGCATTTATATATGGATTTTGAAGACCTATTTTTATATATTATTATTTTTTTGATCCTATTTTTTACTAGGGAGCGTCCAGTCCGGAGCCCTCGACAGTCTATGTAGACCTTCGTGCATTGCGTAATGATCGAGTGTCTTTGGTAGAACGAGGCAGTCCACATTCTCTGTGCTTGATGGAATCGGGCAAATTACTGCCTGGGGTAAAAGTAATCATCGCGAATCCTGAAACCAAAGGTCAATGTGGTGACTCGCATCTAGGTGAAATCTGGGTACAATCATCGCACAACGCGAGCGGTTATTTTACAATCTATGGCGATGAGAGCGATTACGCTGATCATTTTAACGCGCGACTAGTTACTGGAAATACAAGCGAAGTCTATGCGCGGACTGGCTATCTTGGTTTCTTAAGAAGGACCGAGAGTATCCAGCAGTCAGTAATTAGCGACGTACCCGGTGATACTAATGTGCCCGAGGCTGATCTCATTCCAAGCGATCCGGAACTTCATGATGCCGTATTCGTCGTTGGCGCTCTCGACGAGGCTATCCTACTACGAGGTATGCGCTATCATCCAATAGACATCGAAAACAGTGTCATGCGGTGTCACAAGAAAATCGCAGAATGGTAAGTTCTTTTGAAGTCTAATTTCAATATTTTAAATATTTTTTAATCTTTTGATAATTTGTAATACTAGTCGTATTACTTTTGCGAATCTATATTCTTTTATTCTTAATTTTTGTATTGGCGATTCGCTACTAATAATCTGTTATATTATCGTATTTTTTTTCAGCGCTGTGTTCACATGGACCAATCTGCTAGTGGTAGTGGTAGAATTGGACGGTAGTGAAAGCGAAGCCCTCGATCTTGTAGCTCTGGTGACGAGTGCTGTGCTCGAGGAACACCATTTGGTAGTTGGCGTAGTAGTTGTAGTGGACCCCGGTGTGGTACCCATTAATTCGCGCGGTGAGAAGCAACGGATGCATTTGCGTGATGGCTTTCTCGCGGACCAGCTCGATCCTATCTACGTGGCGTATAATATGTAAATGGGTGTGCGAGAAAATGTTCTCACTTTCTATGTATTCCGCCCTCCTTTCCGCCGACAATTCTTATCCGATATATATTGAGGCTGCAGTGGAACTTCATTCACGAGGATGATTTGCTCCAATAATGATGGAACGAGCAACTTTAGCAAGAATTTTAATTCTCATTTGCTTTATTTGATTACAATAATTTACAAAAAGTTTCTCTTTTATTATTTTGAACTAGTCAAAATGTTTCTTATAGATTTTTGGATGCTGAAAATAATGCCACAAGTCAAAATATTCCACATGCTTATTTTGAAAAAATGACTCGATATAATTATTCCATTTTGAGATATGTTGTAGTTTTTATGATTCTGAATAAATATATCCATTGGCACACTTATATAAAATCAAGAGATAAAGAAATATAGAACTCGTGAACATAGAATCTAAGTATCTGCCATATCTCTTTGAGATTTGATGTTTTCTTTTATATATAATTTAGATTACATACGCATATCTTCCTGACTGTTGAGTGCTGCACACATATATATTTATGTAGAATATTTTTATTCATGTATGATTTTATAAATGTGGATGTATTCATGAAGTCTGATTTTGTGTATTTATATAGAATTGGGCCTAATTTGTATAAGTCAAAAAATATATAAATTATCATAGGCCTTAAAAAATATTTTGAAGGGACACCGAGAAATATTGAGGGAAAACACAATAATATTCATTTTTTGCGGTGTTCCTGATAAAAATAATTTGCTGAAATAACTAAAATCTATCATATTAATGAAGATTTTAATGATTTCGATTTATTTCCATCAATGCAAAGAAGTGAATTGTTGTTTAGTTGATTTCTTCAGAGGGCTGTAATGCACAAGATATTTTACAGGAAAAAAGCTTTCGTATCTTTTCTCAGGTTTCTATCTGGTATATGAGACGCTAGGGATTCCTTCCAAGGGCATGTTCGGATTCCTGGGTATTCCCCGGGTATCCTTATTTAACAAATATTAATTATTTATAATTTAATTATTTATAAAATTTTCAAAATCTCCATTTTGATGTAACGTGACTCGATTAATTGTGTCGTTTTGTACTTCGCTATAGCATATCTCTTTAACTACAATTACGAAAGCAGAATGTAGTTGGGTCATTATTTCTTCTTCAATTTCTATTAGATTCTTATAAATTATAAATAAAAAGACTGTAACAGTGAAATACAAACAACATAATTGATCAAGTCGTTATATGCATACAACAGAATGGAAAATATCTTGAAAACTTGTTATAAATAATGTTATAAATAATGTTATAAGTAATAATGTTACAAACGTATAAACAATTTTAAAAAATGGTTTATTAATTAACTATTTCGGATTAAACAAAGGAACGAATCAAAATAGCCAATTTTGTTCGTGAATGGATAAATTTAAAATCTATGCAGTTATCAAGGGATTAATGGATCCATAAATAAAACCAATCGTTCGATCAGTAAACTGCATCCCATTAAAAAGAAAATGTTGCAACCTTTTTTAAGCCCTGAATGTGCACGTTTTAAAAAAAAAATTATATATATATATATATATATATATATATATAT